>NC_092647.1:58859425-59170156 GCF_039555335.1 Amphiura filiformis | reverse complement strand
CCCAGTCACACATCCCTACTTAAATGAATATTGAGAACCCCTATCTAATATGTCTAACAAAATGCCAAGAAATGGGGATACGGAGAGTCACAGAAAATACTTATCCGCACATGGAGGAAGTAGCAAACATGCAATGTACCTGCCAATCAATGAACAGGAAAAGTTACATAGAATATAAAACAGCCAAGATAGTCAATTTGTGCTGAAATGCACTAGATCGGTTTCACTATTAATGCCCCACAGACTATTGTAAAGTTTATAAACCCGATCATCTCAAAATGTGAAAGGATACCAGCTTATATCAGCCAGAAAGCAGATGATTGGAATATGATCATTCAAGATGACTAGTGTGAAACTGGTGGAATAGCCCAAAAGACTTTTAGTAAAATGAGCGCATCATGTATAATGCAATGCTCATCCTGAAATGAGAAACATGCCAATTATCGGTTTAGAAGCAGGTGCTGTGTAGAGGCAAGAAAACTTGGTTATGTTCTTACTAGTCGCATCAAACATATGGTGTCACCGGTGGGATCGCCAAGACTTTCAATGATGTGAACAAACTACATTTATTGACTTTCCCAAATGAGAATCATGATCATTAACAACCCTAGAAGCAAGAAAAGGTACCAAGTGATGGCAAATAATGTTCATATGTGAAGTTTTTAAAAGAGATATTAAAATCTCTTTGCCCATATATTTAATTAAAACATAATACCAGTTTTACAGATTTTTACCATAGACTGTAGAAAAAAGAACTTCAGTACATGGTTTTACTAACATGACCTCAGAATATTGATCTAACTCAAATTAAGCGCATTTTACTAAAAACACACACTTAAAATATACCATCTTTTGAATCATGTCAGTAATTTGTTTCAAATCTGATTTTTACACACGTTCCAACTGATGAGAATCTTTCAATTTGTTGTGCAGTAGGCAAATAGAGCAATTTTGAATCCTAAATAGTCTAGATAGCAAGTGTTTTTCTTTCATCACATGGTTTCTACCTCATCATTACAATTTTAAATGAACAGAAAATCTAGTTTTATGATCTGTGAAAAAATATTAACAAAAGTAAAATTTTAAAGAAATTGTATATTATGGCTTGAGATGAGTTGCTAATAATCGTCTTAAATGCAGACACATTAATGAAGGAGAGGTACTAGGTTGGTATGGATAGAGCACTTGGAAAATAATTGCTTATGCATTATTCCAATCACAGAACTGAGCAAATTAAAATCCGGCAACAAATTGATTTTTAATCGCATGCATGTAAAGGCACCTGGATTTCTGTACACAGAGTGTAACGGAATACAGATCTGTGGGTGTGAACCGGATCGGTTATGCGGGCTGTTTGATTTGGGAAAGTGAAATGTAGCTGAGTTTAACCTTCAGGAGTAATATTGGGATCTGTGGGTGTGAACTGGATCGGTTATGCGGGCTGTTTGATTTGGGAAAGTGAAAAGTAGCTGAGTTTAACCTTCAGGAGTAATATTGGGATCTGTGGGTGTGAACCGGATCGGTTATGCGGGCTGTTTGATTTGGGAAAGTGAAATGTAGCTGAGTTTAACCTTCAGGAGTAATATTGGGATCTGTGGGTGTGAACCGAACAAATCAAACGGGCTGTTTGATTTGGGAAAGTGAAATGTAGCTGAGTTTAACCTTCAGGAGTAATATTGGGATCTGTGGGTGTGAACTGGATCGGTTATGCGGGCTGTTTGATTTTGGAAAGTGAAATGTAGCTGAGTTTAACCTTCAGGAGTAATATTGGGATCTGTGGGTGTGAACTGAGTCGGTTATGCGGGCTGTTTGATTTGGGAAAGTGAAATGTAGCTGAGTTTAACCTTCAGGAGTAATATTGGGATCTGTGGGTGTGAACTGAGTCGGTTATGCGGGCTGTTTGATTTGGGAAAGTGAAATGTAGCAGTCTAACCTTCAGGAGTAATATTGGGATCTGTGGGTGTGAACTGGATCGGTTATGCGGGCTGTTTGATTTGGGAAAGTGAAATGTAGCCCAGTCTAACCTTCAGGAGTAATATTGGGATCTGTGGGTGTGAACTGGATCAGTTATGCGGGCTGTTTGATTTGGGAAAGTGAAATGTAGCTGAGTTTAACCTTCAGGAGTAATATTGGGATCTGTGGGTGTGAACTGGATCGGTTATGCGGGCTGTTTGATTTGGGAAAGTGAAATGTAGCCGAGTCTAACCTTCAGGAGTAATATTGGGATCTGTGGGTGTGAACTAGATCGGTTATGCGGGCTGTTTGATTTGGGAAAGTGAAATGTAGCTGAGTTTAACCTTCAGGAGTAATATTGGGATCTGTGGGTGTGAACTGGATCGGTTATGCGGGCTGTTTGATTTTGGAAAGTGAAATGTAGCCCAGTCTAACCTTCAGGAGTAATATTGGGATCTGTGGGTGTGAACCGAACAAATCAAACGGGCTGTTTGATTTTGGAAAGTGAAATGTAGCTGAGTTTAACCTTCAGGAGTAATATTGGGATCTGTGGGTGTGAACTGAGTCGGTTATGCAGGCTGTTTGATTTGGTAAAGTGAAATGTAGCCCAGTCTAACCTTCAGGAGTAATATTGGGATCTGTGGGTGTGAACCGGATCGGTTATGCGGGCTGTTTGATTTGGGAAAGTGAAATGTAGCTGAGTTTAACCTTCAGGAGTAATATTGGGATCTGTGGGTGTGAACTGGATCGGTTATGCGGGCTGTTTGATTTGGGAAAGTGAAATGTAGCTGAGTTTAACCTTCAGGAGTAATATTGGGATCTGTGGGTGTGAACTGGATCGGTTATGCAGGCTGTTTGATTTTGGAAAGTGAAATGTAGCCGAGTTTAACCTTCAGGAGTAATATTGGGATCTGTGGGTGTGAACCGGATCGGTTATGCGGGCTGTTTGATTTTGGAAAGTGAAATGTAGCCGAGTTTAACCTTCAGGAGTAATATTGGGATCTGTGGGTGTGAACCGGATCGGTTATGCAGGCTGTTTGATTTGGGAAAGTGAAATGTAGCCGAGTTAACCTTCAGGAGTAATATTGGGATCTGTGGGTGTGAACCGGATCGGTTATGCGGGCTGTTTGATTTGGGAAAGTGAAATGTAGCCGAGTCTAACCTTCAGGAGTAATATTGGGATCTGTGGGTGTGAACCGGGTCGGTTATGCGGGCTGTTTGATTTTGGAAAGTGAAATAACCTTCAGGAGTAATATTGGGATCTGTGGGTGTGAACTGGATCGGTTATGCGGGCTGTTTGATTTTGGAAAGTGAAATGTAGCCCAGTCTAACCTTCAGGAGAAATATTGGGAATGTTGGCAAATAGAGGGAGAGACTTTATACACAGGTTCCATTTGAAGAAATGTGCTAGTGTTTAATATCAACATATACCTTGCAGCAAAGGCATGTTACAGCATGGCAAATATTGTTTTCATTTATTTGCTTTGAAGTAGTGCATGATCTGGACAATATTTGTGACTGATGAGCAAGCAGCAATCCTTCAACCGCTACTGCTTTGCATGAACAGGCAGTTGAAACCCAGTGTTGTCTCTATAGTATTATGTACATGTACAAATTGTACATGATAAATATACAAACAAATCACAAACATTTTTTTTTTTTTTTCCCTGGTTTTTCTATTCAATTATAAATCTTTATCGCTTACCTGTAAAGCCATGTCATATAGAACCCTTTCACTTATCACCAATCAAGCGTTAAGTCAAGCAATTTGTCTGTGTGCAAAGCCAATGATGCCTTAAATCAAGCGATTTTGTTGAATGAAGATGACAATAGGAAGTAGAGCTACACTTTGGTTAACATGAAATCCTGTGTGAAAAGTTTGTGACAATGATCAACCTATATAATTGGCTGTCAAAACAGGTGCATACTCCAAAATACACCCTTGTATGCAAACTTTTCCAACACTGAAATGTTCCAAAGAATTGCATACTATGAGGATAGAGATGGGTTAGACAGGTGACAGGTCTTCATCTCATCCCATTTTGTAGGAAGCTCCTTCTCCAATCTCCACTATCAGTAATCGTTGCCAAGCAAAATGACTCTCTGTGACTCTCAAGACACGATCTTGGTGAAAATCAACTCTCCCAAATGTGCAAATGCTGATACAGTAAGTTCTAATGCAAGCAATACTTTGCTTGTTGCTGCAAAAAAGCCAATTTAAATACTTCCCTGTTGAAAATCGCTTACTGCAGCTAATGTTCAATCATACTGAATAAGACTTGCAAGTTTTAAACAACACAGATCTTCACTCATCAGTAGTTGTTGTAACAATATTTCACTGTTGAATCAGGTGATGATTCCTAAAATGCAAATATGCAACCAAATAAATTGTTCAAGTTGAAAACAGATGATCGTTATTTCCATTTACAGCAATTTGACAGAAACTTATCCTAATATGGTATTACTTCCGGGATGCTCCTTTTTACACATAGCTCTCCAGTCTCCACACGTCCACATTGCACTTTGTTCTGTGTATTATCTACAACACATTCCTGTCTAGCTTCCAAAGTCTGCTGTGTAACATGCAAATATTACCTCATTGTGATCAGACCAAGACTGCATGACATGACAAAAATGGGCAATTCCCACTTGGTCCAATCCCACTTAGTCCAACCCCATTTGGTCCAAATCCCACTTTGTCAAGATCCAGTTTGTCCAATCTCACTTAGTCCGTGTCCCACTTAGGCAGCTTAGGCCATGTCCCATGCAACAGGTAGCAACCAGTGGATTGTTCTATCAAAAGCTTTTGGACACAGATCCTCCTCCTCGGGTGGATGCTATCAAAATTGGAAAACTGGAGGGCAACAGCAGAACAGTCTGATAACGCAGAAATATCTGTCGCTTGAACTGTTTGAATCCGCTAAACATGACCTTCCCATTGGTCCACTCAGTCCAACTCTATTGCACCATGTACACGAATACTACATTGTACATCTCCATTCTACATGTAACATCCGCTTTTGTCGCATACATCAATACCTGTGCATCAATCAATCTTGTCTCAATGCAAATCAAACCAGTCTGAACATCACAATATAATCAGTAACAGCAAACCACACACATCTGCATTACATTCTCACTTCCGCTTTGGTAACATACATCAATGCCTGCGCATCAATGGCGCTTCTCGTCCAATGTAAATCAAACTCAATGTAGTCTGAACATTACCATATGATCAGTTACAGCGAACCACATTCATGTGTAGTAAACATAATTCTCACTTTCACTTATGTCATCAATATCCAAGCATCAATAATATCTATGTCCAGATTCATGTCTCCTGCATATAAACTAGTCAAAACATTGCAATATTATCAGTACACACATAAAACCTGCCTAATTCAGCATACATCTGCTCTATAAGCATCTATGTGTGATGTATATTACTTCCGCCTTTTTGTTGCATCAATAACCAACACATCAATAACAATATATCATCGCAAGTCTAGAATAGATATTATCAAAATGGCCTCCAACATTACAACATTAGCAGCACCGTAAGTCCAATATTCATTACACAATTCTCATATCCACATTTAACTACATGATACTCCTCCATCAATAATTATTGATAGTGTTCTAATTATGATATTAATTAGTACAAATTGTTCTTGTGTATACACACAACAACCTGTTTGCCTAAATAAAATGGGCTACCCCTCTAGATGGAAGACATGACCATAATCTCCCACACAGGGGCCGTAGACTTCAAATGGAGTCACCCATTCATGTACCCCCTCCCCATTTAAAATTCAAACCCGGTACCCCTGTGCAGCAGATTAAGGTGATGTCTTCCATAGAGGATAATATGGATTTCAAATGGAGTAGCCCATTTCACCTATAGCGGTCGTCAGGTGTAGATATAGAAATACAATTGGTATCTAGTAATTTAACTACATTAGCCAATTTGTTTTATTGCTACAATGAGTTACACATATTTATCAATTAGTGATACACCAACCTGTTTATAGTCTTCCATAGCAGTTGACAGGTGCTTAGGATGCTTCAATGGACGATAAATCACAAAAAATTGTCATAAATATTGTCATGTACCAACAATATACGTCATGCATACATGCTATTCCCATCAATGCATTACACAAAATAATAAGCTGCGTTCTTAGGGCATGGCTAGAGAAAAGCCCAAATCCATATCTCACACCAATAAAATGAAAATTTACGCTCACGCCCTATGTGCAATTGTGCAGCACACACCACACATGTGTGCTCATCAGACATGGATGGTAGACTGTAGTAGACTTAATCCATACACCAATGACGACTTTTATATTAAAGCTGCTTCTGGCAAATGAGTTATATGTTACAATTATACCTGGAGACCATTCAGTTATATTGTTTTCCAAAATCGCATTCTCCAATTGGGTTCCAATTAAATTGGTCTCCAGGCTCATGACTAAACTAAATAAGCCTAATTTCCACCTAAATTTTAAAAACTCAGCCTATTTTAGGGGTGTGTGGAATAACAATATACTGGTGGGTGTGACATTTGCATTACTCAACAACAAATGAGCTAAAGTGACATCTTCATTTCCGCTGGATGTGGGGATACGATTATGCTGAGACTAGTCTCAGGTTTATGTAGGAAATAATGATTCTTGGCTCTGCAATGAGCAGTGGGAACCAAGGACAAGTGATTTCATGCAGTATCGGTCATGAGTTGATGTTGGAAGGAATGATATGAGAAAAAAGGAAAAATTAAGAAGAAATAAAAAAAAAATGAACAATTACAAATACCTGCTACACTGACCATGTTGAAATCAGTGTTGGCCATAACTGGTATCACTGAGCAAAAGGCTACTCACTTTTGATCACTTTGCTACACAATTTTAGAATGTGCAGCAATTTTATGCCATAGACTTATGATCCTGTGTCACATACTGGGGTACTCAAAAAGGTGGCTTTGTTACATTTTGATGTGCAGCTTGGATTTCAAAACAATGTCTCTTGAGTATTCCTTCACTTAGAAGATTCAATTAGGTCTTAAATTGAGGCTAATTTATTCTATATTACTCATGTTTTTATCCTGTTTTAAAATATGTTTTAATTATTTTCTTATGATGTTTGGCATGAAATGGGCCAAGGGTGGCTGAGGATTCGGGGGAGGAGGATTAGGGGGAGGGATTCATATCGTAAATTTGATTCAAAACCCCCATTAAAAATTTGAATCTAGTAAAAAAATATCTAAATGAACCCCCAGACATCTAAACCAAGTAAATAAATACAAAAGTTCATTTAAAAGACCAATACTTGCTCAGAATGATTGTAAATGTGGAAAAAAGAGGTGGGGTTACATCCTTCCTACTTTGTGATTGTTTTTGCCCGCACTCTCTCATTTTTTAACCGATTTCCATAAAAAAAAGGTGTCAAAATGCTCAGGAGGATGAACCACTTCAAATGAGATGTGTAGGTAAAATGTTTGAACCATTTCATTTTTTTACTATGTAACACAAAGGTACCCCAGGTTGTGACATGGGACCTTATACAGTGAAGTGTGCAATTGTGACAAATATCAAGTAGTGCAAGCTGATAATGCTACCCATAAAAAATGTCTTACGTCCAACGCTGGTTAAAATGATACCCTACAGGATCTGTGGTTCCATAAAGCAAATATTATTAGTTACCCCTGTTTGTTCACAAAATACAGGAACATATCTGCGGTCTGGTGCCACACCAGCCCGTAGATATTTTCCCATATTTTGTGAGACCAACAGGGGGTAATGATTATCCTTTAAATAGTGAACACAAATTTCATTATCTTCCGACTTACTGAATACAGATTTTTATCCAAGTGATGTTTGACCAATTACATAATTCTTTTCAACTAAACATGCTATAACCCTAACCAGAGAAGATGAGAAGCATCTTCTCTGCCCTAACGCTAAACATGGTTTTTGGCTATCAGAAATGGAAAGAAAGGAGGAACGAAAAAGGAGAGAAGATGAACAATTTTTTTACTTGGCACCCCCGGGATTCAAACCTTTGACCCCTCGGGTGCCAGTGCCATGCACAAGATCATGGACTTGTAGCTACGGGGTTTGGCTGGCCTGGCCAGCGATTCCCTGGGTATACATGACTTAGGCTGATTGCGTCATGCCCGACACGTGCAATGCATGCATGCGTAGTGGTTTTCTTTTTAAGATTTTGTAAGATTTTACCCTGTTTTATGGATGCGAAGCATGGACCATCACCCCTAAACTTGCAAAGGGTGTGTATGGCTGTTACACCCGCATGCTAAGAACTGTTCTGAATGTGCATTGGAAGGAACATATGTCAAATATGGAGATCTTCCCAAAATAAGCCACAAGATCAGGGAAAGAAGAACCCAGTTTGCTGGCCACTGTTCCAGAAGAGCTCAGAAGTGAGGAGCCCACATCTAAAATGGTTCATTGGACTCCCAAGCATGGGAGGCGGAAACCTGGAAGACCTGCTCTGACCTACATCGACATTCTGGAAAATGACACTGGACTGGAGGCAGCAGACTTCAAGACAGCAATGGAGGACAGGAAGTTGTGGAAAGCCATCACAGTTTGAGGACACCACTCGAATTAAGCAAGTAAGCAAGGGATAAGATATTGCATCCAATTTTCACATTTTTCAAAATTTGGTACCCAAAACGCGTCCCGCACGGAACACGCCCCGGTGATAAAAATGATACCCTTTTCAGTGCTTTCTGCTCAGTGATGACTTTATGGCAGGTTTGAGTCCCAGTTTGACTTTGAGTGGCTCTTCCTTGGCTAACAACTTGTATGGGATCTTAACACTAGTCTTCTTCTCTACATCATATAAAACTTGATCATTCTATGCAACCAGGTAAGAATTTGGGGACAAAATCAATTATTCTCAGTGGACTTGCAGTTTATATGAGTTTGGTAAACAAACAACAAACAAATAAAGATACCTGCACAAATGCATACACACATTACAAAGTGTCCGGAAAAATCAAAACCAAGACTTGACTCCAGTCTACTAGTCAATGAAGTATGGAATATGATCAGTAAATATTGACAATCATAACATATCCTATGCCAGTAGACATGCTAGATAAACCTTGGACTTGCACTTGACCTGAAACTATCACCAGGGACAAACATGGGTGATTTCACCCTCAAGGAATGTGTTCTGGAAATAGGAGAAATTTGTCTCAATTTAGATCATGCTGAGTGGTGTGGACATAAGATAGTCCAGTACTGTGAGAACTAAGTTCTGTGCACTTTTGGTGAAATGAAAACCTAGTTGTACCAAGTGGGCCTTGGATCTTCTATATTCTTAGCCGCAGTTTGTGGCCCTCGCGGACTTAGCGAGCGCGTAACGCGAGCATACAAGTGCATAGCACGAGGCGTTCAAACGAAGCGCTTTAGTGTTGCAGCCGCAACCTCTCTGGATAGTATATAAAAGCAATAGAGCCCGTAAGTAGTGCTACTATATTCTGTGTTTAAACATAGACCATAGGGTCTATGACTAGATTTGAACCTGTTAACCTTAAAGGACCACAGATTGGAAGGACAAATCAAGGACAGTTTCAGATCAAGACAATGAAGGAATAACAATGATACTGATAGGTATAATTTTTTTAAATATGGTTTAATTTTAAAAGTCATGAGCAGGGGTGTGCAAACTGCGGCTGCATGGGCCCCTGGGACTTGATCAGTTCTCTTGGATCGCAATGTCCAAACAGCGAGCACGTCAGGGTGAACTAAGACGCGCGTGCAGCACCGAGTCAAGAAGAGACGCTTAGCACCATCATTGAGCCAGAAGGATGAGGCTCTCTGCCCACCACCTCAGCAGAGACAGTTGATTGCTTGTGGATAGTGCAAAGGATCTTAGCTGGAGCTAATTTTCCCTACCAATTTATAATCATAAATGTGCAAAAATAATGGAAAATGCACAAATTTTGAGTGTAAAATTATGTTATCTATGTGGTAGAAATGCATACTATACTTAGTTAAATTATTACACACTAAACTTGCACTCTGGAAACATGAGCGGGCAAGTAACTACATTTTGTGCCAGCAATCTCTGCCAAGTCTTACATCCCCCCAAGAGTTTATAAAGCAATAGTGTGCTAACATAACTTGCCAGAAGCTTCAACACATGCTGAATAAACCAAATTGAGTTTACGCTTGCAGTCATATGGTATCATCTTGTATCTGCTGTATGCTGCTGGCTAACTATAAACCTACTACTTCCACACAACCATGTTGGTGTAGGAAATATATAGCTGCCTTTACTAGCAAAGATTTTAAACAGTAGACGGCTGAATCCTTCCATCCCCATTAAAACCTTCCACATTGGATTGCAATACTTGCACAGACGGTGATCAGAGGATGATTTAAGCACTTCCCAGCAAGTCTTGCGGTTAGCACAGCTGTGTGAGTGAACATGACACCACTGCCCGCTCGCTGCATACACACGTGCATGGTTAAATTTGAATTTGGACAGATATATTTACAATAAAAACACCCTCAAAAAGTTGGTCGATTTCACATTTTATGTTATCTACAGAAGATGTGAATTATCCTTCATGCATATATCACTTTAGATCTGAAATCGACCAAGTAATAATGACACACGGGCAATTCTAAAACAACATCTTTTGCACAGAGTTCAATGGGATTTGAAAAGTAAAGTGGCAGTTGAAACTCTAGTGATAACACTTTTACAGTGCATGATGGGGCTTCCTTAAATCATCCTCTGGACCAGGCGTCACGCAGGATTTTTTTAGGTGCTGATTTTGAAAAAGTGGACTTTTTTTCAAAGGGGGTTGGGGGCGATTTTGTAAAAAGTGGACTTTTCCCTAAAAATTTGGACCTTTTTGGACCAAAAAACATTAAAAAACCTGATTTTTTTGCTCGCTTCCCTCGCAAATTCTTAAATTTTGGGACTTTTTGTATATACTTTTGCAAATTTGGGGAGGTGCGGTCGCACCCCCCGCGCGTACGGGCCTGCTCTGGACGGTGATGCTATCCTCCAAACAGGCCTCACAGTTGGCAGTTTCGTATATTTAGAGAATGAAGGTATTGTTTTTAGCCGCTGCCGTGCATCTATCATCTCATATAACATCAGCGAGATGGCGACACCACTATTTTAAATAGAACAATGAGACGAAGCCAAGTTGTTTAACACCAAAAATAATGGTGTTGTCTGTGTTATATGAGACGATAGATGCACATCAGCAGTAGTAAAAACAATTGTTATTCTCATTTCCGTAAATAGATTCATCAGGTATGCACAAATCAGATTACAATGTACATTTTTCAAAACCAAAGTAGTTATACTTAACTAACCTGACAGTTTCAAATGTCTTGGCCAACATTCTTCCTCAGAGTGTTGGACTCAGGACTCATTCTTAAACATTTCAATTAAAATAAAAATATTAATCAGAAGTACACCTAATCAATATCTTACACTTTATAGGAATTACGTGGGGCTTATAGAATTGATCAGCCCCAATGTTGCTATGCACTTCCAATCGCTTCACGCGTATCACATCGACGTGCACACACTGAACCATGTTATATCATCTCATATCACAAGTGTCACAAGTCTAAGAACCAATAAAATTGCAGGAACTTTCTCAAGTGTTTAAGAATATATTTCAAAACTGAGACAACCCGATTAGGACTCCCTCTAGAGATAGGTCTAAATGAAATTATTCTATAGGGCAGCCTTCCTAATCCATCCATCTCATGCACTCATAGGATAATATTACATTGTGTTCAATACTTGGGTTTATTCAAACACCTCCTTGTAGTTTCCCTGCCAGTTACATGTGATGCAATCCCCACAAATGAGTCTCTGGTTGGGTCGGATGAGTCGATGAAGATCAACATCAAGAGAAACAAGTTACAAATGTTCAATTTCATGAACATTTTATCCATAAACTTTTATATTGATAAGCCTTGAAAACTGTGTAAACGCACCAATTTGAATCTGCCACGGTAAAATCCAACATGGTGTTACTCCAAAAAAAAGACACATAATGATGATCTCAATCAGTGGCGGCGCTACTGGGGGACTGGGGGCATTGCTCCCAGAAAAATTTAGCAAAAATTAGGTGAAAATGCCCCCAATCGGAGACTCTGCCCCCCTTTTAAGCTCTCCCAATAATGACTCCTATCTTTAATGCACTCATATGAAGCCTCATACATGTGCTTGCAATGTTGTTTAGTGGAGGTCTTTGAACTATGCCACTGAAACTGAAACTTGACCATAGTTTGTTTGATGAAATACTATGGTGTCAAAATGAACCACTCAAGATGACACATTCCACAAACTAGAAAAGTGAACCTGAACTATATATAGAGGCCCTGCATGAAATTACAAAGGATTTGAGCCGGTGTCCTTAACCATAGTTATGGCGGAGTGCAGTCCATTCAATCAAATGTTGTCATCAACCCATTTGATCGTAGTGCAGGGTTATGTGTGTGAGACTAACTGTCACGGTAGATTGCAATCATGCTTTTGTTGAATGCATTTGAGTAGTCCGCCATATTTACGGGATGATACGTCACATGCAAGGCCTCTATAGTTCAGTTGGTGCATGGTTGGTGAAACAAATATGACAGAGTCATGCACTGTACCTGATCTTTGCAATTTAATCCCCAGATTCTCTCTCCTACATGTACTTCATTCTTTTATAGTCCTATAAACATAATCTTCATTCTTGAAGAGCACTATCTATGATTAAGTCACTTTTTTGGTTTTATTTTAACTCCATTACGCCCATATTACATGCATAAAATCAATGACCGACTTCAAATAGGCAAACAACTGTCCCATCTAAGCACAGAAATCTAGAATCCTTGCCCTATAAACCCTGGAGCAAAAACAGATGAACACAATGACTATGAAATAATTGCCAAAAGGCCACAATAGCATGCCATGTGCTGCTACAGGATACATGATGCACTTGGCATGCAATGCACCATTTTTAAACAACCTGTTTCAATTTGTTTTGCAGCACATAATATGATCAAGCCATCCAACGAATAACAAAGATCCAGAACATAGCCCTCTAGCATGTGTACATTAAATCTGGTGTATTCTTCAAACTCATAGAACCACAGACTGAATTACATAGAGGAATAATGTAGTTATAACTTGATAACATGTTCATTTTTTTGCTTTGTGATAAGGAATAATTTGCTAACTCGTATTCGGCATGATGAACAATCCGATCAGAACTATCCAGATTTTTCCCCTTGGCCTTCAATCATAATTTTATCAAATCAAAAGATAACCTTGCAATTATCTGCCTCTCTGCTGCCTCAATATGATTTCCTTTTTTTTTTGCATATTTTGATCTATTCTTGATGATACCGTGTCAAAAAATGAAATACCACAGAAAATCTATATTGTTACTAATCATGATAACTATGCTTTAAAAGGTATTTATTACCAGACAGAAAAATGTAAATTACAGTTATGTTAAAAGTAATTTCCTGAGGTATTTCAAACATTTTTTTTTCAAAACACACTTGCGTACCCTACCCATTCCTAAACTCTGGTTTACCTCGTAAGTATGTAGTACAAGTGTACTGACACTCCGCCCTTTCACGTCGAGCGTGTGTACGCTCCGCTCTGGCTCTGCACAATTAACTTTTTGATATTTGACACTGCGACCATCAAAATACGCACTTACTTCACTACCAAATTTGAGGGGAACCGAAGTAATAGTAATAAACCTGAGCAAAAAGCTGTTCCTTCTGTGGGCAATCCTCTGGGTATGACACCAATTGAATCAACTCCTTCCTACAGAAAATGTCACCAAGGGTTTACTTTCTTATGAGCATTGCACTTTTTCAAACTCAATTTTAGCTACAAAATATTGAATCTGCAATCTTGCGATGGGCTGGGTAAATGAAAGTTGCTACTATCTGAGTTCAGCGCAATCCATAATAAGAGATACTGTACTTTGTAAACCTAAGGTGGTATGAGTAACATCAACACAGAAGTTCAAATTAAAGGGATTATCAAAGATTTTCTTCCATACAAATTATTTTGTCCAACTGCTCCACCAAACAGTCCCGAAAACATTCTGAATAAGGAATCGGATAGCAATGTTTGTGCAGTAATTTTTGTGGGAACTGAGAGCACATCAGACACACCAAATTTCATTCTGAATACGAGGAATGTCCTTCTGATATCAAATAATTTCTGATTTTTTGAAATTCACCATTTGAAAATTTTGATCATCGGTATTGAAAATATGCACTTTTTTCCCCCAAAGACCTATTATTTTAAAGTCTTTTTTTGGGAAAATATGTATTATTAACTTTCAAGATATGTATGTATAAGGGACTGTTCAGTACATCATGGGGGTTTGAGGGGGAAACATGAATTGATTTGGGGGTCTTAAGGTGGCTGTGTACTCTCAGACATGCGTGTAGTAAAAGTGCAATAACTTTGTAATTATTCAGCATAAAACATATAAAAGTATACATTTTTATGAAGGCAAGACATCAATAAATCTTAATATAAATACAGATTTGGGGTAAAAACAACAATTTTGAAGAAAATCACAAAAAGTGAGTTTTTGGCAATATTTGTTAGGTACATCATAACAAAAAACACTCTTTCCAAAATATTTTATTTTGTTTTATCTCAATCTTGAGGCTCCATTCCAAAAACGGTTTTTTATTTTTTTGATATTGGCCTTATTTTTTGAGATATTGACCATATAAGGCATCAAAATGAACTTTTAAAATTCAAAACGCCTATTTGCACAAAATGATGCCCAAAATCGGAAATAGACCAAAATATAAAAAAATGAGAAAACCGTTTCTTGAGTCGATCATGCTTTTTACGATGATCATATTTGCTTACCTATAGATGCTGTATTTATTGAGTTATCGTGTACCTAAATCGTCATTTTACCGAGAAAATGAACATTGAAATAATGGCCGTTGAAGTTTAAAGTGGTCACATTTTGCACTTTCATCGAATCTCACAGGAGAATGCGACAGTTTTCGTTTTTGTAATTTATATTACGTGAACATCGGGTAAATCCACAGCCCCTTGAGAAGTTTGAGCGAAATCCATTCATAACTTGATATTTAAATCGGGAAAGAACTTGAAAAACCCCACATTTTATCAGCTAAAACGGAGCCATTTGACCACTAGGTTTTTGTGAAATCAGTGCTTCCGTGGTGTTTCCATAAGATGCGCCACGCATGCAGATAAGCGTCGCGTTTTGTCGCGTATTTGTCGTTAACAAATTGCGCGATACGCAACGCGATGAGTTGTTGCGCGTGTACCTTGCTGGTACAACAAAGATTTTCTTTCCTTTTCAATTTCAAACACGAGTGGAATAGTGAAATAAAATCCTTAAAATATTGCAGTTGGAGTTTACAAATCTGGATTTTCATTCCTTGTATTTATAAAAAACATAACAAGGTACAAACATATCATAAAAACTCAATTTTGAGAAAGAAACAATGGCTAGAGTACACAGCCGCGTTAAAGGGGGAATCTGAAATAATAACTTGAACCATACCATGATGGGTGGAGTGTTAGGTATTAAATAGAAACAATGGAGGAATGCAAACATTCTGAGCACACACAAGAATGTAAAAGCATACAAAAGTTTTTGTCAATTTTTTTGTCAGAGCTCATAAACTCCCCTAAGTAAAAATTAGATTAGTCCCTAACATAAAGAGTATTTGTACATGATCAATTATGCAAAAGTGATCTCAATTCAGCTCAAGTAACTAGAGCGTAACATTGAGAATAAAGAGGTACATTGAGTAACCAGAACATAGCAAGGTCATGTTACTTCATGTACTTGATCTGATTAAGGTGTTTTAATGCATGTTACTTCAACTTCAACCCACACAATCTCTTTGCTAGCTAATTGCATTAAAACAGCAATTCAAAACTCATAAAGCAATAAAGACTGCATTATACCATTTAAAATCTATGATTATACTATGACTTTTCTTGTGTTTTCCAAGAGCAAATAGTAACTAGAGTCAATAGATTCTGAGTACAAGCCGCCGGCAGTAAATATAACATTAATGGGTCAATTTTGACCAATTTCAAAATTTGACCTTCGACCCCTAAACTTTGACCGTCACCATTGACTTTTTGTTTTGTCTCACTAAGGTCTATCATATCCAGCATTCAGATTTGCCATACCTCGCTGTTTGAAATTTTACACATTTTGACCTTTTGACCCCAAGTACAAAGAGGTCACCATTGACTTTTTGTTTTCAAATTTGTTTCAAATTTTACACATTTTGACCCCAAAGTAAGCATTGTACAAAGAGGTCACCATTGACTTTTTGTTTAGTCGCACTAAGGTCTATCATATGCAGCACTCAGATTTGCCATACCTCGTTGTTTCAAATTATACACATTTTGACCTTTTGACCCCAAAGTAAACACTGTACAAAGATGTCACCATTGACTTTTTGTTTTGTCTCACTAAGGTCTATCATATACAGCACTCAGATTAGCCATACCTCGTTGTTTGAAATTTTACACATTTTGACCTTTTGATCCCAAAGTAAACATTGTACAAAGAGGTCACCATTGACTTTTTGTTTTGTCTTACTAAAGTCTATCATATGCAACACTAAGATTTGACATATCATGTTGTTCAAATTTAGTTTGTATTGCATACTGGGTCAAAGGTCAAGCAATGGTCAAGCTGTGAACACCCTGAATACCCATGCCACTAGTGACCAACATGTATTAATTAGAGCTTTGGCGCATCTTGTTTGTAGAAGAAGAGGCAGATTGCCAGAAAGAAAGAAAGAACTAGATCTGGTTACAGATCTGGACCTAGCCGGGGCCGGAAATGCCAGTCTTAACTTAAAGTTTGACCTTTGACCTGATATTGTGGACATCTAACACCGTTAATGGAGCTTCACTGTAGCATGTAGGGGCTTTATCCGTCTTCCATATGCTGATATACAGCTACTTTTCTGTAATTTTAAACTTTTTATGCAAATTTGACGTTTTGACCTCCTTAATGACCTTTGACCCAAATATAAAAAAAAACTTATATACACCGAGAAAATGCATTGTTACAGTTTAAAAAAAAAAAATCAACTATGCTTAGTTATGGAGATAAAAATTCTTGAAGTTATTTAGCTTAAAACCGGAAATGACGTCTAAATGACCTTTGACCAAAAAATAAAAATACCGTGCATACATCGGGTAACACTAATGCATATATGAAGTTTATGTCACTCTGGTTTGGTTACGTTTTGAGATAAAAAAAAAATGAACATATTTGATGATTTTTTTTTTTTTTTTTTAAGCGACCCCTTAATGACCTTTGACCCCGAAACTGTAGACACCCCAAAGACCCTGGTTGGTAGCAATGCATGTGTGCTAATGACAACACTCTATGTAATTTGTAAAAACAGTGATTTTTTTAATATTTTTAGCTTTCAGACCGGAAATGACCCCCTTAATGACCTTTGACCCAAATTCTGTGAATAAGTTATAGGCACTGGATATAGCCGATGCATATGTGTAAGTGACATCATCGTACTATGTAATTTGTGGCAGAAGAAGCATTTTAGAGTAAAAATTGCATTTTTGCCATTGTGAGCAGGTCAAAGGTCAAATGGAGTCCAATGTCATGTCACATGTGGGGACATGGTCAGTGGTGATTGTGACCAAGTATGGTCAAAATCAGTAAAAGCATAACAGAGCTGGGCGTAAAGCGTGGCAAGTCACGCAAAATGTCACGTGTTGCCAGAAGAAGAAAGATCCGATAGCATCCCAAGACCTAGCCGGTGTCCCGGCTAGGTAAGAAAGAAAGACTAGATCTGGTTACAGATCTGGACCTAGCCGGGGCCGGAAATGCCAGTCTTAACTTAAAGTTTGACCTTTGACCGGCTATTATGGACATCTCACATAATGGTGCATCACTGTAGCATGTAGGGGCTTTATCCGTCTTCCACAGGCTGAGATACAGCTACTTTTCCGTAATTTTAAACATTTTTTTGCAAATTTGACGTTTTGACCTCCTTAATGACCTTTGATCCCAATATAAAAAAAAACCTTATATACACCGAGAAAATGCATTGTTACAAAAAAAAAAAAAAAAATCTACTATGCTTAGTTATGGAGAAAAAAACTCTTGAAGTTATTTAGCTTAAAACCGGAAATGACGTCTAAATGACCTTTGACCAAAAAATAAAAAATACCGTGCATACATCGGAACACTAATGCACATATGAAGTTTATATCACTCTGGTCTGGTCACGCTTTTGAGATATAAAAAATTAACATATTTGATGATTTTTTTGTTTTTTTCCGTAAGCGACCCCTTAATGACCTTTGACCCCAAAACTGTAGACACCCTTAAGACCCTGGTTAGTAGCAATGCATGTGTGCTAATGACAACACTCTGCTATGTAATTTGTAAAGACAGTGATTTTTTGAATATTTTAGCATTCTGACCGGAAATGACCCCTTAATGACCTTTGACCCCTTATATGTGAACACCCTATAGACACCAACCAAAGTCAAGTCACATGACCTAAGCATGTCACCATCACATGTAATTTGTGGAAGAAGAAGCATTTTGAAGATATTTGGTTTTATACGGAAATGACCCCTTAATGACCTTTGACCCCAAATCTGTGAACACCCTATAGACACTGGATATAGACAATGCATATGTGCAAGTGGCGTCATTGTGCGATGTAACATGTAAGAGAAGAAGCATTTTGAAATGTGTTGCCAGAAAGAAGAAAGAAAGAACTAGAGTCAATAGATTCTGGGTACAAGCCGCCGGCCAGGAATAACATTAATAATGGGTAAATTTTGACCAATTTCAAAATTTGACCTTCGATCCCTAAACTTTGACCATCACCATTGACTTTGTTTTGTCTCACTAAGGTCTATCATATGCAGCACTCAGATTTGCCATACCTCACTGTTTGAAATTTTACACATTTTGACCTTTTGACCCCAAAGTAAGCATTGTACAAAGAGGTCACCATTGACTTTTTGTTTTGTCTCACTATGCAGTACTTAGATTTGCCATACCTCGTTGTTTGAAATTTTATACATTTTGACCTTTTGACCCCAAAGTAAACATTGTACAAAGATGTCACCATTGACTTTTGTTTTGTCTCACTAAGGTCTATCATATGCAGCACTCAGATTTGCCATACCCGTTGTTTGAAATTTTTACACATTTTGACCTTTTGACCCCAAAGTAAACATTGTACAAAGATGTCACCATTGACTTTTTGTTTTGTCTCACTAAGGTCTATCACATGCAGCACTCAGATTTGCCATACCTGGCTGTTTTAAATTTTACACATTTTGACCTTTTGACCCCAAAGTAAACATTGTACAAAGAAGTCACCATTGACTTTTTGTTTTGTCTCACTAAGGTCTATCATATGCAGCACTCAGATTTGCCATACCTCGTTGTTTGAAATTTTACACATTTTGACCTTTTGACCCCAAAGTAAACACTGTACACATAGGATACCATTGACTTTTTGTCTTGTCGCACTAAGGTCTATCATATGCAGCACTCAGATTTGCCATACCCTGTTGTTTGAAATTTTTACACATTTTGACCTTTTGACCCCAAAGTAAACATTGTACAAAGATGTCACCATTGACCTTTTGTTTTGTCTCACTAAGGTCTATCATATGCAGCACTCAGATTTGCCATACCTCGTTGTTTGAAATTTTACACATTTTGACCTTTTGACCCCAAAGTAAACATTGTACAAGGAGGTCACCATTGACTTTTGTTTTGTCTCACTAAGGTCTATCATATGCATCACTAAGATTTGACATATCTTGTTGTTCGAATTTATTTTGTATTGCATACGGGGTTAAAGGTCAAGCAATGGTCAAGCTGTGAACACCCTGAATACCCATGCCAGTACTGACTAACATGCTTTAATGAGAGCTTTAGCGCATTTGTTTGTAGAAGAAGAGGCACATAGCCAGAAAGAAAGAAAGAAAAGAAATTAATGGGTCAATTTTGACCAATTTTAAATTTGACCTTTGACCCCTCTACTTTGACCTTTGGGATCATAAGTATTTTAACCTGTTTAGAATGTCGTAAGAATTTATTCCTGTTGAATTTAAACTCGATTGGACCAATTTTTAATTTGACCTTTGACCCCTATAACTTGATCCCTGAGTCACAAATGTCATTAAATGCATTTTTCTCGTGTTTAGAGTGTCATAAAGTCCCCCAATCCAAGTATGTCGGTGATTTAACCTTTGACCTCTATAGCGTGTCCTCTGGGTCACGGATGGGGTCACCTGCACTTGTTTTGTGTTTAGGATGTCACAAGGATTATTCCTGGTGAATTTCAGCTCAATCGGAGCTTATTTGTAGATTTTGACTTTTGACCTTGAACTTTGACTTATGGAGTCGAGACTATCACAGACCTCCCCTACCATTAATGTTGCATCACTGTAGCAATAATGGGCCCTATCCGCTTCCATAGGCTGAGATACAGCCGATTTGGCTAAATTTTAAGCATTTTATCGAGTGCCAAAAAAGACCTTAGATGACCTTTGACCCCAAATCTGTGACTCCCAGTAGACATCAGTCAATGGCCATGCATGTGTGCAAGTGACTTCACCTAGCTATTTCACACATAGCAGATATGAATTTTTGAAGTTCTTTAGACTTTGATCGAAATGACCCCTTAATGCCCTTTGACCCTTATCTGTGAACACCCTATATGCACCGACCAAAAGTCGAGTCACATGACTTCGCCATGTCACCATCGCATGTTGTTTGTAGAAGAAGATACGTTTTAAGGCGAAATCACGTTTTTGACCATTGTAGCTAGGTCAAAGGTCACAGCCAGGTCAAAGTCAAATGGAAGGTTTGGCCTAGCCCAGTGGTCATTTCGGTCAAGTATGGTTGAAATCTGTCAATCCCTGGCGGAGCTAGCTCGTTGTTTGACATTTTACACATTTTGACCTTTTGACCCCAAAGTAAACATTGTACAAGGAGGTCACCATTAACTTTTTGTTTTGTCTCACTAAGGTCTATCATATGCAACACTAAGATTTGACATATCTTGTTGTTCAATTTTTTTGTATTGCATACGGGTTAAAGGTCAAGCAATGGTCAAGCTGTGAACACCCTGAATGCCCATGCCAGTACTGAGTAACATGCATTAATAAGGGCCTTAGCGCATTTTGTTCGTAGAAGAAGAGGCAGATTGCCAGAAAGAAAGAATTAGCGTAAAACAGAACAAGCCGACTTTGTCGTCGGCTCGTAAGAAAGAAAGATCCGGTAGCATTTCAAGACCTAGCCGGTGTCCCGGCTAGGTAAAGAAAGAATAGCGTAAGACAGAACAAGCCGACTTTGTCGTCGGCTTGTAATTACGGTTTTTTTATTATCTAGTACAGTCAGTGACATTCACGCATGATGAAGGTAGGTCAAGAACGGGCGTTACTGGGGTTATGAGAAAATACCGGATACCAAAATCTGGCTTTCGATGTGTAATGTGGAGAGGTGGATCAAACTGAGATAAAAACTGAATAAAATTAAAAAATAAATCAATTCAAGTAAACACATTTTGCAAAGTTCATAATTTTTCTTGAAAAATTGGAAATGCACCCTAGTTGAGGAAATGACACTATAGGGCAACACAAGAATATTTCCCCCTAGAAAAGCAAAAGCCTACATACAAGGTAATATATTCTACCATAGATCCCTTTATATTGCCATACTTAGAAATTAGCATTTTTGTATGACGAACATGCATAATTCCAGCTCAATGTAATCATTAAGGCAGGGTATAACATGGTATAAAGTTGCTAAAACATGTTCCCAGACTATGCATTAACCATGTTAAATGATTATCTATGCCAATGATAACATGAGTCAGTCAAATGCTTACTTGAGGCTGAAAAGCATAACAAACATAAGCAAGAGCTAGCAAGCAAGCAAACAAACATGCAAACATACCAAATGCTCAACCATTGCAAGTTATGTTGTATCCCTGGTTACATCATCAGCTGTGAACATTTTGTAGCTGAATATATTGTTTGAGTGTTAATAGTCATCATGGTCATGGCTCATCATCATGGTCATGGCTCACCATCATGGTCATTGCTAGTCATCTACTTGAATATAGCCTGATACAGCATTATCCATGATCAATACATTTAGTGTTAAGAGAGCGTGTATACTCAGCATCCGATATATAACGTAACTCTGAACAGGTTCATTTACTTCACATGCTGTAATCAGGTAACAATCCTTTTAGCAAAGTTAGCATCAAAATCTAACAGTACACGGGCAGAACCAGGTGAAGGGGAAGGGGGAGAGGAAGGGAAGGGGGGGAGGGGCAGGGGAGATGGAATTCCCCCACAAAAAATATTTAATGCAAGTAACACTGACTCTAAATAATACCACAAGCTGGTTGCTTCCCTTTTAGATCAGGAGGGACCTCCAATCAAACCCCTCTGAGCTTTAGGGTTTATTCAAATAGCTTTTTTGGAAAATTTTACCTAGAAATTCAATCTGCTTCATATTTTAATATATTCTATTATTCTCACTGTTATTATTATCACTTGCTCCAGTTTTGAAAGATTCTACAAGAATCAAAACTGATACCATCCACAGTTTGATCTTGCATTTGACTACAATAGATCTTCTTGAAGTTGGTAGAATTGAAACCACATTGGCTGTGCAATAATTATCCCCCCCCCCCCCCCGTGGCAAAAAGAGGTGGGGGGGGGAGCAAAGTATTTTTGGCAGGGCACATGGGCAAAGGGGAAAGTAGGTCAAAAGTGGTAGGCCAAGAGATCCTTTTAAATAAAATGATTTAAATATGCAAAATGTCCTGCTTGCTACATTCACATTATAATTATTATCTAGATAATTTGCAAATTGGTTTCCTAAAATTTTGGCAAATATAATATATGCAAATGGAGGGGCAATAATTTTTGGCAGACCAAATGGAGGGAGCAAGCAATTTTTGGCCCGACGAGGGGCGAGGGTAATTTTTTATTGGCATGCCGGTGGGGAGGGGGCATTTTTTGGCATGCCATTGCAAAATTTGCCAACCACATAAAGGGACAGATAGTTATTGCACAGCCCCTAATGACAATGAAGCAAATATGAACAAATAAAGAAAATAATAATGAATTAGTAATATATTTTGATCAGATGTCATCTGCGTATGATATTAGATTCCTATGTTCACCTTGATGGAATGACCTATGACCTTACCATGACTGACAACCATACTCTGATTATGGTAAATTATGCATCTGCATGCAAGTAAAAAAATCCTTGCTTATCCTAATTCCACTGTTCATGCCAAATAATAGCAAAATGCATTCTTTTATGTGTTTATTATCAATCATTTTGATCATTTAAATTGAACTTTGATTATAGAGATTTCACTTGATTTTGGAGTAGCTATAAAAATAGAAACCAATAGGCAACACATGAATCATCATGCATCTGAGGGGGTGTGACTACTGTTTTTCCACAATAGTCATTTCAATAAAGAGGTTATAATGCTACACCACTAGTGTTACCATTATGTGATTTCTAAAAGTTTAAACTGACTTTTAGCACCAAAATTCAACTAACCTTGAACATCCTCATCAGAAGAAGTCTTATGATGTTGTGATGGACTTGCCCTTTTGTTGACCATTGGCGACTTTTGGTTGAATGAGAGCGTGTAAGGTTGGCAATTCCAGTCCTTGATCATGATTTAGTTCTGGAGATTTCTTCTTGTGCTGAAAGTCAGTTTAAACTTCTAGAAATTGCTTATCACCAGCACATATGAACTTTCATTTGATTATTTGTGATGATAGGAAGGGATCAACACAAATTTGTGCTCAAGTTGGACAATTGTCTGCAGTCTAATTAACCTTTCCCAAACTCCATAATCAACTCGGAGCTACAGGAAAATTAAGTAATTCTTGGCCAAGCTTGAACATGCCAGTTGCGTCCATGTAGCGTACTAAGCGTATACGCAATACAGGGCGCATGCATGCTTTCTTCTGTACCACACTATATGCGCATGTTTTTATCACGGAGCCACTGGCATTGCAAGTGTTCGAACTTGGCCAAGAATTACCTAATTTAGCTGTAATGTAATCTACATAATGATTCCTATTGAAAATTTCATACTTGATTGGACAACCTTTCTTAATGCAATCTCAAACATTTGCAGATGATTCCATTGTGTAAATATGCATGTGTGATAAGAATAATTATGTGTACCCCCCCCCCCCCCAGGGTGGTGAATTTTATAGGGGGGATTTTGACACATATTTGGGCACCATTTCAATATTATGTATGCCCTAAAAGGTATAGAATCATGTTTTAGGAAATGTTCAAATTGCACTCGCATCACTTGATTAGGCAGTTTCAGGTTTTAAATTGGGGTTCCCCAAGGTCTGACATGTGTAAGGGAGGGGGCAAATATTTTTTGGTATGTCAAAAGGGGGCAGATTTTTTGCCATGTCAAAAAGGGGGTAAGCAATTTTTGGCAAACTGTTTGGAGAATTCACCGCCCAGGGGTACACATAATTATTGCACAGCCCCTTATGATACTTGATTTGATGACAAAATTCCCCACATGAACCATGTTCAATAACTTTATTTTTGTTGCACCTGCACTTGAATTGCTGCAAACTGGGCACAAACATCTTGAATTCAAGCTAAAAGCTAGAGAATTTCAAGTTAATTTATTATTTTGTCTAGAGAATTTCAAGTTAATTCATTATTTTGTCATTTTTTTCCAAAAAGAATAATTCTTAGAGCTTTCATAATTTTAAAAATGTAAAATTGTGATGTTTACCATGGTCCTCAGCAAGGTCCATTTCGCCTTTGCCAATATGCGCCCTCTTTATTGCAGGAAAATGCGCTACATTTGCCAGCGAAGTGGTTACATAACTCCTTGGTAACCGGATCACACACCTTTTGGATTGGTAGCACATGCCATACACTTTGTGTTGCGATCATTTTGATCGTGGTGCAGAACTCAAAAGCATGATCCAGTTGACATAGTGATAATCGGATTACACGTAACACTTCGCTGGCGAATTAACAAAGGAACTCTGATGAAGGGTATATAATAGTTGTCTTAAAATGTTATTTAAACTTGGGAGTAAACTATTATTCAAGATAATTATGTCTCTTATTATGCCCTATTCAAGTACTTCAACACCCCCTCCATATCCCAGGATATGTGGGGCATTGGTCACTTGGTGGGATTGTAATCTGGCATTACATAGGAATTAATTTAGTGGCGTGTCCGGGGGAGGGCTTTGGGTGCTGAAGTCCCCCGCACTTTGTTAAAAATCATGTAAAATCAGCCGGTTTTTGGCGATTTTAGCCATTAAGTCCCCTGCATAATTCTGAAAGCCTGTCCCCCACACTTTGTTAAAAATCATGTAAAATCAGCCGGTTTTTGGCGATTTTAGCCATTAAGTCCCCTGCATAATTCTGAAAGCCCCTCTGAGCCCCCCCCCCCCCTCCCAAAGAAAAGATTTTTTTTATCTTTCCAAACCTACAGGAAAAGATCCTGCACACATCGGTGTAAATAGTAATTGGTTGGTGCGCTGCAGGATTGGGGCGTGCAGGATTTTGTAACATGTTATTTCCTGACCCTGCAACCCGGGGGATTGGATGGTAGGTAACAAGGGGTGGGGGATGCAATGCTAACACAGATCCCTGGGGAGGGGAAATGTGACATGAGGTGGGAGAAGTACTTGAATGTGGCATTACCATGATTACATGTATTAATGAAGTTCAAAACAAACTGAAATGGGAAAACTGTTATAAATTTTAACAAAAATAAGAGCTGTTATTGAAAAAAAGAAATGAGTTGGTGAGTATGAAAACAAAAAGAAACTGTTATGAGTAATTGTTGTGAGTGGTTATTGGATTCACATCAATCCCACAATGCATCTCTCTACCTCAGCCATCATGGCGGACATCTCGTTGTTGTCTTTTGTTGTTCCAAGCTCCCTGTCTACATCTAATGTGTGTCATGAAGCTTATTCCACTGCTGTTCTTTCTAAACCTATAAAAAATGTTGACAAATTCACAAGTCTGCAGTTAGCACAAAATATAAACGTCCTAAAAGGCTACAACTTGCAAGATTATAAACACACAAAACCTGTGAATACCCCCACAGCCCACACTCCCATACAGAAGTGCTAACAATGCTCATCCAAACATCTCCGAATAACACCCTAAATGGCATACTGTTGCACTGTACATGCCGATTGTACCATTTAATGGCATTACCAAAACTTACCCTAGTATGTAACTGCACCCCTAAATGCTGCAATTTATGCCAAGAACACTCATTCATTGATCCAGACTCAATTATAAGTTTCGTACAAGAATCAAGGTAATTTTGGATTAGGAAGGTTGCAAAAAAGGACCAAAAATGTAGACTGCACCAAATACTAAAAATCCAACTTTTTTGACATTTTCTCGGATGCAGATGTGTAGACGTACTAGACGACCATATGGCAAATAATCCACACAGGCGAGTGAGGTGGATGCCCCCATAATTGCCAAAGGCCATTTTTTTTATGATACAAAAAGACCCATTTGGGAGTGTAGCTTTTTTTAAAATGCCTTTTCAGTCAAAAAAGTTCACATTTTGAAAAAAGTCCACTTTTTTTTACAAAAAGGTCCAGTTTTTCAATATCTGCCCCCCCCCCAAGTCCACTTGTCAAAATCAGCCCAACCCCCAAATAAATCCTGGTTATGAGCCTGAATCCACACCAGCCCATTTCATCACCCTCCATATGTTACTGCAGTGACACTTCAAAACACAAAGACTTGCTCTTCATATGTGGTGTATTGTACAATAATTAAAGATGGACAAAAAAAAAGCATTATTTAATTAAAGGGTTTAGAAAGTTACCTTCATGGAGATAGCAGAGATCTATGCGTATCAACTGGCCTGTTGTCATGGCAACACATTATTATAAATCAAAACTGATTTATTGAACAGGTTTTATGGTATATTTTGATACCTGCACGTTTAACCTTTTGCTCTTTCCACAAAGGCCATCTGTTTTATTGAGAAATGATGCACATCAACTTCTTCATGGGATATTTGGTACCATCCCTTTCATTTACTTGCAGTTCAGTTGTAAACCTGTCAAAAAGCTGCCATTTCTGTATTTCAAAACATCATTCTGCCATAGCTGTGGCTATAAAAACTAAGCCCAATTCCAGGAAAATGCAGAACTAAATCGTTATGAATTACATAAATATTTTCCTATTTTGCCAAATTAACATAGCTCAATCACATGCTTATATACTTTGCCCTAAACATGCTAAAGTCCATTTTGGCTTTTATATAATTGGCGAAAAAATAAGACTTGTAACATAACATCATGAAGAGCTTTGTTGCAAAACCCCTTACATCCACTTTTGACTTTTTGAGTAAAACAGCTTTTTTTAATTGTGCAAGTATTACCTGTTCGATTTGATTCAATTTGAATTTGGATAAAGTGTTAATGAATAGAACTAAAAGAATAGGTTTGGTACAATTTTCAAGCCTTCCTATTTTTTTTTATTATTTCTTTTATGTTGCACCTTTTGTGGATGTAAGGGGTTTAGCAACAAAATAAATTTACCCCTTTTCTAAAAACCACCTTTGCAATCAAATTTGAGCCCATTTATTTGCACTACTTTATGTAACTTGACTAATGCTTTCAAAATCAAAAAGAAAAATTGAAATATCTCATTTACTTTTTTAATTATGAATTTTTAATTAAATTCGGGAAAATGGCATTTTTTGGATATTTCCGAAGCTACACCTTTTGTTAATTAAAATGAATTTTTCAAACATAGTGACCCAAAAACAGTTCGTTTTGGTTTTAATAGGTAAAGAACATTCCAGGCTACTATTATACATCAAAAAAATTAAAACAAAGCAATTCTATATTCATTTTAAGTTCAGATTTCGGAAATTCCCTAAGATTTCCCACGGAAATATACAATATCTCCGGAAGGGAAAGTGGTATGAAGGTCAAACAACCACCAAAATGTGTATTTTTACCCACGCTATAATGTCATGTCAATAACTCAATTTCAGCCAAAAGTGGATGCAATCATGCAAGGGCTTTTGAAACAGAGCTCTTCATATATTGATATAGAATGGTGTACACGCAGTTGGGCTCTGTACTTTTAAGCTAGTTACGTGTTGCGTAATGCGTGACTGGCATGTGAATTTACGCCATCGTGAGTTGGGACTTTGACACACTCAGTATTAAAGAATTAACAAATAATTTTCGCCAATTCAAGTTTACAATTGGCCAATTTTGGTGGCAATTTGGAGAAAAAATCCTTATTGTGCATATTTTCTGACAATTCCAGTCACAAAAATAAAAATAAAAAGCCTTGAATTTAAAGGGGCATTTTCCAATCTTTTCATGCTGTTTTCAATAGAGTGAGGTCTAGTATAATAATTTTCATATTTATGTGACTTTGAGTATTTGTTATAAATTGCCTTTCGATAGGAATGCGACGAACATCATTCAAACCTAATATCTATAGATTTATATCTTCCGCTCTTCTCCAACGTGCCTCCTTAGCTCAGTTGGTTAGAGCATCATGCTGGTAATATGACGGTCACCGGTTCGAATCCGGCCGGATGCACTGGGTTTTTTTGTGGTTTTTTTCAACGTTTATGTTGCACTGGCCTACTCTGGGGAACGATTATTATTTGTTCAGTGAGGTCTACAATTATATGTATGAATTCAAGGATGAAATTAATTGGCCATCTAATAATAAATCTCAGAGTGAGGTCAACCAACCTTTAAAGTGCAAATTATTAAACATATTCATACAGCCATAAGCTAATGCTGGTGCTGATGATTATTATCTACCACCACACCAGGCCGATTATTACCTACATCTACTCTATATGAAGCCAATCCTTACTATATAGTTTATGATGTCCATTCATCTGTAATGCATGATGGACCCTGATCCTTAATTGTGTGCAATGTGCATGCTCAGCTAACGACAAGTTGTTGCTCATCAATCTGGCCATACTTGTTAAGTTTTACATAATATAGGCCCTAAATTTGAGCTTCAATGCCTATATTTCTGCACATATATGCCACACTCTAAATATTTTGATCCCACATTTTACCATAAAATAACCAGTTGGAACATTCTATTCTAAAGTGAATGCACTATATTAGAATTGTTACACTATAATGTATGAAATCAACACTGAATAAGACAATCAATGCATGCTGCACATTTTGACAACTCATTTATTTCAATTCACCTTGATTCGGGAAAGATTAAAAAATATAAATTTACTACTTTACTTATTAACCCTTAGAACACCTCTAGATAAATCTTACAAGAAATGATGCAATCATCCTTTGTCACATACGCACAGAATCGGCCAGCAAAGCCCCTGTGGCTACCAGTTGGTGCGCCTGTTTTCACCTACAAACGTGGACTTTGAGTCCACACTTATGTAGTGAAAAACCAGAAACTGCGAAACGTGGACGTCCACGTTCGTAGGACAGCGGCAGAGGGTGCTATACAGCATAACTTTGCATATGGGGTAGGGTCCTCTATGGTAGGTGTAATACCAGGAACACGGTTAGCGGTGAAATATCAAAGAAGTCCACGTTTGGATTATGATATGTCTGTGTGTGTGGGTCCACGGTTTCACTGTTAACAACCACACACACAAAAAGGGTCCACGGTTGTCGGTGAAGGCGAGTAGGGGTGATCTTGTGTGTGGCACCCGAGGGGGGACCAGGTTCAAATCCCTGCGGTACCAAGTGACTTCTTTGTTCATCTTCTCTCCTTTTTTGTTCATTCTTTGCTTTCCGATAGCAAAAAACCATGGTCCGTGTAATAAGCACCGCCTCTTTTGAGCAAGATTACAGGGTACGATGATTTGAGAGGCTTTGGCTGACTGTTTGAAAGCATGTCATGGAAATTTGTCATTTTGGGAATTATACCTTTTTGTCAATAATAAAAATTCCTTTAAAAAAGGAATGTGGCGCCCAATGTGAGCTGGACGGGATATGGTGAATTCCATGGTGATTAGATTTGGTATTATAATGATTTTTTTAGGGAAGAGTAGAATAGGATCGATTGCGAGGGGAATGCTTCATGGAATGGGGCTTTCGTGTCAATTTGCGTTTATGTGGGGTCGGAGTTCTGTTTTGGGAGCCTATTGTAGTGAGGATATTGCTTTGGATATTAACTATTGTTGAATTTAGTTATGCAGGGCCTAGGGTATATGATGGATAACTAGAAGACACAAATAAGTAAGCTTCCCCTAGTCATCTATACACTCATTCTTGTCACACGACGCATTTCGACAAAGTCATGTAAACGTAATTTCGTTTTTCACCCGACCTCCGTCCAGAAACAATCCTGAAATGTTGAAAACTTGGGGTCGGCGCACTCATGCCAGTTTATCCTAAGGTATACTCTGTGTCTTTTGTAGCCAACCATGTGGCTAAGAGAGGCTAGGAAATACTTAAACTAATACAAAACATACCCTCCTTTCATATCAAACAATACCAAGAAATTGACAGGCCTGTTAAATCAAGGGTAAGATCGATCGTTATTCTTCATGAAACGGGCACAGCCCATTTTTATGTTATTAATTCTGCTAAAAATTAATTAATAAATAACAAAATTACGCCATAGAACTCTATTTTAAACAGACAAAATAGCCAGTGGGGTTTCTTTCAGTTAACCTTGCTAGGAACCCTTCCCAGCAGTTAGGCATTACAATGAATATTATTTTGCAAATACACTTCTGACCTTCAACACAGTCATGTCTTCCGAATTTATTCCTTTCTCTGCTGACCAGAACTGATTTTCGTTAATTAATGTTTTTATCAGAGATAGTCACCACAAAGATACTGAGCTTCTAATATCTTTGGTCACAATCAGTTAGCAGTCGATTCAAGCACATAAAGTCATAAACCAATTAGTGATTTCATGATTGGTCAGTGGTTGTGTTGGTCAACTATAATTAATTGGTGTTGGTTTAAGGATTAGGTGCACAGCGTGCAATCACTATGGACCACAATGGCCTCATCCAGTGGCATATTATCAATAACCTCAATTAAACAATCATAGTGCAAAATTTGACCTTAAGTTGCAAAGTATGAGTTTTTGTACTCACATTTTCAAAGGTCATTCAATGAATGCACACATGTATTGGGGTTAAAGAACTGTGCCCTGATAGATGAGCATGTTGTAGATTCTTCACACTGTAAACAACTAGTTCATGTGCAAACATGTTCAAAACATACATAATTAGAATTGTCAAATGTCACCGTCTATCGGGTTCTATAAAGAGGCGGTAAACTGGTTTAAACCATACAAAGGTCACGGGTTATTTGGTGTTTTTATAAGTCCATTAATTTTGTATTTTAAACAAAGAATATACACACATCATTTTATCCCGTGCTGCCGTGCATATCAGAAAACAATAATAAAATAAAATCCTAGCATATTGTGGTTTTATTTCTGAGCTGGGCATAATTTTAGCAAAACAATTAAGGAGTAAATCTAGCAAGAGTGAAATTAGAAGCTATTCACAAAGTACATGCCTATATTATGTGGCCCCTCCGTAGAGGGCGCCACAAAAACAGACAATTCACGAAGAAATTAAAATCACATAGGCCTACACAGTAGAAATTTCTATCCATTTATTTTGTTTAAAAGTGCCTCATGTTCAAGTGTAATGATACTTTTTGTGTACAATTCATGCCTTCATTTACATGTAAAGGTTTGCATTATATCATTACCAGTTAATCAATAAATTCAGGTCTCAGCATCTATCATCTGCTATCATTGCATGAATTTATAGATGCATCAACAGTACCTGGTTCAAAAGTCGTATACTGTATGTTTTGTATGTAGAGGTTCGACATTTAACATATGTGATCAAAATATTGGTAACACACACAGCAGTAACCATGGTAACATCACTAACATGAATTAAGGGTGCACATTTTTTCAGGAGAAATGATAGAACATAAAAAACACTTTTATCAACAACGGGATACTAAATTTGATATAAAATTTGATGAAAAATAACTTTTGTGATCAATTATCAAATACCCCCCCCTGTTTTTTTTTTTTTGGATTTGGCAGCTCCAAAAGAACTCCTAAATTTGGCCAAAATAGAGCTCCAAAGAGATCAATTTTGCCCTAATTAAATTGCTCATTCCTCACATTTCTAGGGTTTTTTTACAGGTCATTTAAAAACAACAAAAAGCCAAAGACCCTTGATATTGACTGTTCGCAGCTCCAAAAGACCCCTTTTTACTTGATCACAGCTCCAAAAGACCTTTTTCTGGTACGACTTCTGCTCCCAAAGACCACCGCCCCCGGGACCACCGCCTCAATATTCCAGGGTAGCGTATCCCCGTACCCACCAAAAATTTATGATGTCCCCCCCCCCTCCGATGGATTGACATGATTATAAATTAGGACTAATTAATTTCTATGCCTTGTGACTTCCTCCTCCCCTGACAAAGTTGCATAAATATTTTATATAAACTATCATATAATTGTTGTCAGCTATAAAAATAAATAATTTGCCAATTTGCATGGGCAACATTTGCATTTATACATGTACACCTATTTCATGCAAGTCACTATACCACAATTTGATACCAGATTAGATATCATCAGACCTTGAAATATGTGTTATTAATGACTGTGTCTATTTCATTATCATACAAGTGTCATAAAGGGTTATTACATGAAATTATTTATTGCCCTATTGAGCAGCCGCTTGTGCAAATAAAATTGGATACACATGCAAAGAAATGAAAGGGAGAATGTGGATTTTTGACAGCTCCATATCCTATGTAACCATTGGTAACATCATGAAAAACTATATTTCCAATAATTATGAGTGAATTAAAAAGGGGGACCTAAAACAATTTAGGTCTTTTGGAGAACAATATGGAAGGCCAAAATTTTCAAACGATTGTCAGCTTTTCCTCACAGCTACATACACTTTTCGGAAGATTTTTAAATTTTACTTTGAGGAGTGTTAAAATTTGAAAAATAAAAAAATATAAATTCTGAATAATTTGCCATAAAATGTGTTTTATATCGCCAATTTCAAAAATCCTCGTAAAAAATTAGAATGCAATTCAATATGTCTGATGTGCACTCATGTCTCACAAAAAATAGGCCTACTGTCCAAACGTTGATATCTGATCCCTTAAAGCACTCTCTAAATATTCCATTAAAATGAGCTATTTTGTTACAGGATCAGATTCAAGGGAAAATTTCTAGATTTTTCGATCAAAAATGCTACATTTTGATGGAAATCTTTGATTCTGATTGAACAAGTTTTCGGAAATTCATCAAATGAAAAGCTTAGTTTCAAAACCCCTTACATCCACTTGAGCAATTTTGAGAAAACATCAAAAAATCACTGACATTTGAGGGTTTGCAACAAAAGCAGTTTTTGGCGGGATGCTCATCCTACCCAGGCATCCCGCTAAAAACTGCTTTTGTTGCAGACCCCCTTATCAATGATTTTTTTGATGATTTATTAATGTTTTCTCAAAATTTCTGAAGTGGATGTAAGGGGTTTTGAAACTGAGCTCTTCAAATGCTGATAAATAATAATCATAATAAAACAAGAAACAATTTTGAGGCAACTTTAGGACCCTAAATCAATAGCGACACAGCCGATACAAGACTAATTTCCCCTTGATTGCTAAACAACTCGTGGTTGGTTTGATGAAAGGTGAAGGAACTACAGTACTTAAACTTTGCTGAACTTTTGTGGACAAAAAAAAGGCAAATTTATTAAGTGAACCTTCCTACATGTATGACAACAAATTTAAAGTGCAGGAGCTATAGGCCTATATTGTTCCCACAAGACAACCAAATTACTGCCAGTGCAAAATATCTAATTTTCATTTTGAACACACCTACCAATTTAATGAACCTGCGACCTTAGATGACATTTGGTGGTTTGCCAAAATATATATTAATTAATTTTACAATTGAATACCTGAGTGGAAGAAGGGCCCAACTCCATCAAAACTGTTTTTGAGATATTAAGAAAAAACTTAATATTTGGAAAAGTTTTATAGACAGAATGTTTTCATCTTCAGAGGACCTTTAATACATGAACATACAATACTACATACATTCGAAATTAAATATGATGTTTCCATGGCAACGGTACAGGTCTTAATACTGAGCTGGAGTTGGGCCCTTCTTCCACTAATATACTGTAAGTGCCAGTTCCGTGAGCAGATATGGTATAAATAGCCACAGAAATTTGATAATTATCCATTAATTGCACAAGTAGAAGCATGTAATATGTTAGCAAGAAAGTTTATTGTAGTGAAAAGCAGATTTCATGGGTGAACAAAATTTCTCTTATATTCCAATATTTGTGGAAGAAGGGCCCAACTCCATGGAGTTGGGCCTTTCTTCCATAAAACCATGATTAAGTGTACATGGAAGACTATTTGGAGAGTGGATTTTGACTCATCTTTCACACACAAGGAAGAACAGTCTGTTGGCAATAGAATGTTGGGTCAAACTCATTTTTGTAAAAAATTGGAGTTGGGCCCTTCTTCCACTCAGGTATTCAATTGAGCGCATGCATTCAAACCAATACAATGGTAAGCTTTTAGTAGGTAAGCTTATTATTTACAGGCATCAGACCTCTTATTATATCACCTAGACTGTTGGATCATAATAATTTCAGCCTGATCTCTATGTACTTTTTGATATTGACCCTGCATATGAAGCTGTTGAAAGCACTATTATGTACACTTCTATTAGGCATAATTGCTTTTAATCTTTGACCTACATTTTAATACTAGTGATAACACTGATGAGGAAGATAAATGTGATAGACAAATACATTAAATTGAAATCCTTACTTTAATTTTTATTAGCTTTTACAACATGCCAGACCTGCAAAGCCTTTAAAAAGGTTACTTGATCTGGTCTTCCAAAATCAACATTTTTTCCAGAATTTCCAATTTTATTTTGCATTAAATGGACTAAGTCAGGGATTTACGGGCGGGCTTGCGGGTTCCCCAGTGGCGGATTTAGAGGGGGGCGCACCCGGCGCGCGCCCCCTCTATTTTTTGCAGATCGGCGCCTGACTCTGTGTATTTTTGCAGAGCGGCGCCTGACTTTGTGTGGGCGCCGAGCCGCAGCAGCGGCGGTGGTGGCTCGGCGCCCCCTCTATTGAAAATTCCTGGATCCGCCCCTGTTCCCACCCGAGATTACATTACCCGGGCAGGAAATTCCCTGCCCAGGTTACCCGAGAAAATACAAAATATTGTTTTTTAAGGTTAGGTTATTTATTTTGGGGGGTTTGGATTGTCCCTGGACCTAAAGCTAAATGCTTGGATCATTCATGGTTGACCTACAAAAAAAAAATTGTTTGTGTTTTTATAGGCAAAGCGAATTTGTGTTCATGCCATACCGGGTACTCTATTTGTACGATTTCAAAATGCATTGAATTTGTATAATGAGCTGCAGGTCATAATGTTAATGTTATTAAGGGAACTGGAATGAGTGTTTATGGCGTTTCGACAGTATTTTTTATGGGACATGAGAGCACCTCAGACGTATCAAATGGCATTCTGAATACTGAAGCATGTCTTTCTGATATCAAATAATTTTCATTTTTGAAAATCACGATATAATACAAATTTTATGACAAATTATAAAATTTGATATTTTTCAAATTTTGATATAAGGTCGCATGTCATAAGTTGGGTATGCAAAAAGGGTGGAGGGATTACACTTTTCTGAAAATTGTGATACAAATTTGATTGGCTTTCCGTAACCCCATATCCTGCAGCAGTGGTTCATACCTCATTTTAAGCCTAATTTTATACTCTTTCAATCTACTGAAGCATATAATTATACATTATTCAGTAAAAAAATCACATCAGTTGAAATGAAAAATGCCAGGGGTGGAGGAGCAGGCGGATGTGGAGCAGGCGGATGCGGGAGTGTGCAATAGGGCCTATGTGAAAATTCACATGTCAGCAAGTCAAAACTTTTGGTTACTTTATCAAATCTAGCGAGGGTATGATGTTTTGACAGCTTTGAATGTTGAATTTGTACAACTAAAACAATTACTGACTACTTAAGGTGGTACTACACCCCCTGATAAATTTTGTAACTAATTTTGCATTTTTCTCAAAAAGTAACTACATTTTGTGTACACACTGGTAAGAAAAGTTATATATTATTTAATATAGGGGCAAGGAATTCACCGAAATTTCAGTGATTCAAGACAAGTGGTTCATTATATATGTTAAGAAATGAGATACATTCTAGCGGTACCTCTTTTCTTATCATAAATAAAGTACCGCTTGTCTTGAGTCACTGAAATTCGAGTGTAGTAACTGGATTCCTTGTCCCTATAATATACATAACTTTTGTTACCAATGTGTTATTATTTTTTGAGAAAAATGCAAAAATAGTCATAAATTTATCAAGGGGTGTAGTACCACCTTAAAGGGTTATATGTTCCATTTTTTTTCATTTTTAATGAAATCCTAGTTGAATTTCAGTATTTTTAGCAACATGCTAATGTACATTTCTCTTCTTGATATTCATTTCCTCAATAATAGAATAACCGTCTCGCTAATTACTCGTAAAAAGGTCATTGACCTTCACAATGTAATTAACATACGTACAATTATTTGAAATAGCTCATTTGAAGCATTAATGTATTGAGAACATATCCTCCAAATCTGATGACATTCTTGCATAAAATAAAAAAAATTACAGTCATTTTTGTAATTGAGGTCCGATTTGAGAAAAATGCATTTGAAAATTGAGATTTACATAGACGCCTGTGTATTAATTACTTAGTAATTAAGCAATATCTCAAAAATGAAGCATGTGATAAGGTTAAAAATGGTGTTAATTATTAGAGGTTGTCAATATTTACAACATATCAAAAAATATATTTTTTGTCATTTTTGACCATGTAATGGAAATTGTACCCAACTTATGACATATGACCATAACAGTCCTCGAAATAAATTTTATAAATCTAATAATATATTCTTAAAGTGTACCCGGTATGTAGCTGGGAGGAAAAGCCGACGATCAATTGAAAATTTTGACCTTTCATATTCAAGATATGGATTTTTCCCCAAAAGACCTAATTTTTTGTGTGTTTTGGGGAAAAAATCCATATCTTCAATAATGAAAGGTCAAAATTTTCAATTGATCGTCGGGTTTTCAATCCCACCTACATACACTTTAAGTATAAATCATCAGATTTATAAAGTTTACTTAGAGTACTGTAAAAAATCAAAAATATCAATTTTTAATGATTTGTCATAAAATGTGTACATTACATTGCGAATTTCAAAAAATCAAAATTATTTGATATCAGATCAGAAGGACATTCTTCGTATTCAGAATGCAATTCGATATGTCTGATGTGCTCTAATGTCCCACAATAAATACTGTCCAAACATTCATACCCCAGCCCTTAAGTGACTCTGTGGTTAATTTAACCACAAGTCACATCCTGCAAGCATGCATGGTGCAACCCCTTTTCACGTCCCGTTTCTAATTTCATCCAACTATATGAATTCATCAACAGTTTTCGATCAATAAAGCCTGATGTGCTATGTACAGAACTGTCGGGTGCACAATTTTTATCTTCAAAAAATAGCCCAATTTTCCCTCACTGTAGCCAACATTTTAAAAATTTCCCCAAAATTTGGAGGAAAATTTGTACAATTTTTGTTAAATTTGGCCGAAAAATTTTGAATTTTAGTATATATATCGATGGGTCCAAATTTCTTGAAAAATACTTAAGGTGGTACTACACCCCCTGATAAATTTTGTAACTAATTTTGCATTTTTCTCAAAAAGTAACTACATTTTGTGTACACACTGGTAAGAAAAGTTATATATTATTTAATATAGGGGCAAGGAATTCACCGAAATTTCAGTGATTCAAGACAAGTGGTTCATTATATATGTTAAGAAATGAGATACATTCTAGCGGTACCTCTTTTCTTATCATAAATAAAGTACCGCTTGTCTTGACACTGAAATTCCAGTGTAGTAATTGGATTCCTTGTCCCTATAATATACATAACTTTTGTTACCAATGTGTTATTATTTTTTGAGAAAAATGCAAAAATAGTCATAAATTTATCAAGGGTGTAGTACCACCTAAAGGGTTATATGTTCCATTTTTTTCATTTTTAATGAAATCCTAGTTGAATTATAGTATTTTTAGCAACATGCTAATGTACATTTCTCTTCTTGATATTCATTTCCTCAATAATAGAATAACCGTCTAAGCTAATTACTCGTAAAAGGTCATTGACCTTCACAATGTAATTAACATACGTTACAATTATTTGAAATAGCTCATTTGAAGCATTAATGTATTGAGAACATATCCTCCAAATCTGATGACATTCTTGCGTAAAATAAAAAAATTACAGTCATTTTTGTAATTGAGGTCCGATTTGAGAAAAATGCATTTGAAAATTGAGATTTACATAGACGCCTGTGTATTAATTACTTAGTAATTAAGCAATATCTCAAAAATGAAGCATGTGATAAGGTTAAAAATGGTGTTAATTATTAGAGGTTGTCAATATTTACAACATATCAAAAATATATTTTTGTCATTTTTGACCATGTAATGGAAATTGTACCCAACTTATGACATGCGACCATAACAGTCCTCGAAATAAATTTTATAAATCTAATAATATATTCTTAAAGTGTACCCGGTATGTAGCTGGGAGGAAAAGCCGACGATCAATTGAAAATTTTGACCTTTCATATTCAAGATATGGATTTTTTCCCCCAAAAGACCTAATTTTTTTGTGTGTTTTGGGGAAAAAAATCCATATCTTCAATACGAAAGGTCAAAATTTTCAATTGATCGTCGGCTTTTCAATCCCACCTACATACACTTTAAGTATAAATCATCAGATTTATAAAGTTTACTTCAGTACTGTTAAATATCAAAAATATCAATTTTAATGATTTGTCATAAAATGTGTATTACATTGCAATTTCAAAAATCAAAATTATTTGATATCAGATCAGAAGGACATTCTTCAGTATTCAGAATGCAATTCGATATGTCTGATGTGCTCTAATGTCCCACAATAAATACTGTCCAAACATTCATACCCCAGCCCTTAAGTGACTCTGTGGTTAATTTAACCACAAGTCACATCCTACAAGCATGCATGGTGCAACCCCTTTTCACGTCCCGTTTCTAATTTCATCCAACTATATGAATTCATCAACAGTTTTCGATCAATAAAGCCTGATGTGCTATGTACAGAACTGTCGGGTGCACAATTTTTATCTTCAAAAATAGCCCAATTTTCCCTCACTGTAGCCAACATTTTAAAAATTTCCCCAAAATTTGGAGGAAAATTTGTACAATTTTTGTTAAATTTGGCCGAAAAATTTTGAATTTTAGTATATATATCGATGGGTCCAAATTTCTTGAAAAATACTTAAGGTGGTACTACACCCCCTGATAAATTTTGTAACTAATTTTGCATTTTTCTCAAAAAGTAACTACATTTTGTGTACACACTGGTAAGAAAAGTTATATATTATTTAATATAGGGGCAAGGAATTCACGAAATTTCAGTGATTCAAGACAAGTGGTTCATTATATATGTTAAGAAATGAGATACATTCTAGCGGTACCTCTTTTCTTATCATAAATAAAGTACCGCTTGTCTTGAGTCACTGAAATTCGAGTGTAATAACTGGATTCCTTGTCCCTATAATATACATAACTTTTGTTACCAATGTGTTATTATTTTTTGAGAAAAATGCAAAAATAGTCATAAATTTATCAAGGGGTGTAGTACCACCTTAAAGGGTTATATGTTCCATTTTTTTCATTTTTAATGAAATCCTAGTTGAATTTCAGTATTTTTAGCAACATGCTAATGTACATTTCTCTTCTTGATATTCATTTCCTCAATAATAGAATAACCGTCTAAGCTAATTACTCGTAAAAGGTCATTGACCTTCACAATGTAATTAACATACGTACAATTATTTGAAATAGCTCATTTGAAGCATTAATGTATTGAGAACATATCCTCCAAATCTGATGACATTCTTGCGTAAAATAAAAAAATTACAGTCATTTTTGTAATTGAGGTCCGATTTGAGAAAAATGCATTTGAAAATTGAGATTTACATACACGCCTGTGTATTAATTACTTAGTAATTAAGCAATATCTCAAAAATGAAGCATGTGATAAGGTTAAAAATGGTGTTAATTATTAGAGGTTGTCAATATTTACAACATATCAAAAAATATATTTTTTGTCATTTTTGACCATGTAATGGAAATTGTACCCAACTTATGACATGCGACCATAACAGTCCTCGAAATAAATTTTATAAATCTAATAATATATTCTTAAAGTGTACCCGGTATGTAGCTGGGAGGAAAAGCCGACGATCAATTGAAAATTTTGACCTTTCATATTCAAGATATGGATTTTTTTCCCAAAAAGACCTAATTTTTTGTGTGTTTTGGGGAAAAAATCCATATCTTCAATACTGAAAGGTCAAAATTTTCAATTGATCGTCGCTTTTCAATCCCACCTACATACACTTTAAGTATAAATCATCAGATTTATAAAGTTTACTTCAGTACTGTTAAATATCAAAAATATCAATTTTAATGATTTGTCATAAAATGTGTATTACATTGCAATTTCAAAAATCAAAATTATTTGATATCAGATCAGAAGGACATTCTTCAGTATTCAGAATGCAATTCGATATGTCTGATGTGCTCTAATGTCCCACAATAAATACTGTCCAAACATTCATACCCCAGCCCTTAAGTGACTCTGTGGTTAATTTAACCACAAGTCACATCCCTGCAAGCATGCATGGTGCAACCCCCTTTTCACGTCCCGTTTCTAATTTCATCCAACTATATGAATTCATCAACAGTTTTCGATCAATAAAGCCTGATGTGCTATGTACAGAACTGTCGGGTGCACAATTTTTATCTTCAAAAAATAGCCCAATTTTCCCTCACTGTAGCCAACATTTTAAAAATTTCCCCAAAATTTGGAGGAAAATTTGTCACAATTTTTATTAAATTTGGCCGAAAAATTTTGAATTTTAGTATATATATCGATGGGTCCAAATTTCTTGAAAAATACTTAAGGTGGTACTACACCCCCTGATAAATTTTGTAACTAATTTTGCATTTTTCTCAAAAAGTAACTACATTTTGTGTACACACTGGTAAGAAAAGTTATATATTATTTAATATAGGGGCAAGGAATTCACCGAAATTTCAGTGATTCAAGACAAGTGGTTCATTATATATGTTAAGAAATGAGATACATTCTAGCGGTACCTCTTTTCTTATCATAAATAAAGTACCGCTTGTCTTGAATCACTGAAATTTCAGTGAAGTAATTGGATTCCTTGTCCCTATAATATACATAACTTTTGTTACCAATGTGTTATTATTTTTTGAGAAAAATGCAAAAATAGTCATAAATTTATCAAGGGGTGTAGTACCACCTTAAAGGGTTATATGTTCCATTTTTTTTTCATTTTTAATGAAATCCTAGTTGAATTTCAGTATTTTTAGCAACATGCTAATGTACATTTCTCTTCTTGATATTCATTTCCTCAATAATAGAATAACCGTCTCGCTAATTACTCGTAAAAAGGTCATTGACCTTCACAATGTAATTAACATACGTACAATTATTTGAAATAGCTCATTTGAAGCATTAATGTATTGAGAACATATCCTCCAAATCTGATGACATTCTTATGTAAAATAAAAAAATTACAGTCATTTTTGTAATTGAGGTCCGATTTGAGAAAAATGCATTTGAAAATTGAGATTTACATAGACGCCTGTGTATTAATTACTTAGTAATTAAGCAATATCTCAAAAATGAAGCATGTGATAAGGTTAAAAATGGTGTTAATTATTAGAGGTTGTCAATATTTACAACATATCAAAAAATATATTTTTTGTCATTTTTGACCATGTAATGGAAATTGTACCCAACTTATGACATGCGACCATAACAGTCCTCGAAATAAATTTTATAAATCTAATAATATATTCTTAAAGTGTACCCGGTATGTAGCTGGGAGGAAAAGCCGACGATCAATTGAAAATTTTGACCTTTCATATTCAAGATATGGATTTTTTTCCCAAAAGACCTAATTTTTTTTGTGTGTTTTGGGAAAAAATCCATATCTTCAATAATGAAGGTCAAAATTTTCAATTGATCGTCGGCTTTTCAATCCCACCTACATACACTTTAAGTATAAATCATCAGATTTATAAAGTTTACTTCGAGTACTGTTAAATATCAAAAATATCAATTTTAATGATTTGTCATAAAATGTGTATTACATTGCGAATTTCAAAAAATCAAAATTATTTGATATCAGATCAGAAGGACATTCTTCGTATTCAGAATGCAATTCGATATGTCTGATGTGCTCTAATGTCCCACAATAAATACTGTCCAAACATTCATACCCCAGCCCTTAAGTGACTCTGTGGTTAATTTAACCACAAGTCACATCCTGCAAGCATGCATGGTGCAACCCCCTTTTCACGTCCCGTTTCTAATTTCATCCAACTATATGAATTCATCAACAGTTTTCGATCAATAAAGCCTGATGTGCTATGTACAGAACTGTCGGGGTGCACAATTTTTTATCTTCAAAAAATAGCCCAATTTTCCCTCACTGTAGCCAACATTTTAAAAATTTCCCCAAAATTTGGAGGAAAATTTGTACAATTTTTGTTAAATTTGGCCGAAAAATTTTGAATTTTAGTATATATATCGATGGGTCCAAATTTCTTGAAAAATTGGTATATTCATGTATTGATGCAAAGATCCTAAAAATCAGGTGGTGGATGACATCGAGCCAGCAACTTGTGAAACCGCCCGGCCGTATGGCATTTTCAATATAGGCCTACTTGGTTAGTTTTGTGGGGTTCATTATCGAACCCCAACGGTTTTAGCTTGTATTTATATTACTTATTAACATAGGCCCATTTGTTTGTGATATTTCAAGCTTTAGTTTTGTATCATCGCGGTGCTGTTGTGGCCCATGAGCTCATCCCGTCTAATCGGGGGTTTTGAAGTTGTGTCACTGAAGTCATGAATAGATTACAAAAACCCAGGTTTTCTACCTCTAGAAGAAATATACAGCAAAATAATGTGAAATGTAAACCTGTATTTTAGCTAGGGTATCTTGAGCTACTGTGCAATATACATACATGTGTGGCCTGTGAGTGGCTGTGCCTATCAGACTCGAATTCTTGTGTCTGCCTTTCAACAATTGACTTTTTGTATATTGGCGCTTTATATAAATTTTTGTTGTTGTTGTTGTTGGTAATGCAGGCCTACCAATAAGACTGTTTTAATGATTATATACATTGAACATTGTGGAAAACAACAGGTTATTAATAATTAATACAGCAATGCCGGAACAACAAGAACAAGAATATAAAAACATTGCATAAAACTGAGCAATATATCATGCCATGATTGATATGCCAGGGATATGCCAAGGCCAGGGCAAGGGAAATGTTCGTATAATTTATGCATTTTAGAAAATGTAGGTTTATAGATGAACATTTTGCTTTATTTTTTGAATCATCATCATCATCATCATCAGCTGAATGCTGCAGAGCTGTTGCAGTAGTCATGGTACTTGGTAATGAGTATGCAGAGTCCATGGTCATGATCATTCAATATAATGCATGTAATGGAAATGCTCATCATGATCATCATGATGAATGATTATTCCACTGTCAATGCATTTTCACAGAAGCTTAAAAATTAAAAATCAAATACTCACGATTTAATCCCTTTTGCAGATGCTCCTCAGTTCCAAAATGCAAAGGCTACAAGGCACACACCCACTGTAAACAGCTGCTAATGTAAACCAATGGAGCCGTGCATCAGTTACCATACAAACACACGTAAAACACGGATGGTTCAAATACACGATGAATCCAAAAACCACCTGCTTGTTTATTGAACAAAATTCTAGAAACACTTAATTGATTGATTTCTCAAATCATCTTAAAATATCAAATATTTCAAATATAATCAGAGAAAACCCTTGCAAAATGCTTGTATTTTATACGGATTGTTGCATATGGCCTGATTATTTAAAGATTTTGATTTTCATAAGATGAATTAGAAATTAAATTTAGGAATTTTAGGAGTTGTACTTTTTACCTAAATCGCTCTTTGGCAGATTATGAACTACTATCAAGAGGGCGCAATGACATTCTGAATAGACCAGAGAATAGACCTGGATAAGACCTGAACAGATCAAGCCCTGAATAGATCCAGGAATAAAGCAGGATTCAGGCCCTGGAATAGTTGGAATCGAGTCCAGATACCTCAAGGGATCAAACTTCATACAACAGGGTTCAAATTTTAAAATTACTCATATTTATAATTTGGTCAAAAATCATGCCATTAAAGTATTCCTCTGGTCATGATTCAGAAAAAGTATAGTTTGTTTGAACTGCAACAAACCAACATACCTTTCTTGAGCTGGTTGTACTGTGAGCAAAAAATCCAAATTGGGGTGGTCAGTTGTTTTTATTTTGGCCACACCAGGGTCAAAAACAAGTGCACCGATTTCAATGAAAATGGTCCCATGGTCTTCATGTAAAATTGTAAATTGAAGTCAAAGTCTTAAGTGGGAGGAGAGGGATGGGGGGTAAATATCAGGGGAGCAGTGGTGGGACCTAAAAAAATTACATTAACATTTCTATAAAAAAGTATATTAGTATTTGTTATCTTGGTTTGCCAAATGAAGCATAGCTAAATCCTAATCCTTTATAGTTATTAGTTTCAACTGGCAATAAAAGTCAAATTTTAATATTTGGCTAATTTTTGGAAATAAGGGCCAAAAACAAGAGTTTTTACAGTGCTTTTCGTATGCTGTGACAATTAAGCCCAAAGACTAGTTGTACTAGACTAAGACTAATTTCAGGTTATGCATTATATTTTCTAGAAAGCACATTTTCTAATTATCTTGTAACCAATTACTAATTATCAAAATCAACATAAAAAGAAGTAAATAATAAATAACTCATAGCTTATACTCCAAATTTTGAAATGCTTCAACTTTGTGCCAAGTCTTTGAAATTTGAAACTAAAGGATTAAGATTTAGCTCTTCATTTGGCAAAACAAGAATTTTTTTTGATCAAATCAAAAAAAAAAAAAAGACGGAATAGAGAGTAGTCATCAATGTGTGCATCAATGGACCTGATTGGCTGATCACAAGGCCTAAGGTCTATATTACGGTTATTTTTGATCAAAATACATTACAATCATGTAAAAATTGTTTTAAGTTTTGATATGGGGACATACAAAAATAACATGGTACAAAATGTAATTTTTATAGCAAGCATTTTATTATACAAAACAAACTTAAACAAAATGACTAACATTCTTAATCTTGAATTCTACTCATGGTTTAGCATGTTTAGATTCCCTTGCAATAAATTAATCCTGAGTAGAGTTATGGTAATGAAATAACTACCCATGAGCCACATTTAATACAGGCCTATATAATGAGCTATTCCAGCTGAAATCCATACACCCCCTATGGAAAAAATAGCCTTATTCTTCCACACAGGGACTCCATATTAAGGTCATTTCTTCTATGTGGTGTATGGATTTCAGCTGTAATAGTGCAAGGGCCCAGGGAGGGGATACTCAAAAGTACTCAAAATGACCGAATTTTGCCTCAATCTACCCAAAATTTTTGAAATTTTGCCAAAATTTGGTGGGGGGAAATTTGTAAAAACTAAGACAATTTGGGTTAAATTTGGCCGATAAATTTTGACTTTTGGTATACCGATGGGTCAAAATTTCTTGTAAAATTGGTACATTGATGGGTCCACTTTCAAATTATCAGCAGAGCTCAGCAGTACACCCCTACCAAAACCAAACTTGAGTACCCTGCCCCCTGGGAATGGCCCCACCTGACAAAACTCCTGAAAGGATGTGTATCACTTTTATATTTCAAGTGACACCCCCACCCCCAGTTTAAAGTAGAACAAGAACTTAATTAGACATTATGACACCCTCGTAACGTAACATTCTTTTTCATCATCCATTGCAAGTACATATTATGTGATCTAACAAAATAAACCACTAAATTCGGTTAGTATTATGAAAGACTTGACAGTGAAAACAAAACAAGTAAGTGCATTAGTATTAGTAGCACACATTTAATTCATCTGCACATCAGGTGCCACAATAGCAAAAAGAGATCGCTGTTGGGCAATAAATTTCAGATAATTATGCTCATCAGTTTCTTTTAGAATGATTAATTCAACACACTAATGTTCAATTAGACAAATGCCATGGAAAAATAAGTGTTTGGTTTGAGTTCTCTCAACAGTATGGTAAAAATTGTTTATTAATTTTCTTATATTAAACCATCAACTAATGAATTTGCCTTACTTAAAGTTACTTCTGGAGAAAATGGTCAATTTTGCTGCAAAATCTCACATTCACACTCCAACAAATCACCTCTATTTAGTATGTTACTATGTGCCAGGATGTCATTTAAGTGGTATCAAGGGGTTTGACGAGACATGTGTCCTGCTTAGCATTTGAATCTAAGCTGTATTCACTTAAAAATTTATTTGTTCCATTGTTTTCATACCAAGAAACCCCCTCTGTCCAGTAAAACATCAGAGGTACAACTGGCTGATACCTAGTTCATTTTGTGCTTTGGTTTTATTTACTACTTCACAAACAGCTGCAACATATACCAAGATGTATACCAAGCTAATATAATAAATATATGAAAAGTTATGTCATGATTAATATGTCGAAAGTTGACTTTTAGCAACTGTTCAATAATTAATTATGTATTTTTTGCATTACTCAATTTGCTGCAAAATGGTTTAACAGAAATTCTGTTGTTAATTACATTGTAGTCTTACAAAAAGTGGAGGTTTTGTAATTTTGAGAGATAACTACTCCCCATTACGATTTGGTTAAGTTGGACATCCACATAGCCCTATATGTATCGTTATGAGTTTCGCAGACTGCTGAATATTGATTTGTCTTTTTGTTAAATCTCTTGAATTAGCAAACATGGGATTGGTGCATTAGACTGTGGCAATGCAAGTTAACTAACCATGTATGCCACCACAGACAGACACAATGATGCCACCCTCTTTTGTTCAGTTATCACCCTGAATCAACATTAAATAATTAATCTGCTGCCCTCTGGCTCTGATCCCCCTGTTTGTTTATTCAAGAGAATAGAGAATTCATGTGTAACATGAATTTTCAAAGAGGTAAATTGATATTTGGCAGTCTGCCATATTCATAACAATACATTAGGGTATGTGAGGACACCTGTTGTGCAACACTCTCTATGATACCGTCTCTGTCACCACACCATGTTTTTGAAACAAAACATCCAGTTCATCCTCGAGCGCCTTACATGATCCCCGTAAACCCTGCACGACTTGTGACGACCACTGGAAGTACTCTTGACCCCTCTCTTTGGTCCAACCTTCTGGGATTACACGATCAAGATCGCGCAGATTGTACAACTTATCGGCTAGCTTGACAAGTTTGGCTTTGGGACAGATGTGTGGGGAATGTTCTATCTGCAGACGTTTTCTTTCCATCTTGGGAAGTGACTTGTCATCGGTGACATCTGCAACAATATCACGCACCTCTTTGCCAAATTGTTTCTCAATTTCTTCAAATGTTGTTTCCGTGTCCTCTACAGTATCATGCAGAACAGCAGCCTGGGTCAAACATACAAATGTAAATAGGTAAACAAAAATTATGTTTGATTTTAATAAAAATAGCTGCATTTCATTCAAACTATTTTTTTTTCACACCTAAAAGGGCTAGATACCCTTTTCATTTTTTGACCGTCAGGGAGGGTAGAATTGGGATTGGATAGTGGAACAATCAACAAAACACATCCACTTTGCATGAATTTGCAGGAAGGGGAATATCGACAAACTTTGTGGAAAATTGCTCATTGCTGCAAAAAGTGGATTTTTTTTGTTATTTTGGGTTTTTACTGGGAGGTATGGGGATGGCAAGAGTTCTGACTGAGTGCCATTGCCCCCCCCCCCCCCCTGTATAACTGTTAACAATATTAACAATTAAATTATATCTCCAGAAAAAAGGGACATTCATCCTTGGAACACTGAGTGCATGTACATGCTATTATAAGTGTTGGCAATAATCAGGAAGGGTAATATAAAGGGGAAATTTGGAAAAACAAAAGGGGTCCCTAGCAATTCTTGGCAGCTCAATTATTTACACCAGTGGCCGAACTAGGGGGCAACATGCCCCGGGCGCTACCACTAGGGGGCGCCAAATTGGCCTCGCTTTTAATATCATAATGACGATGCCATTCCCACACCCTGTACCTAAGATATTCTCGGGTGGGGGAAGGGGCGCCAATTTTGTTTCTTGCCCCGGGCGCTACCAACCCTAGTTACGCCACTGATTCACACACATTTATGGGGTACCTTTTCAATAAAATAACATGCTCTGAAAACAGCACAGAACCATTCAAATGCATGTAAAAGTTACTGGGTGGATATGGAGGAAATTTTAGGTGATTGTGGCAGAATTTTAGGAGATATTTTGAATGTTGACAGATTGGGGCCACACCCCTCCCCTTGTTACGGTTCTGGTAGGGCCAATTATTTGAATGCTTACCTGAAGTGTTGCTAAATCCTTGACTCCAGCTTCCTTTGCTAAGATTCTTGCAACACCTGAGAAAATGAATGGTAAAACATTTCATTTTTGTATAATTTACAAAATGTTAACACCCTGGGGTGCTTATTCCTATCACATCTTTTGTTAGATTGATCTTTAATTGATACATTAAAAATGGACACTAGTCACTGTCATAAAGCAGGGTAAAAATGGTAGAAGTTAGAAAGTAAACTAGACTTGAATGGGACAATCTACAAGTTCAACTATGCAGGAAAGCATCCAGGCTGACCTTGCATGATGCAAGATTGTGAACGATTGAGTGGCCATACTGGCGAGTCAGCGACGTCAAAGTCAGGGCTGTCAACTTTTTGTAATTGCTTGGCGTTAGACAGAGGCGTACCAGGATTTGCCGACTCCAGTGTTCATTTTGTACCATGATTATTTGAGCCACGGCGCTCGAGAATGTGAAAAGCGGAGGGGGGGGAGGAGCAATAAATTATTCATGACGATGCGTAAGATTTTACTCATTTTCCAGCTTTTTGCGTGAGATTTACTACCTAGGCGTGAGATTATACTACCTTGGCGTGAGACCGTGAGAAAGTGACCCAATGCATGAGACTCACGGACAATGCATGAGAGTTGACAGCCCTGGTCAAAGTTCTTGCAGCCAATCTCACACCCTACCCGTCTCCAACACACACAAAAAAGCCTTTTTAAGACCATATGCCAAGAAAGACTGTTTCAACAAATCATTCTTCCCACGAACCATGGCCGAATCGGGGGCTGAATGGAATTACATCCCCAATCATTGCCGATCATAATTGGACATGACCTATATCATCTACGACATCTAGTCTACATAGTACATAACCAGCACTGACAGCTTCATAAGTTCAAGTAACAAGTAGCAACACACCTAAAAGAAACACCACCAAAAGACTACTACTAGAAAACTGTGTGCCATGCCCTCACTACCCTCTGGGGGTGAGTGACCTCATTGGAGGATTTACAGAGTGTAAGTCAAAGCCAGTTCCAATAATTGAAACTCCCCGCTCCGACGGGGAGTTCCAACAGGTGCTGTGTATGTGTTTGTATGTGTTTAATGTGCATTCACATACACACTTAGCCGTCGGTACGAAGAAATCGTTGCTCCAAAAATGATTGCAAATTACACATTTGTAATCATTTTTAACCACAAAATATGATATGAAAACACAGGTGAGCTCAGCAATGTATGAATATATGGAGAGGTGAAACAGGTTGTTAATTATTGTCAATATTAATATTTTGCGACATTTATAATGAAAATAATTAACACTGAAGACACCCTATGGCACCTTCTACAACTTGAGAACAAGTCCTCAAACGTTCGAAATAGTTACTACAACTGAGTCAAAGCAGATATTTTTAAGCTTACCAACTGGATGATTTATGTAAGGCGTCTTGCTCGGGTCCTTTCGCCGTTGATCTTTGTGTTTGATTGCAGCAAAATTGACACAATCAATTAGATCGATTAATTCACTATCTGACATCTTGAACTACCAACTTGTTGCGATTTGTGGCAAAATCTAAGTTTCCAGTACGTTCCAGTTTCTTTCACGATCGGAAGCAGTCGACACATAATTCCACTTCCGGGTTCAGTGTTTCTATTTTGACAGCGCTGGCGCCGGACGATGGTGCATATGGTGCCCACGAGTTGCGATTTTGGGTGTGTTGGGTTGCACGCACTGGATTGCTTGAATTTGTTGAGGTTCCGGTCCGGGGGCTCCGTGCTTTACAGGCCGAAGTCCAATTTAAATATAAAAAGGGCCAATTGTGAAAAGTATTACTTATTAGTAAAGTAATTTTTTTGTTTGGGGAGAGGGGGCACACCGACATCGCCTGGCTAATAATTATTTGGAGCAGCAGAGACATTAAAATGAATACACGGGATCCATACACGTGAATTGCTATGCACGATTTTGATATCAGACGAAAATCTTCGGATACTGGGTTACAAAATGATGAATATCTCCCGTAAATGAATGTTTCTCAAGAAACCAGATGTGGTCTCATACACTTGAAAATACGTGTTGAACAGATATTATAGTCGTTAGCGTGCGCTTTGAAAATTGGCCGTGCGCTTTGAAGTCAAAATTTGACCAAAACTCTCAATTTTATATTGCGTTGGTCCTATATGGACTACAGCGCGCAGCAGGCTATAGCGGCACTCACTCAAGTGGAGAGAGTATAACCATTGACCGCAATGTCGTATACAAGCTTGCTCACAGAGCGAGAAATCAATTACCCGTCTATACAGTAGCCTTAGTCAAGTCACTTCGCTAATAATATGCATCTCATAAGGTCCGAATAAAATGGTCATAGGTGGCTGTGGATTCAACCTACCATGGCGATTTCTACTATGAAGATATCGGGGCGATGTCACTGTGGGGGGTGTCTCAAGGATTTTCTGGGTACCCATGCTTGATCCGGGTTTCCTGGAGGTAACCCCTACCAGGACTAGTTTTAAGTAAAATTATACCCCTAGCGAGACCAGATTTCTATAAAAACATACCCCTAGCAAAAATAGATTTCTATGAAAACATTTTCGCCAGGAGTTTCGGTGAAGTCAATCCTATAAGACCAAGTGCACAAATATGATAAATATAAAGTGTACCAAAAATGACTTTTGTAAGTCAAAAAGTCACATTTGTTCAATCAAAAATTCCAGCTTTGATGGGCATGGAATCAGAAAATCAGTGTGATACCCCTTTGGAGACTATAGACGAATCCAACGAGCAAAGTGGTCAGGATTCAGTCGGCCATTACTGGGTCCCGTCTGCACAAAACTGGTGTTGTTAGGCCAATGACAGTCAATTCCTTGTTTCCTGTTACACAATTTTTCATGACTGTGTAGGTGACCATTTCATTTTTCATTATTTCATACCATTTCATTATTGTATCTGTTACAGGTGTAAACCAATAACTACCCATGTATACATGTGATAAATCACAGTTTGTAGTTTACAGATGTAGTTTACAACCACATGAAGATGATTGTACAACTGATTGTCAAAAGTTTCACAATATTTTTAACGGGATGAGATCATAGCAGATCAAAAAGCGCGGGACAGAGAAGTGAGTAGGTATTCATTATTAATTCATTATTAACCATATACCATGCTCCTACTGCAAAGAAAATCCCTGAAAATCAACAGAAAGAGATTTATGATATATTTAAAACCACAATTATTTATTGGCATGTTAAAGTTTGTTAGAAATCAACATTTTATTCAAAATAATGAAATATTTGGCCAGCAATTGGTTTTGAGCGGAGTAGGGTAACGGGAAACTAGGAATCGACTTTCATTAGCCTTACTGCCCAATTGGGTGTATTAGATCCCCTTAAAAATCAATGTTGAATTGTATTGCGTTGTTAACTTTCATCATTCTTTCGTCTACGTGTAACACGGGTGATGGAATGCAGCTTAATATCCCCGTCAAGGCCACATCATTTCACATTTTAGATGGAATAGACCTAAGGGGGACCCAGCTATGGCTGCCATTGAGGTGTAGGAATGTGTGAAATTGGATTAGTCTATCAGAGGTGAATTAGATACTACCAGGACTAGAAGAGGCTACAGTGAATTTGTATACCCGTTGTGAGAGAGTGCCATCTCCCTTTATTCGGATGGAGCATGGGTAGGTAATCAGCCAGAAATCAAGTACCCTCAGGTTTTTTGCACATACACACACAATAATAATTAAAATATCCTCAGCAGGCCACTTTTTCACAAAACTTGAACATCAAGGAGAGGTTTCTTATGTATTTCAAATCACAAGCCATGATCACTGTGACAATTTGGGGGGGGGGGTATTCTCAACACAAGTTGGGTGGGATGTGTGGCAGGGCCACGGTCTCGACTTTTATAGACATGCAGCTGGGATTCCAAAACCTTGGCTCCCTCCCCCCACCAAAATACAAAAAAAACACCTAAATATATACCATAATCATTCTCGATTAGTCCAATCCTTGAAAAAATTTCAGATTTTTTTGGGAAAATTTTACATCCCATCTCTGAACTGAAATTGCAACCAGCTAAAGGGCTGAAAAAGCAACCCTAATCTGTCACACATCCCCATACCCAAAGCACATGTGATTAAGCCAAGTCACAAAAAGTCTGAGACTCATTGCGCAATTAAACTAGGACAAGGACCACTGGCGATATCCAAAAATGGATGTTTCTGGGGACTACTTGATTCTTTCTGAAAAATAAAAAATTCCAGTAAACAATTATTGATCATTTTGTGTTATAAATTTTAAACAAAGGCCATGAACAACTCTGGCACAGGGACCAGGCCAAGAGCACAATTGTTTTGTATTTGACCTCCATAACATTTCTGGGATAGATAGGTGCCAAGGTGATAAAAAAGAAACCCTGTTCTACGGGCCCGACCAACCCAGAATTTGCATTTTGGAGAATTTTTTTTTAAATTTTGCTACTGGGGGAACCCTATGATTTGCAACAACAAAAAAGAGGTAAAAGGAAGGAAAGACAAATAAAATACACAATAAGCAGTTTAATTGCTTGAAATTTATTTATCCATAATTTTGTAGTGAATCATAATAATTCAATAGAACTTTACAACATCTTATAAGTGATCATATGACACAGGTATCACATGATACAAGTGGCTATATGACACAGGCATCACATGATACATACAAGTGACAAAGGTATAACCCGGGGGCATCACACGAAAATGTGTGGATCAGCATAACTTGTGCGTGGAAAAAATATAAAATGTATACTTAAGGTGGTACTACACCCCTTGATAAATATGTGACTATTTTTGCATTTTTCTCAAAAAATAATAACACACTGGTAACATAAGTTATCTATATTATAGGGGTAAGGAATCCAGTTACTACACTGGAATTTCAGTGACTAAAAACAATTGGTACGTTATTTATGATAAGAAAAGAGGTACCACTAGAATGTACCTCAATTCTTAACATATATAATGAACCACTTGCCAATTGGATTCCTTGCCCTATAATATACATATTTTTTGTTACCAATGTGTAGTTGTTTTTTTGAGAAAAATACAAAATTAGTTACAAAATTTACCACCTTAACAATAAATTGATATGTCCATAAAACTTGGCATAATATACAAAGCAAAATTATAAGCAAATATACATACACATTTATGTTTATTGCCTACTCAGCTACTGGCATAAAAAAGGGGGAAGGTGCTTTGTCTCTGGTCTCATGAGAGATAGGAAATACAATGCAGTATGTTTTTTTTCCATGACTGACTTTTCAATTATATTCAGACTTTTTGAAGATTTTGATGGGTGATTTCTTAAAAAAACAAGAAATAATGGATACCCCAGATAGGTCTTGCAAAGATATGGATAGTGTACACCGCATATTCATAAAGATATGGGTAGTGAACACCCAGACTTTTTTCATTTTTCCATCTGTTTTATAAATAATAAATGAAGTAAATGTTCTTTCGTAAAAAAATTTGTCATCAATTTTATTTATCATTTGCAATCTGACCCAATTGTTTTTGTTTTTTGTCACAATCCCCTAATTGTCACAGCTAAAAAATTTTCTACAGAAACTTCCACTTGTTTGATGGGTATATGACAAACCATTACAAAATAAATTTTATGTTATTTTTAACAAAAATAATATTTCAAAGTTTGCAAAAAAAAAAACCTTCCACAAATTTCAAAACAAAAATTTCAATGATATAAATCGAAGCGTTAAGCCTAATGGCGCACCTGGGTTCCTTTTGCCTTGGAGTAAATTTCATGTACAAATAGAGAGCTCCCTCCTCTAAAAATCCCAACAAGAATTAAGGGTATGTGCCCTTATTTGCTGGTGGGATTTTTATGGGAGGGCACTTTTAGTTTGTGTCTAAAATTCCAGTTATATCAGGGGACCCCATAGCGCCATTAGGCGAACGTTTACAGTATAATACTATTACTATTGTATACGCTAGCATCTACCTATGCCATACTTTATAAAATTCTATCTGTACATTCAATGTAAGTGCTAGCAAGTTGTATGAACAGGTGTGTATTTCACTTAACTTTCAACACTTCGAAAATCAAGTAACCGTTCGTAAGTTACAAATTGTCCTTTTACTACATGTAACTTTACAAAGGGTCTCTATAGTAAATCCATATTATTTAAGAAGGGCAAGTCATTTTAGTGAAATGGAACTTGTAAGGGAGCACGGTGGCCGAGCGGAACGGGTTAGGACTCATAATCGGAAGGTTGCGGGTTCGAGCCCCGGCGACGCTATCGTGTTGTGCCCTTGAGTAAGGCACTTTATCTCGATTACTCCTCTCCACCCAGGTGTGAAATGGGGAGCTGTTATGAATACTGTCCATTGAGCGCCGCCCAAAGGTATGAGCATGCCTTGGGCATTGTATGGCAGCTGACACATTCTAACGACGGCGGAATAAATGTAAAGCGCTTTGGTACATGTTCACATGTGAAAGGCGCTGTATAAATACCAACATTTATTTTTTATTTTAATACATCGTAAGTTAGGATTGATGTTTAGACTTACGAAGCTTTGTCAAGTTTAGTGAAATGGACCCTGGTAATTAATTAAATCATACTTTGCACTTACACAGCTTTATACATTTTTGGTTTGTTCCCTTAGAGCATGTCTAGCTCTTAATGGTACTATTACAATGATCAGTGGCATAGCCAAGTTTTCGGAAATGGGGGATCTCAAAATACGACAACATGATATCACCGAAAAGTGTTCGCTTTCAGCTGAAATTTCAGAATGATTTTCTGGGTAAAATGTGCACAAAATGTTGCAATTTATTAATATTTAAATGAGTCAAAATTAGGACAACTAAAACATGCTAAAAGGGAAGAAAGCACATCGTAGGTATTGGTCAGTTTTCTTAATATGGACTGTCTGTGCATGTGGTCCAAGGACCGTCATGTACCGGTAATCTGTAATGTACCGATGGACCGTGATGACCAATGGGTCTACAGCCCACCAGCCCCTTCACTGGTTACACTACTGATATATTTATTATTTGGCAAAGAATACTGTATTGAAATTGAAAGTAAATAAGATCTTGTTCTTCAAGAGGGAGAGCGTGGCGCAATGGTTAGGGTACTTGCCTTTAGTGCATGAGGTCCTGGGTTCGATTCTCGGTGGCGATTTGCTGGGATATTGACTTGGAAAAAAAAAGTCTGAAATTAATTGGCAACTTCTGTAGATTAAATTCAGATTTCCGCTCTCCCATGGTTCATTTAGAATTGGGTAAATGAATCATGAAAGTACTCCGTCCTTCGGAGGGGACGTTAAGCCGTCGGTCCCGTGTACAGAGGGCCATACCTGTACATGTATCTCGCAGCCAGTTTTGAAAAGAGTAGGGTGTTAACCCCCGACTGTTCCCAACCCGTCCCGGTGTTCAAATGGACCCCAATTGAAATAAGCTTCAATAGAGGCTTTCTTGGGTTATCCAGGGTTGTCAAAACCCGAACAAATAAAAAAACAAAAAAATCTTGTTCTTCAGCATACAGTATTTACTCAATTAAACGCCCTGGGGTATTTTCGAACAGAGGGGTTTGTGTATTAGAAGTGAGTTTTCAAGGAAATAAATCCCAAAATACAACATCCGGTTTGAAATTCAACATGGCGCCAACAATATAGGAATTGCATTTTGTCAGAAAATACCAAAAATTACATCTGCATTTTTATGGAAGAATGGGATTTATTTAGTTAAATATTTGAACATCCTATTATAATGTGGTGATGAATTGGATGAAAATGTAAGTTAGAAAGAATAGGATTTGTCTATATATGTAATTTCACAATCATGACATGCCTGTTTTAAGCTTACTTACGATGCTATAATGCTATAGCAAGGAAATTTCTGCTTTTTGGTCACTTCTTTGAAAAAAAGATGAATGAAAGTGAGCGTTTAATAGATTAAATACAGTATACAGAGAGTTGTCATAATACAACTTGGTGGCCTTCACATGACACACTTCAGTTTGTTGCAATATGTGCGCTTAAAATAAATATCAAAAAATGCAGAAATCATGCTTTAAATAAACCTGAATACTATAAATGCTGAAGTACTCTGAAGCACCCAAGTAAATATTTATGAGCAATATTTGAAAATCACTCTCATACACATGACAATGCACATAGGATAACTCAAAATCTTAGCAACCCAACAGAAATTCTCACATCCCGATTGTTCAAAAAATATATTAATATTAATACACTCCAATTGTCATTAATTTTAATATTTTCATGACCCTCACAATAATGAATTTATATACACCTGAAAAAGGTACTTGTTAAGACCAATCACCAGTGGTGTTTACTGTCCCTGCAAATTGGGTGCACCAAATTTAGCATATTTTGTTTTAAAATACCTCAAATTGACTTAGGGATGAAATCAAAACTCTACCGGGGGTCAACCGGCGGTTCCGTCTGGTTACCATTGTTTAGAACAATAGCAACCGGATGGAACTGCCTGTTGGCCGCCAGTCGAGTTTTGATTTTGTCCCTTATCTTTAATACAGGTAAATTCTTGTGCACCAAATCAGTATCTGTGGTCAAATCTAATTTTCCCTGGACTAAAACAACATGTGTGATGTGATCAAGCAAAATCAGTCGGAAATATTGATTTTCAAATACAGCCAAACAAAGGAAATAATTTCTTTTGTTTTGGGAACACTTCAGCTGTTCATATCGAAATGTTCCATTTCAATGGGGTTTTCTGCAAAATGTAGCTTTGCAAAATACCTTATTACAATCATGTAGAAAACTGAAAATTGAATATGCCTGACTTCAGACTGATTTTTGCTTGATCACACCACATAATGGTCTTTCAGTAAACACTGATCACCAGTGATTCGATAGGGTCTCTACTCTGGCCTCTTTGTAACCAATAAAAATTGTCCCCATGGGGTTAATAATTTGATTTATCTTACAAAATGTTTTTGGTGAAACATGTTTTTGATCGCAACAGGACCCTATGTGACAGAATCTGATCCATGGAGGCCAAAGGAGGCATTTTTGAAAATAGAGTTACTATAATTATTACCTTATCAGCCTACCATATACTGAAAACACCAAAGGTCTAGCATGCTTTCCTAGCATGCTTGCTTGATTCTAGATGTTCTGAAGTTTTGTGATGTCTATTTGCTCAAGTTTTTTTTTTTTTTACTCCATATTTTTGCCACCTAGGCCTCCATGGGCCATATCCTGTCACATAATAATGACCTATTTCAAGGCAAGAATATTATATTGTTATACTGGGTTACATATTATGGCTTTGATACAAAAATTAGCGACATAATTGGATTCACCAAGGAATGTACGTGTAACTATGAAAATTCATCTTTCTAATTAAAAAAAACACACCTGTATTTCCAGTCAACTTTATCAAGAAGTGATAACAATAACATTAGGCAATGTGTCTAAAAAGGAGTATTTTGTGACCCTAGCATCCTCTTTTTGAGGCACGTGTCAGAAGATATCCACAAAAAAGCTTATTCCCAATTTTTTAGTTAATTCCGATTTGCTTTTTGAGTTATGCACGTTTATGTGTATTACATTGCTCCATAGGCAGCTTTGTTGTGATTTTGTTCTGTGAACAGAACATAGATATAAACTTGATATTTTCGCCCAGCGAAGCAATCTGCAAGGAATTTTTTGCGTAAATATTATGTAGCCAGCAGTTTCCGGTGGTATGAAAATATCAACTTTTTTTAGATAAGTGCGGATGAGGCTGTGAAGTGTGGATCAGCTTGTTTCTACCTGCATCTCAAATGTCACATGTGTGATGCAATCACGCGGATTACCCGTTGTAATATGAAAATATCTGATGAACCCAAATTGGCAATTTTGGAATAAATCTCCTTCAAAAATGATGAAAAACAACACTGTAGCTACTCAATTATAACTCATAATAAAGAATGTTTGAATTTTGTGACATGCGTAAGTTCTGAAAATAATTTCACCAAACATGCAACTCAATTCATCATCTCTTCCCACAAAATTTATTTGAAGTTTTAAGTTGATTTATTTGTGATTAGGCGAAAAAATAATGGTTTGCCTCAAAGCTTGCGTGCGCATTTGTAAAGTCGCGAGATTTGAAAAAGAAATGCGGACATTTTTTTTATTTCCCCCCCCCCCAAATTGTTTTATAGCTTTTTCCGGAAAAATTCGGCGAAAATCAGACTTTTCTCAAAATACCATAAAAAATTCGCATTTGTTTTCAAACCACTCGTGAGCTTTGAGACAAACCTTCTTTTTTTGGCCTTACAACATTGAAGACGATTGGGGAATATGTCTTCTTATCCAGCTGCTTCTTGATAAATATGCCCCATTCGGCAATAGGACGGTTGTTTTGCGCTAATTTCCACCCCGCTTCATCTCTACATTTTAATGGAATATTCCATTTGTATAACCTACAACATAGTAGGGCTTTGGTTTTCCTATTTTACCAAGGGGTGAAAATCGGCTATTCTCTTAATTATTCCTTGTCTGGAAATCCCTCATGAAGTCAGCCAGCTTGTTTGTTGTTTCCACAGTGGTTGCATTGTATAATGAAGCTCTGATGCCACCAACGGACCTGTAATCGGTAAGGAAACACATAACATGAATTAGGCAACAACTGCAATTTTGCGGTTCTCGAGTTGCGCGGTTCTCAACACAAAACTTGGCCACAATGCCTCCACCTTGACATGCATCATCTTAACCGGGGGAACTTGACTTGGAGCTGGGGGAAATTTTTTTTATGCAAATGAACTATCAAATTAGCATATTTTGCGACAAAAAGCTAAAGGAATTTGAATACCACCGATTGCCACCCAGTCACATCACTTTACATCTTTCAAGTTTTGAGAAATTGGACTGAATCAAATTTATGCAAATGAGCCTCTGGAATGGTTTACCCATCAACATCAGGTAACAGAACTCATGATCTAATTTCAAGAAATGTCTGAAGACCCATTTATATTCTGGGCATTACTAAGGTTTCAGTGCATTTTCTGCTTATAAAGCAATGTCAAGTTATACAAGTATGCTATTCATTTTTTTTTTCATTATGTTCTAAAAATTGAGCCAAAGTTTGTCTTGGCTTCCTTTGGCGAAAACCCTGAAGCTCTGTTTTGCATTTCTTTGTTTCAGTTGAAAAAGCCTACGTTGATCCAAGCAGCAATCCTTATTTCATTGCATTTATAGCCCACATTTTTTTAGCAGATTTTGAATTATTTTAAAGTAAAAAAACCCTCAAAAACATGCAAAAAAGAAATATGCCTAATTTCCTGCTCAAAATCACATGATTTATCTTAAGCTTGGACCCCCCCCCCAAATTTGGCACATCAAAAGAGAGTGCAAAGAAGTTTGGGCACAACCAACAGGTGTGGGGGGATATTTGGCAGACTATTTTGAGAATTCACCACCCTGGGAACACACATAATTATTTCACAGCTCTTACCTATGTCCCTTCAGTGAGATCATATCCAGTGCAGCAGCTTCCGCCAGGAATTTCTTCTCCAATTCTTCCACGCCTTCTGGGCTTCCTATCCGGAATGGGATGTTCATACGGCTACGATATGCTTTGTCTACCGGAGCACTGAGAAAAACAACAACAAATGGATGGATTATATCACAGCCATGACATCTGTAATATTTACTGCCTATCTCTTAGGCAATAGAAGTACTTTACTTTGACATCTGTAATATTTACTGCCTATCTCTTAGGCAATAGAAGTACTTTACTGAAAATTTGTTAGTATGATGCATGTGCCCCAGCAGGTGGGTCTCTGAGGTGTCTTAGGGCCATGGTGTGCTCATCCTCAGGTACAGCCCCAGCAGGGTTGGCAAATTGTTGATATTTTTTTAGAAAGAAATCTTTGACTTTTTTCTTCTTCACAACCATGAGTTAACCAAAGTGGCTCAACACAATACTTGAGAGAGTTGGCAATTTCAATTCACCAGCAAAGTGTTATGTGTAATCCGATTATCACTATGTCAACTGGATCATGCTTTTGAGTCCTGCACCATGATCCAAATGATCGCAACACAAAGTCTATGGCATGTACTATCAATTCCAAAAGGTGCGTGATCCAGTTACCAGGGAGTTATGTAACCACTTCGCTGGCAAATTATGAAATATAAATCAACCAAGTTTCATAATGCTGTAAACTCTTGCATAAATAATGTGAAAACTAGAGGTAAATCATGGTTATTTTAAAATTATAATGATCTTCAAAAACAGGAAATAAACCATGTGATTATTTAACCAAAACTGCTTCGAATTGTCAAAAATTTTGATTTAAATCACAGATGAAAAGCAAAAAATAAAAAAAACAAAAAAAAAAACAGATGATTTAATTTGTGAATTAAATTAGCAAACACTGAGCCCTAGTATAGTATAGGGCATGTAAGAAGTAAGTTATGCTTGATACAAAGTCATTGGCAAATAATTTTCCTAAATTTGTGTGTTTGTTGCTATTTTATTGTTTCTTTATCCCATATTGAGTAAGGGGGTAAATATTACTGTGTCCAAACAGGTGTGCTATGTACTCTCTTTGCTCCTCTTTGAGGGGCCCCTAATTTTGCCCACAGAAAAACAAAAACCGAATAATTGCCACCCATTTGGTACTAAATATATTATAATTATGTAATACTGTAAAGATTCGCCTAATGGCGAACTTGGGCTCATTTTCCTTGGGGGTAAATTTCATGTGCAAATAGAGAACTCCCTCCTCTGAAATCCTAATAAAACTTAAGGTTCCGTGCCTTTATTGGCTGGGTGAGAATTTTACGGGAGGGCACTTTTGGGTTGTGCCTAAAATTCCACTTATGTCAAGGGTGCCCATAGCAGCATTAGGTGAAACCTTTACGGTATTCTTAGTTATGTTCTCACCAGTAGAAGCCCTTTGACTGATCAATAACATCATATATCATGCTTGATTTTGTCTTGCTTAGCTCATACATGCTTTCCACACCTCCGTTTTCTTTCAACCATTCTAGCACTAAACCACATATGTAGATGCTGAAATAAACAAAGATTACAATATAATTATTAATATCATAAGCACCATGTAGTAAGATCAATATTTGCTGGGAAAATGCATAAAACAAATCAAAAAGTTCACTTTAATTTGCTGGTCCCTGAAGTCCAGCCTTCCAGAGAAAATCGTTCTTATTTTTACTAAGATCCTTGACATTTGATTGGTTCGCTTCACATGTTTGATAATATGAATTTTTTTTATCTTTGGTTCCTCAAAAGAACTATTCAATGGCCAAACCTTTGAAAATACCGTATTCATCCGAGTATAGTCCCATGTTCGAGTATAGTCCCACCCCCCATTTTTCGAAAAATTCCAGAAATTGTAAAAAAACAACAACAAAAAACAACATTTTGTACCTTTGTACTTTCCATTCATTGGTTAGTCCTATTTCATCCCAGATGTGCTGAATGCATTGCATTAACCCATACAATGCTTTTAACGCATTAGTTTGGGATACTTTCGTATGCACTGCTAATAAATGTGCACATAGCACTTGCGGTAACTTCCGTGTGCAGTGGTCACCACATGGACTCGCCAATTACAGATTAATGAATGTTGCTTCTAACAAACACGTTTTAAATATTATTAATTTATTTCGCTGTCCAGGTGAATTTTGAAATGGAAGAAAACAAATTTATATTCGGGTTATAATATAAAACAAATATTGAATAATTGTTTTTTTACAAAGTTAAGAATATTTTCATTCGGTGAAATATGAACCGTTCCATGCTCTACCTACCTATATGTTGGAGGAGTATTATAACACGAGTTCATAGCAAATTGTGTTTTGTAGTCAAGCACTGCAGGACAGTAACCTGAAGCAAACCCTATAAGATCTTCTCTCACTATCACTATGGTAACACCAGCACACCCGATATTCTTCTGGGCACCAGCATAGACTACACCATACTGAAATCAAATTTAGACACATATAATTTTGTTTAGCGAATAAAGTCTGAGACATTCACAGAAGTGAGTCTTTTTCCTGAATCATAAAAACTTACTATTTGAGGCAGCCACTTTGCATCATGTAACCAAATTTACTTTCAAATGTACCATATTTGTTTCAATAAGCACCCACCCTGGGTGTTTCAATTTGCTAAAGGGTACCACTTATATTTAAGTGACTGATAGACGTTGATACAGTGAAATAGCTGGAGGATTTGAAGTCCTGTGTAAACTTGCAATACATTTACAGAATCAGAAAAGCTACTAGAACGTCTCGGGACCCTATTATAACGAAGGTAACTCTAATAAATGTCCCTTATGCAAAAATATTAGGTAAACCAGGTAAAAAATAAGCGCCAATCCAAAATCACTTTGTAAAGCACCCTGGCCTGGGCGCTTATGGAATGAATACCGTACACAATTTCCAATATTTTTCTCTCCTGAAGATTAATGCATGTGCTTTGACATTGAAATAACCTCAAATAACCTAGATGATATTTGATCTTAATGCTGGCAACACACTTGAGGTGCCTTAACATGAATGTGCATTATGATCTTCATAACCCATCCAAGAATGTACTACCAACATTACATACATATGTTAAGAGGGCAAACAGAGGACATTACATATCAAATCACCTCACACACATACTGATGGTGAGGGGGAAATGAATGACTAAATGCTTTATGTTCACAAAACAAATTATCTAATAGTTTTCAATCCAAGCCTGGAAAGAAATTGGTGGAATTACAGAATATAGTCCACCCCAATCCCTAACCTCTAACCCTAAGTTGCTAACCCAATTCATGTGAAAAGCTAAAACCAGCAAGCAAAAAGCTGTAATTTGGAAAGATCTAATACTTTTGAACAGAGCGAGAGCACAAAAACAGCTGAAAATCAAAATCAAACAAGCTGATGTCAGCTTAGAAGCTGAACTTTCACACCAATGAATTTCAAATCCAGGAAAGGCTGACATTTTGGAGAAAAATGTTGCTTCTTCAAAATAAGAAATTCATTATAAATAGTGGAGAATATTGTTATTTTTGCAAAAGATCTGGACTTAGCTTCCCATGAAATATCAAGGCCTGTAGTGTGTACCCGAAATGTCCAAAAATAAAATAATAATAATTTTTTTTACGGGTTAGGAGTGTCCGTGGACCTAATATAAAGCTAGGATCATTCATGGTTGACCTACAAAAAAAAAAAAAAAAGGTTTAGTGATTTAATAGACAAAGTGATAATTTGTGTTCATGTCATTAAGAATGTCAAAATGCATTGAATTTGTATCCATTTTGAAATCATTAATGGTCGCATTTCATAAGTTGGGTACAATTTCCATTACATGATCAAAAATGACAAAAAATGTATTTTTTGATATGTTGTATATATATTGACAACATCTAACAATTACCACCACTTTTAACCTTAGCACATGCTTAATTTTTGAGATAATGCTTAATTACTAATTAATTAATACACAGGCGTCTATGTAAATCTCAATTTTCAAATGCATTTTTCTCAAATCGGACCTCAATTACAAAAATGACTGTAAAATTTTTATTTTATGCAAAAATGTCATCAGATTTGGAGGATATGTTTTCAATACATTAATGCTTGAAATAAACCATTTAAAATAATTGTACGTATGTTAATTACGTTGCGGAGGTCAATGACCTTTTTACGAGTAATTAGCGAGATGGTTATTCTATTATTGAGGAAATAATATCAAGAAGAGAAATGTACATTAGCATATTGCTAAAAATACTGTAATTCAACTATGGTTTCATTAAAAAAAAAGGAACATATAACCCTTTAAGGTGGTACTACACCCCTTGATAAATTTGTGAATATGTTTGCATTTTTTCTCAAAAAATGATATCACACTGGTAACAAAAGTTATGTACATATTATAGGGGTAAGGAATCCAGTTACAACACTGGAATTTCAGTGACTCAAGACAAGCTGTACGTTATTTATGATAAGAAAAGAGGTACCGCTAGAATGTACCTCATTTCTTAACATATGAACCCCTTGTCTTGAATCACTGAAATTTCAGTGAAGTAATTGGATTCTGTGCCTCTATATAATATACATATAACTTTTGTTACCAGTGTGTAGTTACTTATTTGAGAAAAATGCAAAATTAGTCACAAAATTGATCAGGGGGTGTAGTACCACCTTAAGTAGTCAGTAATTGTTTTAGTTGTACAAATTCAACATTCAGAGCTGTCAATACATCATACCCTCACTAGATTTGAAAAAGTAACCAGTAGTTTTGACTTGCTGTCATGTGAATTTTCACATAGGCCCTATTGCACACTCCCGCATCCGCCTGCTCCACATCCGCCTGCTCCTCCACCCCTGGCATTTTTCATTTCAACTGATGTGATTTTTTTACTGAATGATGTATAATTATATGCTTCAGTAGACTGAAAGAGTATAACATTAGGCTTAAAATGAGGTATCAGTCACTGCTGTAGGATATGGGGTTACGGAAAGCCAATCAAATTTGTATCGCAATTTTCAGAAAAGTGTAATCCCTCCACCCTTTTGCATACCCAACTTATGACATGCACCTAATACAATTTACACAATTTTTTTTTGTGGCAATTTCGGGAGTTCAGGTACCCAGGTACAAAATTACCCAAAAATCCCTGCCTTAGTACCTACCTTTGTTATATCAAATGGTCTTGATAGAAAATTTGATGACATATCACACACTATTGGTACACCGTTTGATTCGGGGACTTCTTGAAATTCAACACCTACATCAAATATAGAATGTGATAGAATCAAGCAATCAATCAATCATTTATAGATCAAAACATACTTGACTAAAGTCATACTCTTACATTTGTGACATGGTTGAAAATTGAGTTACTATAATTCTTACTTTTAAAAACAAACATTAAGCTATCATACACTGAAAACTCCAAAGGTCTAGCACACTAGGTTCTAAAGTTTTCTGATGCCTATTTTCTTATGTATTTTATTGTTTTTAACTCCATATTTTTGCCTTTATCTCAATTTAAAATTTGCTGCCTTTGGCCCCATGGACCAGATTGTGTCACATTTTCAATCAATCATTCAAATCACAAACTATCATCAATCAAAACATACAGGTCTGAAAAATAAGTCATACACTGTCCTTTTACATTTTGTATAATATGTGACACAATCTGGTCCATGGGGGCCAAAGGCGGCAAATTTGAAATGGAGATAAAGGCAAATATATGGAGTAACAACAAAATACATAAGAAAATAGACATCACAAATCTTCATAACTTTAGAACGAAGTATGATAGACCTTTGGTGTTTTCAGTATATGATATCCTAATATTGTATGGTAATAATTATATTAATTCAATTTTTAAAAATGCCCCCTTTGATCTCCATAGACCAGGTGTAAATTTGGTTCATAATTTCTAGATTCATTAAACATTACTACTACCTATCCCAACTCCAGTGACATCTCATGCATATTGTCCTGGGTAGGATTAGGCCTTTGTTCACTGGAGGAGCATGAAAAGAAGTGCTACAATCCGTAACTTGTTTGTTCAAAGTAAAATGCTAATACCTATTTCATGGAAGGAAAAGATAATTGTTCCATTCCTATGAATCAAGGTCCTTGGAAATCAATGAGGTGTCACTGGAGCTGGAATAGCTAATACAGCTGGTAATTGGTAAATACACCTATATCTGTGAAAGGATAGATCACTGGCTGGGTTTCTTCTTCCAGCAAAATACATGCAAAAATATTTATAGAACTGAATTGAATTGTTGGAAAGATTCCAAATCAAAAGAGACTGTTTCAGCATATTGATGAACTTTCGCAGCACTACAGAGAAAAATACTAATTGCAGACAGGTTTTTTACATTAGTCTAATTAATTATATCCTGAATGAGTATGTTATTATGTTCCCAACATGATAATACAGCAAGAATGTAATTGAACAGATTCATCAGTTCAATGTTCTTTGCCAATAGCAGTCACAACAGGTGTTGTTGAAACATACACAAGTAAGTGAACATTCTGGATCAGATACAAAGAACTTTGTTAACCACAGTTTTCCATTTTACCGGTACAGAAAATGGAATTCAGTGTTTTGGTGGCAAACCAGTTTATGTCACAACTTCTTGGAGAAGATTTTTTCACACTAACTGTAAATGGTACAACAAATAGTAGCCTTTTAGTAAACAGAAAACTTTTTTGTATCTACCGTATTTCCTTGAATAGTCGCCCCCCCCCCCCATCAAATAAACGCCTCTTACCACTTTTTTCAACCAAGCTGTTTCAAAATTCCGATATTTCCATGCTATCTTGTGTAGTAAGCTTACCAAGTTGCTCACATGGTCGATAATAGCAGCAATAATTGGCGAAAATCTGCACTGGAAACCCAGAAGTGAACCAAAAGTCAGTGCTTCTAGTTCATAGTTCGTCATTTTAGCGTGACTTTTAAGTTTACCTAATGATTTTAACAGGAATTGTCGTGCTAAAATGACCTCTAATAAACGCCTCGTTTGAAAATGCAACCCCGGTGTTTATTCGAGGAAATACAGTACTTTACATGCACTTACCATGAATAGTTTCATTATCACAGTAATAAATATAGGAAGCCCCTTGTGTAAGTTTCCAGTCCTCCTTTGATGGTATAGCTGTAATGAAAATTGAACCAACCAATTAATCAAGTAACTAGTCAATCAATCTAATAAGTAATCGATTGATCAGACAACTGCAATAAAATTAGTTGAATCAATCAAAGTATTCATTGATGAACAATCAATCATCAATGAAGTGAACAAAAACTCAAGAATTCAAAAACAATCAGAATAGTTCAAAATTTGCAAAGCATAAAAAATACCACAAACAAGAACTGTCTTTAAAAAGACAACACCATGAATGAAGATCATGTTTCATAATGTTGTATCGACAAGTACTTGGAATGCTAATAATTTTTTTGGAAATATTGGTATTTATTGGTAAATAAAATATGGTACCACTTTTATAGCATCTCAAAGTGATACAGTATGGTAAATTAATACACTCAATTAAATTACAGTTACACGCATGAAGCTAAATTATTCCAATTTAATATCAAAGACCACCTGCAAAATATTGCATGGATGTATAAACATTTCCCTGCTGTTATGATATGTGCAGTCACTTGTTATACAAATTTTCGACTTTTTTTTAAATATAAATATCTTCTTGCCCCTGTATTCGAAGTAACCCTTTGTGTAGTGATATTACCAGCAATTGATCATTTCAAATAAACCCAAATCATTTAGACTTAAATTTTGAGTAATTTTCAAGTTATTGAAGTAGAATCTGGAGACAATTCTAACTTTTGATGTAAATGCATCATGGGACCAGTGTGCTGATATTAATTTCACCGATTCATTATCCACTTATGTAATCAAACTGGACAGAGCTAGGTATAACCAGCTTAAGAGTTAGGTTGAAAACATTCAAGGTAAGCTTTACTGTTTTTTACATTAAAAAAAATAACACTACATTTTGTGATTAGTCTTGCCTCTTGTACAAACTAAAAAGTGTCAAGAATTTATACCGTAAAAACATATGTGCGTTCTATCGAGCACTTTTAAAACATGCAAACATGAAGAGCCCCATCCACAAAACTGTAAAGGGTTTTGAGTAAAGCATCGATACACATAGATATACGAACAAGTAAACCTGTAAATGTGTGTCTCAACCCCATTAGCTCAGTTGGTAAAGCGCCAGACTTGGGTACAATGTCATGTTTTCAAAACCGCTCGATAGTAAGCACATGTATGCTAACTATCGGTTATTCCTTCATGTAATTTTTAGGATTAGATTACACGAAATAATTACATGAAGGATCGACCTAACTATCCAAGTTTTTATGGTAATATGTTTCACACAGAAAACTTACTTGTAAATTTATCAGGTTTTGGAAACACTGGTTTACATTTGCCATATTTTTCTCCTTCTTTGATTGCTTTTGCCGACCATGATCCAGTGACAAAATAATCTGCGGCACCATCACGCATTAAGTTTAACGGTACACCAGCAAATTGGCCGCTTCCACCACCTTGCAAGAACAGAATCTTGTAATTGTCTGGAATGTTTCTATAAACAACAAATATCACAATTATTAGAATGAATGTTCATGGTAGCTAAAACTGATGATTTCACCACAAAATTAATATCTCAATTTTTAGAATTTTGCTAAATTGGGTATCAGTAGTCAGTACTTGCTAAATTGCACAACATTGTTTTTTTTAGTATTTGACAGTGCTAGTCGTGAATACAGCAACTAAGACGACTGCTTTTAAAGTTTTGTTTTATCTTTTATTCTTAGTGCCCAAAATGAATTGAAATAAACAAATGTACTAAACATGTAGTCCAGGCAACACATTTAATACACAAGCACAAAATGCTGTTAAATTACGGACATTATGCATATAAAGCGATTATAAATCTAGCTGCATTTTATGTAAATAGTCCCTACATGAAAAATGCACTGAATCAACCAATTTGTCTTTGTTGTGCTGCTGATATTCTCCCTGATCTTGAGGAAACAAGCCAATCAATACACGTATGAGCAGTTCCTGGAATAATGTACTCACAGTGAAACTTCATCATGATCATTTTGATGTTTCCAAACAAGAATGATCTATCAGATACAGATTTAACTTTTCATGTTTCAATACGAAAAACAATCTATTAAGGCCAAAAAAATAATGGTTTGTCTCAAAGCTCACGAGTGGTTTGAAAACAAATGCAAAATGCGATTTTTTTTTTTTTTAAATTATTTTTATTCCCGACTTTTTTCGTGGTATTTGGAGAAAAAAAAAATCAAAATTTCACCGAATTTTTCTGGAAAAACTAAAAAAAAAAAAAATTTGAAATAAAAAAAAATTCCAAATTTCTTTTTGTCCTCAGAAATAGAGAATTCAGACATCTTAGGGACCGATCGTTATTTACGGCAGGGGGGGGAATGGGTGTTTTGGCAAAAATATCGACAAAAAATTTCGCGTTCCCCCCTCGCGTCCGCTCAAAATTTTCACGTTCCCCTTGTTTTCCCAATTTTCTCCATTTAAAATTTAACAATCCCCCTCCTGGTTCAACTAAAAATTTCAGGTTCCCCCCTCAAGACTACAAAAAAAATTCGTGTTCCCCCCCTAAATTTACCCATTCCCCCCCGTCATAAATAACGATCGCTCCCTTACATCTAAAATGTGTTCACTTACATTAAATCCCTGAGATCTTGTTCTGCTTTGCTCTGAATACGAACAAACTCTGCTGAGCGATGACTCATTTCTATCAATCAAATCACAGTAAATTACGATTACTCTATGTAATTTCACACAAAATTATGGTTAGGGTTAGGATTAGCCTTAAGGTTAGGATTAGCTTGTACACAAAATAATAACATGAAGGATCGACCTAAATTACATAAGACTTGTTTTGCATTTTGATGAAAGAGCTTGAAAGAACTATCAAATTAGTGTCTGGACTCTGAGTTCCAAGGAAGTCATTTTTAGGGGGTGGGGCAGACAGAGTGAGTACTTATTAAAATCAAACCTGTATAACATGTATATCAAACATTGTTACATTACAATACGTACCGGTACATTTAGAAGGGACTTTATCACTCAGGGTTGGGGAGCTAGTTAAGGGGGTACTACACCCATTGCATTTTTTTTAAAGAAGATTTGACCCTTCATTTTGCATACCACTTCTTAGGCAGGATTTGAAGGTTTGGGTGTGTAAATTCAAAAAAGTTGGGTGTGTAAATTTAAGATTTGTGTACAAAGTATAGGCCATGTGGGAAAAAACTGGGTGTATAGTTTACAAATTTGGGCACATGTAAAACACTCCCTACACGGTTGGTTGCCTTAGAAGCCCTTGCCACATTGTCAATTTTTTTTCTTCTTATTTCTACACAAAATGCAAAAAAATTTAACAGGTGTAGTACTCCCTTAAACATTGAATACCGTACACTTTATAGAGGTTGTGCATGACATTATCATACTGTAAATAAGGCTGACTCCGACTACTCAAATACATTCAACAAAAGCATGATTGGAATCTACTGCGACAGTTTGTCTCACACACAGTGTAGCAACTGCAAATGCACTATAATCAAATAGGTTGATGACATTTGATTGAATGGACTGCACTGCACCATGATTACGGTGAACGACACCGGTTCAAATCCTTTGTTTGGAGCCAATCGATAAAAGCATGCAGGGCCTCTATATACTGTATGCACATGTATGAAAAGCACAAATTCATGTAACAGTGGTGCTCAAGGTCACACTGAGGTCAAGGGTCATTTAAGGTCATCAACTTGTAAATTAGGCCGAATATGAAAAAAAAAACTTGCCTCACATCTTCGGACGACCCATCTGGGCCCGCCGCTTTTGAAACTGAAAGTCAATTTAATTATTCAATAACTACTAAAATGCTAGCATGATACTCCAAACATTCAAGTAATGTATCCCCGGGAATGTAATACATCTTGCAACAGTCAAAATAAGGTGGGTCTCGGAACAAAAGCCCAGTGAATGTTACTTCGGGCCTCCCTTGATTTGCCAGTTTGAAGTCTCACAAAGTGTCACAAATGTAGAGCAGTGTAACTAAAACTTACAATTCGAGTTCAGACCTGTGATTCAAACCCAAGAGCCAACAAGGCCCTTGAAGATTTGGCTTATTTTGAAGCACAAAGGTTTTTGCCCATCACATACTTCTAGGTATACATTGTGTAGCTGGGGGTGGGGGCCATAAGTTTTGATACAAATTTGGGGAAAAACAATTCTCAGAACCAAAACCACACTGAGCCCAAACTGATGTTTTTCCACATTTCCCCAATTTTATGCACATTTAAAGATGGTTTGCAATTCCTCCCCAGTCCCCATTCCTGAAAATTGCACCCAATGGATCTAGTTTGTATAGATCTCACTTACCCATGACACCATATCCTAAGTCATTGTAATTAAGCATTTCACTCTGAGCTCTCTGTAGGACCTGCAATGCAATACAAAGTACAATACATACATGTAGTGTTTCTGTTAGGTCTTTAATTAAATGAAGCATCCTTGACACAATTGTTCTGAAAAATTTTAAACCCCCTGTTATTAAATCCTTCATCACAAGAGGTTAAAGTCATTTCAAGAACTATTTTGAGGAACCCTGCCCCAAACCTAAAAACAGATTTTGAGGGAGTCACCAAGTCTAAATTGACCAAAACAACTCACTTCTTCTGACAACTTTTTTTTTTAAAAGCCTTTACAATTTTCAGCATACCAATCTACAAAAGCTGTATTTCAAAGCACCATGTGGTTTCAAATGTCAGAGATTTTAGCTAAACAAACTCATTTGTACCACATGCACAGCATGTGGTACAAATAAAATGACAGTGAAAATGGATCAGCTGTCAAACTTGTGCATATATTTCAAAACATGATATTATATGCACCAGTTGTGAACATTTCCATGTACCTACCACTTTCTACTTGCATTAAAAGTCCTTATTCCATATCTGAAAAATATGATCCCCATTTTATTCTCACTGTTCAAGAAAGTTTAAATAGCCACGTTCAATTTCAGCTGAATACACATGGTTTATCAAGATAGCACCCAATGTGTACAAAAAGGAATGAAATGGCAACACAATAAATTTCTGTTAGCAACTGATTGGTTAGCGCTTGCATGCTTGAGTAGAGGGCCTTTCAAATCATATCATGCCAAGCATGTGTCATGATGTGTGCATTTATATTGTGCACATTGTCATCATTATTTGAGGCATAGTTCTTATTCTCTGCACTAGATGGCATTGAAGAATAGGACAGCCAATGCAAGAGATGAGATGGGAAAAACCATCCTATCCTGCATTTGCATGAGGAAGCCATCTCGCATTGAGCATAGTTGGGAGTTGACATGTCAATTGGGAGGCTGGATCAAGCACAATGTCATAAAGATCAGAACATGCTAGAACATCTCTGTCTCTGATCAATTCATGAAAGATGGAGATTTTCACTGGGACTATATAGGATTGTTTAGTACAAGTTTGATTGTTGTAGTACAAGTACCAGACCAGATGGCATACAAAACACATGGTCTGAAGTTCATTCAACTGGCGTCACATGGTCTACATCAACGACATTCCTGCCAACATACTTTTACAATCTCTTTGCATCATTTATTGCGAAATTAAAAATGAAATTGATGCTCCTTCAGGAAGATCAAATTGCTCACCGATAGCTTCACATTCAAGGCTAGAGTATGTAGCTTTTGAAAATAATGAAGCATGACACAGTATAAACCAAATTTAACCAATTGAAGTCTATAATATTGTAAGTAAACACAACCGATCACTCAACGGGTGATCACATCAAAAAAGTTGCTCAAATTGCACTTCAACTAAATTTTAGACTGTTCAAATAGGGCCAGTTTTATAATGACATCTACGGACCTGTATGTTTTAACGTCCTAATGATAAAAATCATAAAATGAAGATACTACGTTACAGTTTGAACTACGTTCTTGGTCATAGATTGCCAGCAAACGAAGTGCATGCTAAGTCTACCATTAGCAACTGCTTTGAAAACGGTATTGACACCTTGTCAGTTTTGTCACCTTCCTAGAGAACCACATAATTGACAAACTATTGTATGAATACAGGGGGAGTACAGTCAGTACACCACCCTCAGCACCCTGGAGCAAATTACTTGCAGTACACATTAATTTCTCTCGCTGTTGTAGTCATGATGAAATTGGATGGGCGTTAGGCCCTTCGCACTTGATTATTATTAGTTTCCTGTTTACCGCCCGCATCCAAAATTGAAAATCTCAAAATAATTAATTATTTTATTTTTATTTCTAATTTTCTCCTTTAAAATAACTTTCAACTACTTCTACTTGCCATTTTCTGACTTTAATAATATCAAAAATAATGATGAATGAACAAAGAGTGCAACTCCACCTTCACTTATTTATAAAATTAAATATTGTTTTGAAATAATTAAATGCCCGCTCTACTCAAAACGAATCAATAGTTGCTTGTAATAGTTCAAACTGAACAAAGAAAATAAAAGATAATTAATAATTAATAATTAAAAGTCACCTCGTCCCTTTTTCAAAATCTTAAACACGAAACTAATAATCAAGTGCGAAGGGCCTTATAAGGCTTTTACAGCCTTCCAATAGAGTGCCCAAAGCGACAGGTAAACAGGTTAATGTTGAAATTTGGATGAAAGTTATTTCGATGAGCCAACTGTATCTTTTGAGCAAGATTTGCCTATTTTGAACAGTCTAAAATTTTGTTGAAGTGTAATTTTAGCTAGTCTTGGTCCCAGCCGATTGGTGCTCCTTCGTCACTAAACCATCTGGCGAGTGGCGACAACCTCATAGTACATCTTTTCTGATTGGCCAATCTACGGTATCTACAAATAGTGGGGCCCTAGTGTCACTTGCACAAGTCATGTCCTATAGCCAACTGAAAAGAGTTTCATTTGGAAATTCATTAACCAATCGGCGATCATAATTTCACAGGTTGTTGCCAGACAGTTTGTTTAGTGACGGAGGAACACAAACCGACTGACGCGTTGTATCCATAGACATACGAGTGGCATTGAGTGCCCATCCCTAACCACGGCAGTAGGTGAAGCCAGTAAGCCACGTATCCAAGGTGATTTTGGTCGGGTGGTCGGACGCGGAGAAATAAGAATTCATGTCTAGAGAGAAAGACGCGGTCATTTGCGTGATTGCGCCGTTATCGCCAGTGTCAAAATCAAATGCAAAATGTTACGTAGGCGTAGAACTAGACTAGTAGAAGCAAACATGTCTGCTTGTTTGCGTACACCGAACACTACTGCGTCCAGGTATGTGTCTTTGTCAAAATCGTTGCTAAGCAGTGTTGACTTCACTACGCGAAGTTGTCTAGGACTACTGGACTAGGTACTTGTTTGTCTGTAGCCCGAAACATCATGACCCCCTAGTTGTTCCTTCCTCACCATAGGGCCATGAATGCCGTACGTACGTAGAAACAGGGCACTCTGAACTCATGTCGCGGTGATGACGTCACACCACTGACGGCATCTGTTTATAGGAAGAATTCAAAACACGGCGACGATAACAGTCACAAGTAGCTACAAGTCTGGTCTTTTACATCCTCAAATGTGCTCAAAATTTCGAACATGCACCAAATATGTTTTGTTTAAGTCTCATCTTCACGTGAGGAATGGTAGGAAGTGGTATTTATGAGAAAAAGTGTATTTTATGTGTACCCTGTTCCATATATGTCTAGGAGACTCAGACAGGTCGTACAGAGAAGGACAGTGTAAATCGTAGTGACGGAGGTGTGAGTACCTCGGGCTAGTTTGTCTGGGGTTGTATCCATGACATGTATGTAGCGACTAGCGTAAGGCGCGTGTACGCTTTCTACTGTGCCGATCAATGTATGTGTGCGTGTTTTTATTGCGGATCCACTGAGTTCATAGTGTTCCAGTTTGGCCAAGAAATACTTAATTTTACTGTAAATATGTTTAGTTACACAAACTGGAAAATCAAGTATAAAACATGGTAAATGAGTACATCGTCCTTTTACCTAGTAGACTCGCTGAGTCTCATGGACGCCGTTCCTATGTCCATCAGACTCGTATTTCCCATTTTGGATGTCAATGGGAAATACACACTTAACGATTTGCGCCGGTTAGAAACTTGAAAAAAATCTTTAAAATTTTATCAATGTATATAAAAGTGGTACCAACCTTATTGTGCTTGCTAATTTAAGACTCGGTTGAAACAAAATTAAGGATCGAATGCATTTTAGTGTCCAAAAAGGCAAAATTATCGTCAAAGTTCTGCCGAAATCGGCACCCTTGCGAAGGGTTCAGAATTCGAATCGGGAACGAAAATATTCGATCTTTGCGATCAAAAACACAAAATTACAACTTTAAACATACTATTGACAAAAGACGTTATTACCAAACAATATAGAATAGAAAATTTGACATCATTTTCTCAAAATATTGAAGAAATTTGCTCACTAGACATCGAAAAAGTACGCAATCCAATTCCCGTTCAAACGCGTGAGAAACTGAAAGTGCATAATCCCGACTACTTTTACCCTCTAGACTTGTAAGAGTCTAACATATCTCATGGTCTAAACTCCCAATGTGTCTGATCACGCTGTATTCATGTAGACTTCAACATGACTGAGTGAAATGGAAAACAAAAACAGTGCAGTTGATAATTCATCTTACCTTATCTGGAAGAGCTGCTGGTCCAGGTGCAAAATTCATTACCCTTTTCGTTGCCATAGTTGATGTGTTTTGTGTGTGATTTTCAGCGTTAAAATTACGGACTGGTTTTTGTATAATAGATAAAACACGAACAATTCCGCGCCGGCTTCTATGTAACATGTGTGATAATCTCCTGTCATGTGTGTGTATAAATTATTTGTTTATGAAATGTGTTGCTAGATCTAGTTTGGCAGATATTTACCCAAACATGCTAAAAATTCAATTGGAATCAATATTAAGCATAATTTTAATATCGAATGTAAAATTATTTTAATTTTTATACATAAATACACCATTTTTGTTGTTAAAGGTTCATCAAAAAATACAAATTTGGAACAAAATATTTTGAAATTAAATTTCAAAAACACAAAAAAGCGCTGTATATGCATTATTCATGATATGAATGATGAAACCATATTAGGGAAAGAACCGCCCCTTATAATTCTATAAACGCTCTGATTGGACAGCTGAGTAATTGACAGGGTAATACTGCAAATGATTGGTGCATAAACTTTGCTAGCATGCACCTGCATCGTGAACGATGAGAGGATGGAGGAATCCCGGGAAATTATCAGAAATATACCAGGGAAATCATGAAATATACATTGGAAATCAATTTGAAATAAAACATTTAGAATGAATTGTTTGTTTTTTTTGGTGTATTTTTAACAGAAAAGTCCGGGAGAAAAACTTGGTTTAATATTTTGAATATTTAAATTGTTTTGTTTTGTTTTCAAGTGTTTTTAAGCTTTTTTATTTTGTTTTGTTTTGTTAGTTGTGTTTGATTTGTTTTGTTTAATTTTGTTTTTATTTTGTTTCCTCTATTCATTTTACTTTGTTTTGTTTTGCTTTGTTTTGTTGTGTTTGATTTCGAGGGCTTAGAGCCAGATTTGTTTTGTTTTGTTTTGTTTGGTTTGTGTTTGATGTGTTTTAATTTGTTTTTGTTTATTTTGTTTTTATTTTGTTTTCCTTTGTTTTGTTTTGTTTTGTTTTGTTTTGTTGGCTTTGTTTGTTGTGCTTTGTTTTGTTTTGCTTTGCTATGTTTGATTTCGAAGGCATAGAAGCCAGATTTTGTTTTATTTTGAATTGGAATTTGAATAAAACTGATTTGACTTGGGCATTCACTGGATCATAGAATTGAAATGTACATATTTCAGGTATTGTGTGCACCCCCACCCCCGGGGACAACCCCTACATCTAGCTACTCACTGGGCCCACCGCACAGGCTCCCGTTGAGAAGCTTGTGTCGCTCAGTTCCGCCGGGTAGGGGGGAGTGGGGCAAATTGGTCCACCTAATGTCCCATTTTGCCCCACCAGATTTTACTCGGCTATAATACTAATACCCGACAACTTGCGACAAGTGACCACTACAAAACAAAAGGTAGGCCTACATCACCAAGTGTCTAGTAGACTTACGTTTCACAAAAATTGGTGCCTGTCGGCCTCCGGCTTCATTATTTTATTAAGGTGTCTTTAAGGCGTCCCATTTTACCCCACTGCAAGATTTTTCTGTAACAGAGGCTGGGGTAAAATGGGACAGCTGGGGCAAAATGGGACGCCATTGATTTACTATGGGACTTTTTTTGTTGGGGCAAAATGGGACAGTTTGAGTTTACACAGTAAATCAATGGCGTCCCATTTTACCCCAATTTGGCATATTTCTAAAAGAAAGCTTTTCTTATAATTTTCGAAGAAAAAAGTTACAATTGTTGTCTTAGGCCTATTTATTGAAAGGGTAGCTTAGAAGTTATTTTTTAATTTGAGAAACACTAATTCGGACCATTGATTCAGATATTGAGCCACAAGTCGTGACCTCTGCTTAGACATGACAAAAAAATGGAATACTTATTTTGATGTGTTAAGCTTACGGCCCTCAGAAGTTCCTGTTTAATGAAGAATGGTACTTTTAAACGGTTTGAAATATAAATAGACATTATATCAAAGTTATTGTGTTGCCAAAATGGGCAAAATGTGACTATTTTAAGGTATAAAAGTATTTCCGAAATCACTGTCCCAAATTACCCTGTGTCATACTGCAGTTACTGTCCGTTTTCCTATACACAATACACAGTGCTCTTTCCCATTGACGCGTGACCTTTACAAATAGCCCTACGTTAACAGTATGGGGATATGACTAGTTAACGTCGCTGTGTGAAAAATAACCGGCCAATATTAAAAGTACTCTTCTAAAGTTCTAGAAAATATAGTTTTTAACATGTCCTAAATTTTTAGCTAATTTAGATGTTTGGAAATATTCGTACTTTGGTGTTTTAGTTAATGTTATAGGTAATAGTACATTGCCTAGTTAACGTCGCTGTGTGAAAAATAACCGGCCAATATTAAAAGTACTCTTCTAAAATCATAGACAATATAGTTTTGTAACATGTCCTAATTTTTAGCAAATTTAGATGTTTGGAAATACTCGTACTTTGGTGTTTTAGGAAGGATATGTAAACGACAGATAACACCAAAAATATGAAGAAATTATTTCTAAACCGTGTTAAGTCAAAAATCATTATGTTGCTCATTTTCAAGAATGCTGGTTTACAAAAAGCACGACATTGTCTGATTTCGTGAACAAAGCCACACATAACATTGTTTCCTTTCGTTTCCTTTATAATCGGTTACCCAACTGAAGCTATGAATATGAGCTTTATTGCGATATCGCACATGAAAACAGTCACTTGTGCACAACCAGAGAAGATCCGATTTAATCAGTTGAGCTGTTTCAATGAGTGTTATCTTGGTTTAATAGCTTTTAATGGGGTTAAGTCCTGCAAAGGTCGAGATGAATTCTACTGTAGACATGACTGCATCATGTCCCAATTTGCCCCAGTTACCCTACGGTGCAGTGCCGGTGGGGAGGGCGATTTAGGGGAGGAACGCTTATTGCGGGGAAGGGCACTTAATTGAGGTGCATTGTCATAAGCGCTCCAGATGAGTATTCTCAGGCCACAGGCTCCTCAAACCTGGACCGGCAAAACTTTGAAAAGATGCTTTTGGGGCATATCATTTTGTAAGCACTCTTTAGCAAAGTCATAGTTCATTGAATTTACAATAACAGGCGAAAATAGTAACTTTTTCCACAAGATTTGCAATTTAAAGAGAATTGATTATTGCTGAAATTAATGACATAAAATTAATACTGATTTTCTTGAGTGGATTTAACAAGTTGTTACATTCACTATTACATTCACTAAATTATTTCCCCCTTCTCCCCTTCGTTCTCTTTCCTTCTTCTTTACATTCTTCAATTTCTTCCTCCTTTCTCTCATTCCTTCCCTTCCATTACACTCACTTAAATTACTTCCCCTCAAATCACTTTCTTAAATTCCCTGTCCTTCTTCATATTCTTCCCCTTTCTTACACTCCTTCCCCTTGTGCATGAATTGCTTCCCCACAGTAAACATGCAAGTTGTTGTTTTTCCTCTCTTTCATTCCCCTCTCCCTATTCCTTCCCACATCCCTCTTAGGCTTCCCTTTTGTTTTTTCATTTCCCCTTTCCCCTTCTTTCTTTTTTCCTTGTTTCCCTTCTTTTTTCCCTTCTTTCCCCTTCTTTTCTTTTTTTTCTTTCCCCTTTCCTTTCTCTTTTTCCCTTCTCGCTCCAAAATTTCCCCAGATTTTTCCAGGGTGGGTGAGTCGCCCACCCTGCCCACCCCTAGCTACGCCACTGCACTGCTACTCAGGTGAAATCTGTGTAGTTGCCTACTCAGGTGTATTGTGGTGGAAACTGTGTAGATATAGGCCTATACAAAATTTATTAGAGAATCTTTTTGTAGCCAAACCTTTTCATATGGGCAAAAACTTTATAGTAAAATCTGGGAAGAGTATCCCATCAGGGATGGTATTCACCCCGGAAATCACTTCATACAAAAATGAGCTAAAATGCATGCAGTGCATGTGCAGATCATTAATAGATTGACCTCGAAAAACCCAGACATCCAGGTCAACATTATTTATAGGTAATTTTCTAAAAGTGAAAACAGTTCCTAAAATCATGACTAAACACTTTCAAAATATTTGACTGCATTTACGAATTTTCACTGAATATATCAAAATATAAAGAAACGGTATTTTGCAATAAAATAAATTGGATTAAATTATGAATAAAGCAGAATCAATGTAAAAATAGAGAAATGTTGATGCACTTCTAGAATTTTTTAAAGGGCACGCTCAAAATGCATGCTGTAGATTCACACCACTCCACGCCATACATAAATTCTCCCAGTCACATTTCCCCAATTTGAAATTTTTAAAAAGTAAAATTAAATTTGGCAGAGGCGGCCGGAGTTAGCCCTACTACAGGGCCTTTTTTTTTTACACTGTATACTCCGAGACACCATACTATAAACCATTGTAAACTGAGAATTGCTAAAAACCCAGTGATAGCTCACAACCCACTAACCGCTGTCTCGGGGACAGCGGTTAGTGGGTTATTCAGTTCTCGGGGTAGGCCTATAGCGCCCGGGGGTACTCAAGTTTGATTTTGGTAGGGACGTGCCGCTGAGATTTTGGAAGTGGACCCATCAATATACCAACTTTTCAAGAAATTTGGACCCATTGATATACCAAAAGTCAAAATTTTCGCCCGAATTTAACCAAAATTGCCTTAATTTTTACAAATTTTCCCAAAATTTTGGGAAAATTTTGAAAAATTTGGCTGTTTTCAGAAAAAATTGAGAAAATTTGAAAAAAGGACCCATTCATATACCAAAATAGGCTTTGAAAAAGGGGTCATTGATATACCAGAAGGCTGAAAATGCTACCCATGTTTGCGGCACGTCCCCGTATGGTCATTTGTACTGAGTACCCCCGGGGTATAGCGTGTCTCTTTTTCTATAGCATGTAAAAAAGAAAAGAAAAAAAAGGCCCTGTAGTAGGGCTAGCCGGAGTTCGAATTCGAACTCGCGGCGCACCGCTTTGGATACTCTATGAGCCTAGCGCCTTAGACCGCTCGGCCACTTGTCTTGTTGGTATCCATTTGAAACTTATTTGAACATAGGCCTATAATCGCAACTTCAACATAGGCTTACCAGGCTACCACGTGACAAGCAAAGGCAGAAAATGTACCATATTTTGGAATTTTATTTGCCTAAAAACATTAATGTGTATTAATAGCACTCAATTGTTGTTAACTGCGTGTTCTACATACAGAAATCCACCAATAAATGGGCCTCTACAGTCTACATGGACAAAACTGTATTGTCATTTGTCAATACATTATTATCGATTTTGACTCGCCGGTCACGTGCGCTCGTACATCGTATACATGTGTGTCAGTATAATACTGTTATTTTATTAGTTATTATTTCATGTTAATATTTGCACTTATTTTATGTACAGTTATCTTTGTAAATATTTTATAATTATACCTTATTGTTTGTATTGAACGCACCGCCGGGTAGGCGTGTGCCACTGTTATGAAAGTGTATGTTCAAATAAATAAATAAATAAACTATAGTGGATCCTACCATTTTTCTGGTATATAGGCCTACGTTCGATGTTTTTATCATTTATATAAAAATTCCACATTAGACCTCAAATTTTTTTTCAGGAAATAAAAGATTAGATTACCATAAAAACGAAACAGTAATCTTTGGCGGGGTCTAATGTAATTTTTATATAGACATTTTCAACGTTTTTTCTATCCTTATTCTTGCTCAATTAAAAATAATTTTTTGGCGTAGGCCCTATATAAAATTGAAATAAAATTCTCTGCTTCTTGTGCCACAATTCGGAATCGTTATGATGTGCAGTAAATATTCATATATTCTTTTATATAATAACAATGGATGCTTCAATTTTGACACAAAAATATTTCATTGAAAACCCTCTCACTCGGCTCCGCTTCCCTAGAATGTGCAATAAATTAGCATTAAAAGTTTTCTTATTTTAGCAGCATTCCAGAAACACTTGTCGTTTGGCGAAAAGAGGAGTACTGTTGATTGATTTTGTGTCAGCCGATACACAAGCGCACGCGCACGTACTCAGCTCCAACGATCAGCTGAAGTGAATGTGATTTGTGTGGTAAGTCGATGTGTATTTAAATTTAACTAATTTTAAGTTTACAGAATATAAAACAATTGTTTAGAGACGTATAGTCAGATTTAGTATTATGTTTACTATCAAGCAAAATTGGAAACAAGGTATGAAACACGTGCAACGCACATGATTTTGAGTGATCAAAAATTGACTCGCATTTCAATTTGAACTTGAGCCTTGACATGCTTGACATGCCTTGACGCATGAGAGGCTGAAGTAAGCTTAAATAAATCACAAAATTCCTTTTTGAAAATGATCATACGCACTACAGGACGTAAATGAACTAGTTTAGTAATTATTGGCCAAGATCGAACACTAGTCTATGAATGCTAAAGTTTTTTTTTTAAACTTCCGTGGTTGTGCCTGTGCGTATCGCGTACACGAGCGTAAACACAAAAGCAATAAACAATCACGCTGATTGGCTGATCAATGCACTTGACAACAAGCCGGCTGACTCATTGGTCTTTGGCGCGTCGCGGAGTAGGCGACCTTGTCACTTCTACGCGATCGCAATTCACCAGTGCATACTGCATACCCGGACCACGGAAGTTTTAAAAAAACAACTTTAGTGGCTCCAAGATAAACACACGCACATCACTGCACATACGTCAATGTAGAGATGGCACGGTACAAAAGAAAGCATACACACGCTTTAGTACGCTACATAGTACATGGACGCAACGCGCATGTTCCAGTTTAGCCAAGAAATACTTAATTTCCTGTACTTTAAGAGATAAAGGTATTGTTTTAGCCGCTGTCGTACACCCAACGAATGTGTGTCACCGGCCCGGCCCTCTTCGGTGATGTAGGAACCCGCCATGGATTTGATTCACGTACCACTGTTGTACATATCTATCGTCTCATAACACTGGTGACGTCGTAAAACAATGAGGTGAAGCCGAGGTGTTTTTCGTCAAAAATAATGATGTGGCCCATGTTATATGATGAGACAATACTTTCTCAATTGTTTGAGAATATTATTTAGCGATCAGCAATTACTTCTTCTGCTTCTGCGGTGTACGGTAATTGGCAGTTTTGGCACCGCCTCCGTAGAGTATCACACCAATGGAGGGTCGGTGTCAGTTAGATGTGCTGCAGATGTGCTTTCAACCTTTCTTTAAACTAACTGTGTTGTTGAATAATTATATGCCATACATCCCTAGCCTTTGACAGTACTTATGGTTTTTCTATTTTTATGCATATATGTATATTAATTTACGGCCTAAATCAAAATGTACCTCCTTAACAGTTTATATTTTGTACAATTGATTTGATAGCTATCATGTCTACCCTACATGTATTTAAATTCAAAAAGTTGTTTCCATCAAAGCCCAACCCTCCTTCCAATACATTGAACCTCAACTTCAAAGTGTTTGGCAACTGTATAACCTGGATGCAAAAGTAATAATTTTATAATCCTTTTAATTGCTGACTACACCATTTTGTAAAGACCTATCGCACTGGCTGACTGATCGCGTAAAATCACGCCTGCATCACGCAATGCTACACAGATTGTTTTCCCGAATGAGGTGCGGATGCGATGATGACTTCATTCAATTAGCCAATCAGAACCCGTCTTCATGTTTACGCCATAAACTGTGCACGTTCATGCAGATGAGATTTGTTGTGTAATGTGTATCAGTGATTTTCTGATCAATTGTGTTGACCAATGTATTGTAAACTTTAATTGCATCTTAAAATATAAATTTGTTTTTATATGATCATCCAAACAGATCCTGAAATCAATTTAGATTTGAAACAATCATCATGGCTTCAAAAGATGTCCCCAAGAGATCCTCCCATGAATCGGAGTCATCTTACTGGCAGTTTGCACAATACAAAGTAGTCACTGCTAACTCCTACTTGGATCATCAGAGTCAACTTCACATTCAAGACAGACCTGGCAATGTACGCAACACAGGCATCATATGCACAATTGGTGAGTATCTAAAATATAGTCATCAGTGATATAAATAGATTCAATTCAGGGTGTCAGTGTCTAGAGCAAAACAATGTTGCAGGGGTAAAAGCTATTCTTTATTCTTTATTTATAGACTTTATTATAAGACATCAGGGCTGTCAACTCTCACGCATTGGGCGTGAGTCTCACGCATTCGGTCACTTTCTCTCAGTCTTGCACCAAGGTAGCATAATCTCACGCCTAGGTAGTAAATCTCATGCAAAGAGCTGTCAAATGAGTAAAATCTCATGCATCGTAAAAATATTTTGTTGTCCCTCACATGCCGTGGCTCAAATAATCATGATGATTATTATTATGGTCAAAATGGATATTGTATTCGGGGAAAAAAGTTGACAGCCCTGAGACATTTATGTTTAAATTGTCAGCTCACATGCTTGGGGATCATGGATCTTGATGTCTATGTCGCAGAGGAGGATGAGCAACAGCAAATATGAAAAGTAGTATGTGTACTACATCCATATCAAAAGGATGTACTTGTCAGCTGCTACATGTACATGTGTATCTTTTTTAATAGCTTGGAATATATAACAGACTCATCTCAACCCAATTCTGGAAAATATAATTTACAAATTTAGTTGTTGCATTACACCCCATCTCTAAACCAGTTAATTATGAAAATTGCAACCTTTACTTATATACGGTGTCAGAAAACTAGAAATCTGTGGGACATCCCCCGTACACACCTTCTCGCTCTGTAATTTACAAACATCACAATTGATGTGATCTAATTTGTGAAATGCCTTCCTTTATTTTTGTTCAGGTCCTGCATCACGGGAGATCTCCACACTGCAAGAAATGATGAAAGCTGGTATGAACATTGCCAGAATGAATTTCTCTCATGGAACACATGAGGTAGGTAAAATATCAAACAAGCAACAGGTTCATTGCCAGATTGATTCAAATAAATCATTCAATAAATTCTGTAAAGGGGTGCTTGTTTGGTGAGGAGTACTAATGTGTGTATAATATCTATATAATAATACGCTATTCTCTGTCTCTCTGTCTCTCTGTCCCTCTGTCTCTCTGTCTGTTTGTCTGTCTGTGACTGCTAATGTGAGGCCGTCGTAGGTCGCACGGGGCTCAAACTCGGTGGGTGGGTGCAGCTTGGTATGAGGAAGAACAAGTTTATATTTTTTAAGGTCAAAGGTCAAGGACGGGGTCAAGTTCAATTGAAGTCTAATTTCAAATTGCCCCTATGGAGCTCAAACTTGGTGGGTGGGTGGACCTTGGACTAACAAACAAAAGTTTCCATGGTGACCTTTTTGTCAGACCTACGGTTAAGAGGTCATAGGTCAAGAAAGGTAACAAATTCGAATTGCCCCTATGGAGCTCAAACTTGGTGGGTGGGTGGACCTTTGACTAACAAACAAAAGTTTCCACGGTGACCTTTTCATCATACCTACGGTTAAGAGGTCATAGGTCAAGAAAGGTAAAATTTCAAATTGCCCCTATGGAGCTCAAACATCGTGGGTGGGTGGACCTTGGACTAACAAACAAAAGTTTCCACAGTGACCTTTTCATCATACCTATGGTTAAGAGGTCATAGGTCAAGAAAGGTAACAATTTCAAATTGCTCCTATGGAGCTCAAACTTGGTGGGTGGGTGGACCTGGGACTAACAAGCAAAAGTTTCCACGGTGACCTTTTCAGTCATACCCTACGGTTAAGAGGTCATAGGTCAAGAAAGGTAACAATTTCAAATAGCTTCCATTGAGCTCAAACTTGGTGGGTGGGTGGACCTTGGACTAACAAACAAAAGATTCCACGGTGATTTTTTCGTCAGACCTACGGTTCAGAGGTCATAGGTCAAGAAATGTCAAAATTTTCAATTGCCCCTATGGATCTCAAACTTGGTAGGTGGGTGGACCTTGGACTAACAAACAAAAGTTTCCACGGTGACCTTTTCGTCAGACCTACGGTTAAGAGGTCATAGGTCAAGAAAGGTCAAAATTTCAAATTGCCCCTCTGGAACTCAAACTTGGTGGGTAGGTGGACCTTGGACTAACAAACAAAAGTTTCCACGGTGATCTTTTCTTCAGACCTACGGTTAAGAGGTCAAAGGTCAAAAAGGTAAAAATTTCAAATTGCCTATGGAGCTCATACTTGGTGGGTAGGTGGAAATTGGACTAACAAACAAAAGTTCCATTGTGACCTTTTTTGTCACCTACGGTGGAGAGGTCATAGGTCAAAACACAAAGATTTCAAATTGCTTATGGAGCTCAAACTTGGTCGGTGGGTGTAACTTTGGCCAAGGAAGCCCAGGTTTGAGATCTGCAAAAGCCAATAACTATGACAGCCGAGAACCGCGAAATACGGGTAACCGCCTAGTACTGTATATTGTACATATGACTATGAGTTTGAGGTAACACTACTTGCAAGCTCTGTTGCATCAAAATGCTCACACTTTGCACTTGGTCCAGCCCTTCAGACTGGTCTCGCGGCTCGCGCTATGCGCTCACTAAGTCTGTGGCTATGTGTTAAGGCTACGTGTGAGGAGGTTCAGTGTATGTGACTGTCAAATACCATATACATGTGTCAGTTGAGAAAGAAATAAAGAAAGAAGAAACGAAAACAGATTCTATCCATGATTATTCCAATGTTCTGCATGTTTTGTTACAGTATCATGCTGCAACCATCAAGAATGTGCGAGATGCTGAGAAGGCGTTTGAAGATAAACCTCGCTGTATTGGAATAGCTCTAGATACAAAAGGACCAGAAATCAGAACAGGACTTCTCAAAGGGGTAAGATTAGGGACTTTGGATTGGACAGCCTCAGGGCTCTTTGGCCTGGACTCCGAAACTATAACCTACTGTGCACTGATATGACAAAACATATGTGATTTGAGGCATATGCTACCACACCAGCTCACAAATCCTGGATCTGAAAAAGTATTCTGACTTTGGTTAAATGTCAACTGCAGGACGCAAACATTGGATGGGTAGAAGGCGATCATTACCAATTAGGCCTTTAGTGTTCTGACCGTTTTCTGAGATTGTAGGTTAGGCAGGACACGGAAATTTACTGCATAAGTCTACATATGTTATAGTACATGAAGGACTTAAGCCAAAAAGTTCAGATTTCGGCAAGAAAGGTGAATTTTGGGAAAATATAAATAATAATAAAGGAAATAAATTTTGATTTTACTAACTTTGGATGCCCAAGGACTTAAATCAAGTCTAAACTTTTGAATGACTAACATTTAAATTCTAATTCATGTTTTTCCCTTCAAATTAGGGTGGTTCTGCAGAAATAGAACTTGAAGCGGGGAAAATGATCCGTCTGAGTCTGGATCCAGCTCATGCAGAGTGCGGCACAGCAGAAATGATCTATGTTGACTATAAGAACATGACAAAGGTGCTACCTGTAGGAGGCATCATATTTGTTGATGATGGACTTATGTCACTTAGGGTAGAAAAGAAAGGTAGGTGTAATTACAGAGTATATTCCGCCATAACTCCAATCCTAGCCCTAACCCAGCCGGAGTCATATTTGTTGATAAATGTATGATATGGTAATTAAAAAAAGCAGATTAACACACCCAACATGTTACAATTAAAAAGTCTCAACTCCAGATAAAAAAATCAGAGAATGTGCCAACACAGGAATCAAACCCACTACCTTCTGCATGCTAGGCAGACGTCCTAACCACTAGACCATCTGCTCTCCATGATAAACATGGCTGAAACCAAAGCTATTAAATGTAGGACAGTAGGGGTATACAACACATGCACATCATAGTGTAGTGTTGAACACTACTCAAGCACATTGGCAAATACATGTGGTTTCCCATTTTCCAATGTGATGAATGTACTTGATTACTTTATTCAGGGGACAACTATCTGGATTGTTTCATTATTAACGGAGGATCGCTGGGCAGTAAGAAAGGTTGCAATCTCCCTGATGCAGAGGTAGATTTACCAGCACTGTCAGACAAAGATAAGAGTGATTTGAAGTTTGGCCTGGAACAAAATGTAAGTGACATATCAAAAACATTAACACATATACAGAAAAAAAATCACTACCCATGAGGGAAATGGTGAAAAATATTTCCCAGAGGTGAACTGGAGACTGTACCTTCGATTTTGAATTGAATATAGTTGGCCAACTGTCTCCAAACACTGATTTGTTCATTATTCCTGAAAAAGAGCAGTCATTATTTATTCTATATAATGGATGAAAATATTCATACAGACACTGCATCAAATAAGAACCAGACAATCTGAACTCAGGTCGCCCAGATGATCTGAACGCAGAGGTCGCGATGTCAAGCTAGGGTGGATGCTGAATTTCATGCCATAAGAGTATTCTATCTATTTCCCTGATATTTTGCGGCAGGACAAAAGTAAAGTTCCAATAAAAAGTGACTTTGGCTCAGTTTGGGTACAGCTCACTATTGTGTCTGTCATTCTTCATAAAGGCATGTTGATGGATGATGATGTTATTATCAGTCAAGTCAGTTCGTGGTAGTGATGTACATGTCTCTAAGACAAGGCCTTTTGCACATATAATATGATTTCTAATGAATTGTGTACAGTAGTGTTATGTACATCTTGCTTGTAGAACGCGTTTGTGATCATTGTGGTCATTTACCGGAACTCTGTATATATGTTGAAGTGCTAGTGACATTCGTTGTATGTTTTCTCTTCCTTAGGTTGACATGGTGTTTGCTTCTTTCATCCGTAAAGCTTCAGATGTCCATGAAGTCAGAAAAGAACTAGGAGAGAAAGGAAAAGATATTAAAATCATCTGTAAAATTGAAAACAAGGAGGGTGTAGAAAAGTAGGTATTTTATGGAAAACAAGCAGATCTAAGATGCCCATCCTTGAAAGAAAATCACCTGTTCAAAATATTTTTTTCAATTATATGCTTCTGGGATCGCAATTTTATCAATAGTTGGTGCACTATATATCCCAGATTGTGAGCTGAATTTGTTTGGTTTACAAAATCAGAAGACTAGTGATACTTGTGATTCTTCCAAACCATTGGGTACTCAATTAAAAAAAAAGTTGGGATCTTAAAACTCCTTCAAACATACCTTGTTCATGTCCATAGAGGTGCTGGAACATTCATTGATATTCACATATTCAAAATGACTTTATTTTCCAAGCATACTGGAAATGTTTCCTTACTACTCATTCTCGGTGCAGTCATCTTGATGTTATGAACTTCCAAAGTTTCAGGACTGTAGGACTATTTATTTTTTCAGGATCAAATAAATAAGAGATTTAAGTCTGGGGTAGAGCCTTTTTTTAGGTCGTTCTGGTTACCCCAATTGAGACAAAAAATATTTTAGGCTGGAGTATTAACATATATTATATAATAATGAATTTGATTAATATCATGCAGGTTTGACGAAATCTTGGAAGCAGCTGATGGTATCATGGTAGCTCGAGGTGATCTTGGTATTGAGATTCCTCCTGAGAAGGTGTTCTTGGCACAGAAGATGATGATTAGTAGATGCAATAAAATAGGCAAACCAGTTGTCTGCGCAACACAGGTAAGCTATTTACTCTTCTTGTTGGTTTTGTTGGTGAGGTCCAGGGTTCAAGTCTGGTCAATTCATTTTTTTCTGAAACCTTCTGTTTGCATTATAAAAAAGAGTACTTTTACCCCTCAAAATGTAATAATCTGATGTATCACATACATACATTCGAAAGCACTGTGCGTTGTAAGTGCAGTGCAATTAGACACTTTCAATTTCTAACTAATAACTAATAATTTCCAAACTTTGTTTTTCATCTTATTTACCAGATGTTGGAAAGTATGGTTAAGAATCCCAGACCAACTCGTGCAGAGACAAGCGATGTGGCCAATGCGGTGCTGGATGGAGCCGACTGTGTGATGCTGTCAGGAGAGACTGCTAAAGGAAAATATCCAGTGGCTGCCGTCAAAATGATGCATGATGTAAGTAAGAGAAAAACAGCCAGCCCAGTGGAATTTGTCTTGATAGGAGATAAGCTTTTATCAGGGGTGTGAGAGTTCCTCTTTTCAGCTGATTTCCTCTCTTTTTGTTGCCAAAATTTAGGCATTTAAAAAAAAATTTCAGCCCATATTTGGCATTTTTACTCTTGATTTTATGGCGGTTTTCAGCATTTTTAAATAATTTTCTTCTTTTTTTTGTCTGTGGCTTCTCATACCCCTGTTTTATGTTTTCTACAATAATATTGAGGCTAGGGCTAAACATTACCTATGAGACATGTTACACATGACTACACAAAATTGAAGAGTTCAGATCCAGAACTTTTTGAATGAAGACTACCAACATTTGCTCTATGTTGCTGGCTCCAAATTGATACCCTGCTTACAAAATGCCAGGTAAATTTGTGAAAATATGGTTAAAAGTAGCACATATAATTTGTTTTCTGATTATTTTCTTATATTTTTGACCAGGAAAAAGGGGTATAACCGTTTATTCTTCTGAATTCTTCAATTGATAATAGGCCACATTTATATTGAAGTTTTTGAGCTCAGCATATGCAGTTTACCTTGTTGAAGTATAGGGCCTGATATAGATGTGTCAATCTGACTATCTTATTTGACTACCTATAGGTCTAGGTGTCAACAGTTTCAAAAAGCTAGCATATAATGCTCTCAAAATCCAAGCACATACATTTTAAAGTTCAATTTGTTTAAGGGGGTACTACACCCCTGCCCAATTTTGTGCCTATTTTTGCATTTTCTCACAAATTATAGAGCATTGATGACAAGTAAGATATGTATATTATAGGGGCAAAGACTACAACTACTGCACTGGAAGTTTTATTTCAGCACAGACAACAGTTGTGGAGTTACAGTCAAAAATGAGGGAAAACCATTATTTGATCAATAAATCAATAACTGCTTGCCTTGAGTTCCAGAATTTTCAGGGCAGTAGATGTAGTCCTTGCCCCTATAATATACATATCTTACTTGTCATCAATGCGCTATAATTCTTGAGAAAAGTGCAAACATAGGCACAAAATTGGCCAGGGGTGTAGTACCCCCTTAACTTAGCAAATTCCATTTACAGTACTCATAGTACAACAATGTGTTAATCTGTCTACCATGCCAGATATCTAAATGTCTGTTGATATTTTTGGAAAAGCTACCGTATTTGACCTATATAATAAGCCTCTCCTCTGGGTACATTTTGGGAGGGCTTTTAAGTTAAAACTAGAAAATAAAAAAGACAAAATGTGAATCGCACATGAAACAATTTCACAGTACACACTCTTTAAAAGATAAAATCACCATACACCAATGCTGTGCTTGCCACTGTTTACATTATAAAGTTGTATGGCAAGTTTTTAACAGATTTTCTTGCACAAGAAAAAGTTGGTAAAAAAGACCATACAAGCAGTATAAAAGTTAGTATTAACCCTGTGAATTTGAAGACATTTTGACTCATTGGTATAAACTGAAAGAAAATATAGATATTTAGAATGGAAAGAATCTGACGAATCCAACTGTGATGTTATATTTATGTAAAAATGCTCAGTCATAAAAGGCATGGTTTTGACCCAATTGTTTTGGACAACATAACAAAATATTTATTCAGTATAATTTTATAAGATTAGGGCATTTTTTTATTTTTAAGGCATTTTTCTTTTAAATTTGACACACTTTAAAAAATATTTACCATAAATGGTTGAATTCAAATGGTCCAACTAAATTTAGCATCTGTACATGCATATCTCAGGGCATGCACCTAGAAAGGTATTGCAAATTAGTGTGAACATGGTACTTCTCACGTAGGCTTTTCAGCCGCAGACATGACCTGTATCACGTTAGTAGGTTAAATCTACTTTGACTGCTTGGAGTAGCCTGTGCACTATGAATTGATGCCAGCTACTCGGATTAAAATTTTCTTTCAATCAAATCTGTACACCAGATCCCTTCTTCAATTACCATCCCAGACATATGAATGACATTAGGATATTTTTTGTGCCACATAATTTTTGTTTTCTTAGTCAAGAAAAAATTGTAATCACATATGGTGGTGATAAATTACTGTAAAAGTTACAATTTTTGCGGTACACTAATTTTTACGCTTTTCGTGCACAACACAGCTAACGTAAAAATAAAAACATGCAAATATGTAATTTTAATGTATAGGTCTATGTAAGAAAACTCAAAATAGCTAAATTAAAAACTAGCAATGTAGTTCAAAATCGGTAAAGTGCAAAAAATTACACACACGAAAATTACCACTTTTACAGTACAAATATCAAAACACACCAAAGAAGCACTTCTTCTCCATATAGTGACTAGTCTTATCTAAACATTTTGGAACTTGATAAGTTCAAGCAAACAAATCAACCTTCAGCTTTCATGGTTATTTTAATTTGCAAACTAAGTTTCACCTTGTGATTGAAATTTATTCACCTCAAAATTTAATGCAACATATAACTGAAATTTCAATAAATAGTTCATTTTTTCAAAATACTATTTTCACCACAAATGTGTGTTATATTCCTTCAAAGGTGGTAATTCAATCCACCTAAAAATAAGATGCGAGTTTAGCTACATTTGTCCACTGTCTGTTATATTGAAAAATACAAGAAAGTAGATTCACAAAATACCAGAAAGTGAATTCATAACATGCACAACAGCTGTCTGACTTGTTGTGTCTTGTGTCACCAGGGGGTGTGTCAGCCCTCTGACTGGGTGTGTAATTATATGTAGGTTACCTTAACATGAAAAATGTTGTAACAGAAAAATGTATTGCACTTACTAGGAACTCACCTTTGATATTTTGTGTGTGTGATTCCATTGATACAGATTGTCAGGGGGAATTCACCTTTGATATTTTGTGGTGTGCATATGATTCCATTGATACCTACATGTAGATTGTCAGGGGGCTCTCACCTTTTATATTTTGTGCATGATTCCATTGATACAGATTGTCAGAGGGAATTCACCTAAGTTGATATTTTGTGCATATGATTCCATTATACAGATAGTCAGAGGGAACTTACTTTTGATATTTTGTGCATTTGATTCCATTGATACAGATTGTCAGGGGGAACTCGCTTTTGATATTTTATGCATATTCATTGATACAGATTGTCAGGGTGAATTCACCTTTGATATTTTGTGCATATGATTCCATTGATACATATTGTCAGGGGGAACTCACCTTTGATATTTTGTGCATATTCCATTGATACAGATTGTCAGGGGGAACTCACCTTTGATATTTTGTGCATATGATTCCATTGATACAGATTGTCAGGGGGAACTCACCTTTGATATTTTGTGCATATGATTCCATTGATACAGATTGTCAGGGGGAACTCAACTTTGATATTTTGTGCATATTCCATTGATACAGATTGTCAGGGGGAACTCACCTTTGATATTTTGTGCATATGATTCCATTGATACAGATTGTCAGGGGGAACTCAACTTTGATATTTTGTGCATATTCCATTGATACAGATTGTCAGGGGGAACTCACCTTTGATATTTTGTGCATACGATTCCATTGATACAGATTGTCAGGGGGAACTCACCTTTGATATTTTGTGCATATTCCATTGATACAGATTGTTGGGGGGGAACTCACCTTTTATATTTTGTGCATATGATTCCATTGATGCAGATTTTCAGGGGGAACTCAACTTTGATATTTTGTGCATACGATTCCATTGATACAGATTGTCAGGGGGAACTCACCTTTGATATTTTGTGCATATTCCATTGATACAGATTGTTGGGGGGAACTCACCTTTTATATTTTGTGCATATGATTCCATTGATGCAGATTTTCAGGGGGAACTCACCTTTGATATTTTGTGCATATTCCATTGATACAGATTGTCAGGGGGAACTCACCTTTGATATTGTGTGCATATGACTCCATTGATACAGATTGTGAGGGAGAACTCACCTTTGATATTTGGTGCGTGTAATTCCATTGATACAGATTGTCAGGGGGAACTCACCTTTGATATTTTGTGCATATATTCCATTGATACAGATTGTCAGGGGGAACTCACTTTTGATATTTTGTGTACATATGATTCCATTGATACAGATTGTCAGGGGGAACTCACTTTTGATATTTTGTGTACATATGATTCCATTGATACAGATTGTTGGGGGCCGGGGGGGGGGGGGACTCACCTTTTATATTGTGTGCATGATTCCATTGATACAGATTGTCGGGGGAACTCACCTTTGATATTTTGTGTACATATGATTCCATTGATACAGATTGTGAGGGAGGCTGAGGCAGCTGTATTTCATCGCCAGGTCTTTGAGGATCTGACACGTGAGGTTGACATGCCAACTAGTGCTACCATTGGTACAGCCATCGCAGCAGTGGAAGCATCTTTCAAATGTCTTGCTGGGGCAATTATAGTATTAACTAAATCTGGAAAGTAAGTCGACACTTTATACTCATGTGCAGAAAAAAATGTCACTTTGACTACAGCCTGTATACTGACCCCATTACAAAAATCTTAATTGACATATTGATTATTTTTAGATTAATAATTATTTGATAGCTTGGCAGAAAGGCATATCTCCATAAGCTGCTGTGAGTATGATTGTCCGTGATATGTCTTTATGCCACCAAGCCATTGATACATGCAGGACCTGCATACAGGCGTGTGTAAAGTGACATAATAGGAGACAAAACCCTCTTCTACGGTCTGACTGACCCAGAATTTATATTTTGGGGATTTTTTTGTACAGAGTGAGTAAAAAAGTGCAATATTGCAAAGAATCCATCTTTATTTTTAGAACCAGGGAGAAATTTTTAGGTTTTAAAACATTATGAATGATATATCCATTGGTGACATTGTGTGAAAAAAATATCATTTGTTTGAACTGAAAAAAGGAATTGAAATAATACAAAAATCAACCTTGATGGAAGTTAAAAGTCAGTTTCAGATCTGGTGTTTTTATTTTGCATTGTGTGCTCTCATTCAAAATACATTGTGCCTCGAGGATAAAAATTGAAATTGGGTATCGCAGTAAAAAATGGTAGTTGTGATTCACTTCAATGTTTCACAAAAGGTGATTATTGAGTGTAGCATTTATAAAAACTTTCAACAATGGGAAAGTTCAACATGGGTTCTCATGTAAATATTGATTCTTTGCTCTATTGCACTTTTTTGACTCACCCTCTATATCTTCATTAGCTGCTGTGAGTATGGTGCTGTGAGTATGATTGCCTGTGATATGTCTTTATGCCATCAAGTTTGCACGTTGAGTGATCGGAGCCTAACCAACATGTCACATTTAAAAACGTTATGGTGATACTCAACCAGTAATAATTAAGCTGTTTAATACTGTATTTAATTAATTTAAAGGTAAGTAAGTGGGGTTCGTCAGCATGGTTTTAGATTGTAAAAATGTTATTTACTAACATACTTGTTTGCTTTGTGATTTTGTGGACATTTTGAAATTTCAAAATAGTCCCACTCAATGGAAAATCCCTGAATTTAGTAAATTTGTTACACATACTACCTCCTCTTAGGTTTAGATTGGGGTGCACATTTCAGATCTGCAATGGCTAAAATGGTAAAATTTGGTTGGAATTCCAAAATCTGGGGGTTTGGGGAATAGCCCTATCGCCAAACGTATCCTTCATTTATAACAATAAGTTGTTTGTTTAAACATTGAAAACAAATCAGGTGGTCCACGGTATTGAACTGGAGCCACAAAATCAGAAGCTTGGATCAGTAGTTTGATGCTCTAATCACTGTGCCACATAAAACTGATAGATCGATGTGTGAAAGTACAGTATTTGATATATGAATGGGTGCTGTCGTCCGGAGAGAATAAAAGAATACGAAAAACCTGATTTTGGGGCAATTTGGGTTCGGAATTTGTATACAGGGTATCTCAGAATATGCTAGGTTATATTTAAAAGGGAAACTGAAAAAATAGTGCGAATGCGATTCTTAGCCAGGGCTGTAGCCGTCTTCAAAAATTCTGGATATAGTAATTATTTTCTGCTAATTTTGATTATGAAATACCAGGTGACATGAAATGAGAATATTTGTTTATTGGCAAACAATGATTGACTATAGCATTGGTGTCAATTTTGGATTTATGAGTTTTTAAAATATTAAACTAATATTAAACAGTAATAACATTTAGCATGGGTTTAGATATATATATATATACGCTGGCGAAGTTACGTAATCAATAGGTGAAAACAATTTTTGAAGATACCGCGCTGCACTGATATGTTCACACAGTACCTCTGCATTGAACTATATCATGCTGATCACTTGCACCTGTAAGATTAGTATCTCTGAAAAGACCAGTATTGTATTCAATCTATGATTGCAGACATACACAGGTGATGAGTGTAACCTGCTTGTAGTGCAGCGCGATATGTTCAAAATTGTTTTCACCTATTGTTATGGTAATTAATCTGATTAATTACGTAACTTCGCCAGCGTAATATATGCAGCGGCGAAAAATATCATGCAACAATAGAATTGAAGAACTTTAATATTGCGTGTAAATTTATACAGTTTAGCGGAACATCTACTTAGTCTTTATCACTTGTTTGTTTTTAAAATTTGCTGGTCACAGCTACCATGTGACTCTAATTAAAATGTTTTATTCCTTTTTCCTTTTTAAAGCAATAGTGGTTTGTATACTTTAATTAGGCATCAACTTAATGGAGATTAAAAATGTCGGAGTTATGCAGACTTGTCAAATTTGGTATTCTTCGAATCAAATTGTGATCAATCATGACGCATGATCGATATCGGACCCCAAAATTTTTGGACAGGCAGTTTTTTGATCCTGCTAACACCCTGATACCAGCGCTGATATTACCAATCCAGAAGTAAGGAACATATGGAAATGATCTTGGATGGAGTATACTATGGAGTGTGGATGGGCAGAAACTGGCAGATTCGATAGGAAAAATTCATAAGCCTGACTTTGCGATGTACATCACCTGCGACAAAGAATTGAAATACGGAAAATGTGGGCACTTTGCTCTTGTAACACATTTGCAAAAAAGCCTCTCATCTAACCCTCTTGAAGCTAAGATAAAAAAATATACTTTACACCCAGGTAAGCTTACATGGTTTTAATTTTTTTCTAATTAAATTTAACAGGAGAGCAACAGCTTACCAATTCACCCCCATGAACCTTCATGTAAACCACTAAACCTGATAATCATATGATACCTAATTTTAAAATCCATGCGTAACTTTTTTATGCCTCCACCGCGAGGCATACTGTTTTTGCAATGTCTGTGCTTCCGTCCGGATGCGATATCTCGGGCATGGATGGGCGGATTGACTTCAGATTTTCAGGATAGGTGGGTCATGGTCAAAAACTCTGGCTACTTTTTTTTGGGTGAGCTTCAAGGTCATATACTGAGGTAAAAGGTCATTTGAGGTCAGAGGGTCCATTTTCCTTATTTACCTCTTTTCTCAAGACTGGGGATCGCGTTCCTCAAACTTGGTGGGTGGGTGCATCTTGACCCCAGACAGAACAAGTTTATATTGGTTAGTGGGTCAAGGTCTCCTGAGGTCATGCAGGGGTCATCTGAGGTCAAATTATCAAAAATAGTCATATGGCCATGAAACTTGGTAGGTACAGTCAACATTTAGAGCCAAATTTTGGAAGATCATTTTGGGGTCATCTGGGGTCACCCAGGGGTCATCTGAGGTCAAATTAGTAAAAACGTCGTATGGGCATGAAATTTGGTGGGTACAGTCAATATTCAGAGCCAAATTTTTGGAAGGTCATTTCGGGGTCATCCAGAGGTCATCTGAGGTCAAATTAGTAAAAACTGTCGTATGGGCATGAAACTTGGTGGGTACAGTCAACATTTAGAGCCAAATTTTTGGAAGGTCATTTTGGGGTTACCAGGGGTCATCTGAGGTCAAATTAGTATAATTACTATATGGGCATGAAACTTGGTGGGTACAGTCAACATTTAGAGCCAAATTTTTGGGCGGTCATTTTGGGGTCACCCAGGAGTCATTGAAAGGTTGTTTTGGGGTCATCCAGGTGTAATCTAAGGTCAAATTCAGTCTCCTCTTTTAGGCTTGAAGCTTTGTATCAACTTGTGAATTCCACATCACTCCCTTTGGTGGAGGCATCACGGTCGACGCTGTGCGTCGAAAACTGCGACATCCGAGAACCGCGGTCCATCTAGTTTAAAGTACAACCCACTCACATGATGCCCTGAGTACATACCATAGATATTATATCTGCATGAAAATTCAAAGAGATTTAAAAACCAACACACAAAAGTAGCCAATATGACTGCCTTTGTCTTATATTTTTAGTGTGTGTTTTGTGTTCTGTATTCATCTAACGCATGCAATTTTTCAGTTACAACAGTATTTGATTTATTTCCACTCTACCACATCACACTCTTGCTGTCAACCAATCAGTACCTGCAGTACGCATAGAAATCCAAAAAGACAAAATTTCTATGATGTTCACATGAGGATATCAGTCTGCCACAAGGCACAAGCTGATTGGTTTATACATGGGGTGACACAAACCACTGTATATAAGATGCACCCTGATTGGTTGATACGTTGGAGGAGTGGCACGAAACTGCAGTGCATATATTTATAATAACTTATATTTAAAGAAAAACGCAATTATCTTACAAGAAAGGCTTTTAAAAAGGTGAGAACAGTGCGCTGAAGTCCAATTCCGATTCATTTACAGTGTTAGTACATATTTATATTTCACATTGTTTTGCTGTTCCCATTACAGTTCTGCTGCACAGACATCTCATTTTCGGCCTCTTGCACCAATCTTAATGGTAACTCGGGACTATCATGTAGCACGTAGGATGCACCTCCATCGTGGATGTATCCCTTGCATCTTCAAAGATAAGGAACCAACAGACCCACGTGAATGGCCAGAAGACGTCGACAAGCGTGTCAAATTTGCCATGGATATCGGAAAGGAACGTGGAATTTATGGCGAAGGCGTGCCTATTATTGTAGTCACCGGTTTGGGAATGGCCTCAGGGTTTACTAATACCATGCGCATCATCTACACCTAAATGGGATGTACTGATCAGGATGATATATAGCTAGGAGTTGACAAGTGCCTGTCATTTTCATCAAAGCTGCCTTCCCAAAATTTGACCCTGATAACATATAAAACCTGCCCTTTTTGTGGTTCTGTCAGTTCAAATATATATTGCTATAGTCTTGATTTATTAGTCTGATATTGTTTTTAGTTCACAGAACTTACTCAAATTTTTAGAATTTATCATGTATCACAGGCAATACTGTTGCCTGTCCCAGAAGCAAACTGCCCGTCCAAAATGACAGGTGGACGGGTGGCTAGCTAACACCAACACTATGGTACTGATATAGAGTGTATACTTATAAATAAAATATAATAGATTTTATTTGTTTTATTCCCATGCGTGTGTTGCATGCTTTGCTGGAAAGTCAAGTCGAAAGAGCATAAGAACTGAAATATTCACATAACTTAAAATGATTGACAACATAATCATATAAGAATTCTGGGGGTGCCATGTCATGACTTAATTATGGCATGGTTGGCAATCCATAATGGAAATCACTGTTGTTATAAATGATGTAGATGTAGTAGTAACTATTACTATAACCAATTAGTGCATTGCATCTTTTTGGAGTGGAATGCACAACATCCTTTAAAAAGCTGTATAAATGTGACCCGTTACAGCAAAAGGTATCTTAATTCAGGTGCTACATATATCTTATTTTGCTAGTGCCAAACACACTTTAAACCAATTATTAATAGCTATTAATCCTATTGTTAAAGAGGATAATAAGTTTGTACCTGTGTTAACCTCATTGTTTATCAACAGAGGCAAAGGACTGGTATATCTATATGCTTGAGTGAACTGTATACAACCTCTACACTGTTCAATAGCCTTATTGTGATTTGGCGAGTGTTATTTTTAAAAGCACAGGCCCTGAACAAAATATGATGCATGCGTATACTGCCAGGTAAAAAACAATGTAATTTCTGATGATGCTTGCACATACAGCCAGGCAATGACATCATAAGTCAACTCGTATATAACTGTTTGTTTGTTATACAGATTCAGTCTTTGATTGCTTTTGCTAAACCCTTTTCAAGTGGTGGGTCACAAAAGCATTGTATATTGTTTGTATTATATACCACCCATTAACAATGAGAGGACATTCCTGAATAATAATAATAATAATAATAATAATAAAACAGCATTTATCCACGCTTTCTAGATACTCATCCCTCAAAGCGTGCCACAGGTCGATAGGCTGCCAAGCCCCCAAGGGCGGCGCAAATTGACCTCAATGCTGAGTGTGACAGACAACAGGCCCGGGCTGATCCCCTGCTCTTTACGAAAAAGCCTACAACTTTTACATGTGCAGATATTGCTCGTCTGGTACAGGGGACCACCATTTTACGTGATTCTCCAAACCACAGCACGCTATGCACCCACTGTGGTATCTGCACATTTAGGGTCACATAAATGGAATAGAGGAGAAATTAGAAAGCTCATGATCTTACAATCTTTTGACCGATAACCTAGCGCACCAAACTACATGACCACCCTCTACCTCTAGGCTAATACTGTTGTGGTTCGCCATTGCCTTCTACAGGGTGGACTAAGGATAACCACAGTTTCCCTTCTCCCTCTGTTCATCCACCAGTGGACTGCCATTGACTTTAGAGGTCGTAACTCATCTGCCCTCACTACTGATGCTAACTACTGATGCTGGCTCACTATCCACCATTGGTCTTCACCATAACCGTGGCCAGGGAGGCTAAGGGGGTACCTAGTGCATGCACAGGGCACTGCCCCCAAGTCTACGGAAAGGGGAGGGGTGTCTCACTGTCCCTCCACAGGCTGCCTTAAACAGGATCCTGTACCGTACCCTGAACATTGGGGATGATTTGAACTGTCCACCACTTTAGATTGTTTGATATTACTCCCAACAATGTGAAAAAGGAGCCACATGTAGCAGCCAACGTAAGGTACCTTTTGCTGTAACAGGTTATTAGCTAGCAGTTGCATTGTCCAATTACAGCGTATATTGGACATTTACATTTATAAGCCATCTTTTGCAGTGGTGCATAAATTATGTTTTAAAGTGGCAAGGGTTCAGAGTGAATTGATGGTGTTTGATGAAGGAACGTTACTATTCTGGCTATTGGAACAGATTTTGTATTATGTTGGTTTAAAAAGGTAAAATAAAGCGTCTTTTCAGAGAAAAAAGGCTGTTGTGAATCTGTACATCCATCTTGTCTGTTTCTCAATTATTTGTTCAAAGTAAGTTTGTACGACAATATTGCTGAGAGATTGCATCATTGGCCATACATAGCTACCAAACATCACTTTTCAGGCATCCAGATCACTCAAAGTCAGCAGTAATTATAAACGAGAGAAGAAAAAACCCTTCAAATCTAGACAGGAATTTTAGTTACTTGTAAGATGATTTGTTTCCCTTTTTAAAGCAATAGTTATTTGTAATGTATACTTATTGTATCAACTTAATTGAGATAAAAAATATCTCAAGAGTTATGCAGATCTCTCAAAGTCGGTATACTTTGAATCAGAGAGGTCCCGGGTTCAATTCCCCGCAGGATTTAAAAAATCTCCGCTCTCCCGTGGTTCATCTGGTAATGGCGGGGCAGATGATCCATGATAAAGACCTCATTTACAGGCGGTTCCGATCAGGGTAAAGCCCGATTGTTCGGCTACACTTGCCTGTCCTGTAAAAATACCCTGACCAGCTATCTACGGCGTCCCCCTTCGTTCACTAGGTCACTTGTGCCTGGCCGAAGTTTCGTCAGCATTATCTCCTAGATTTCAGCTGTTAATGCCTAGATATGCCCGACGTTTGTGTGTGATTGATCATGATGCATCGCATAATTGATATTGGGCCGCAAAATTTTTAGATGGCTAGCACCCTGATACCAATGCTGATATTACCAATCATACCGATCCAGAAGCAAATAAAACATGGAAATGGTCATGGGTGCATGGAGTGTGGATAGGCAGAAATTGTCAGATTTGATATAAGAAAAATTCAAAAAGCCTGGCTTTCTGATTTGCATCATCTGCGACAAAGAATTCAAATACGCTTTGCTCTTGTAGTTCACATGTGCAAAAAGCCTCTCATCATGCCATCTTGAAGCTAAGACCAAAATATACTTTATTCCCAGGTAAGCTTACATGGTTTCTAATTTTTCTTTGCCAAAATGGCTAAGGGTCTATTTCTGTCTATTTCTTTCTTTCTATTTCTTTAAATTTAATGCCATATTGTAACATTTGCTGAGGAGGATGCATGTGTTTTTCACAATTCTGATTTTTTTTCACAATTGTAATTTAGGTGCTGCAGTAATTGAGACAAAATATGAGATTTTGAATGACACAATGGAGGATGTGATGTAATTATTGTGATCGAAATATTAGGCATCCAAATATGTGATGCTCATAACACTGTACATGTACTTGGTGTGCAAGAGAAGGTCATAACACATCAAAAAGCCCAAACTCGGTCTCGATCACAGAATGACAAGCATTGGCACTGGTATTAAATAGCGATGGTCTTTGTATTGCCATATCTGTTCAAGGTAAAATTAAAAGGGGACATATCTGACAGTGGAAAATAACATTCTGTGGAAAAGAAATACAAGTCTATTTTATATGGAAATGTTACAACATGGCTTTTTAGGGAGAGATAAAGTTTTTCAGCTTACCAATTAACCCCTATGGACCATGTAAACCACTAAACCTGATAATCATGTGATCCCTATGTTAACCTTTGCATAGTTTTTCAAACTTTTTCGTAGTCCCTGAATCTTTTACAGGCCTGAATGCAGGGAAATTAAAAAAGAGATAATTAAAACCATTACTATCTACATGAAAATTCAGAGAGCGCGTCCTTGCGTCACCTACCAGTGAAAGTTGGCGCAGACCCTCAAATTTCCTACGGTACGGGTCCGTGTGACCCGTAAAAATTTAACCAAGCAAAGAGCAGAAAAGCCTAGTTTTGTTGTTCCACAGGAAAATCTGGTTCACATAATACGTCCAGCTTCCTGAGTACATTTTCATTTAAGGAGTATTTCGTGATCCTAGCATCCTCTATTTATGCCATATTTCATTAGATATCCACAAAAAAAACCTATTCCCAAAATTTCAGTTGATTCTGATTTTATGTTCATGAGTTATGCATGATTATGTGTATTACACTGCTCCATAGACAATGCGTTGTAATTTCGTTCTGGTGCACCAGAACGAAATTCAAATTTCACGATATCTTTGCTAAACGAATTAATCTGCAAGAAATATTTTGTACATAAACATTATGTAGCCAGAGGTATCCAGTGATATAAAAATCTCAACTTTTTTTGAGAAAAGTGGGGGGAGAGGCTGTGGATCACGAAATGCCCTTTTAAGTTTCCCATCATGTATTCAACCCGGGTTTTCAATTTTCTACTGCTATATTGTTATTGCTCAAGCAGGAGGTATTGTTTCTATAGTCTACAAATTTCAAAGGCAAGTGTCCGGAGGACCCATGGATTTTTTTCTTTTCTCCACTATACTCCCAAAGAACGACACCAATGCCCGCCAATAAAACACTTTTTAATACATAAGCTTGCGTTGTGTTGGTATTTATTTGCACCGGCCACAGCGAATCGTGAGCTCAATGAGAGCAGGCACAATTATTATAATAATTGTGAATCTTTTTTCTTACTCTACTTGTACAAACAATGCAGTGGGATCCTAGACTAATACAATGGGGAAGCCTAAAGCCTAAAAGAAAACAATCGCGGTAGGAGCGGGCTACGAAAACTCTTGAAAAAACTCCCGATTACTATTTTTGGAGAAAAATTGAGAACGTCACGATGACCCTGGCTTTCTACCTCATGTCAACCTGATGATTGAATTCTTTCCTCCCGAACAATCAGTCAAATACCCACCCTGGATAACCGACAGAGGCAAAACCTTTTAAAATACACATTAAAATTTTTGGATTTAACAAAAATTTTGAAAAAAAACGATGTGTGCTGCGTGGTGCTACCAACCTGAAGTGACTACCAAACACTAACACGCCCGGCGCACACCAAGTCATTCATTATGACGTAACGTGAAGAAAATAAATATATGCTAATTAGCCGAGGGCGCTCAAACGCACATATTTTCATTTCTCCACTATACTCCCAAAGAACGACACCAATGCCCGCCAATAAAACACTTTTTAATACATAAGCTTGCGTTGTGTTGGTATTTATTTGCACCGCCACAGCGAATCGTGAGCTCAATGAAGTAAAAGTCAGGGAAATCTACAATCCCAACGATTGGGAAACTGAAAGCAATTTTGGTAAACTTTCCTTGACATAGCCATCTTTGGCTGAATCAGACCTCCATCTGCCGTGCCTCTTAAATAATCTTTCAGGCACCCCCGCATTAGCTGCCTCTGTGGCACCCCCTGAACGCAGGCTATGGACACCAAATTTTGATGTGTCGCCAACTATTGGCTTGAGCGCATCCAAAATGACTTCGCGAACTCTAGTATATGACATTGGTCGGTTATCCTTGCGCAATTTGTAACCCATTTTTGTGGCAGACAAACTCCTGAAAATGAATGAACATGAATCTTGGACCTGAGCTAACTCTAAATACTTCTGTAACATACTGAACAGGACAAACTCTTGATGTCAGGCGTGCTATAATAACTGATTTACCTTGCCTATAAATGTCCGTCTTGCTAGAAGGAATCAGAATTGACATATGTGATAACTCAAATGTTATATGCTCTCTTTTTATCTCAGAAAGTTCATCAAAACGGAGAAACCCTGCATAAGCTATCAAGCACATTGTTACAGTTCTAATAGTAAGCAAATTCTTGATGGACAAATCTGCACAATAGTGATCATATACTTTAACCAGAATTTCTGCTGTTATAGGCTCCTTTTTAACGGTAGGAGATGCTAATTTACGTTTCAAACCCTCAGCAGCATTCTTAACAATTGGAGAAAGACAAGGATCTGAACTCCCTGCCAATTTATGAGCCCATGAAATAGCAGCAGTGGCTTTCAAAATAGGTGCTGGTGTGTTGGCTGAATGACTGACATGAATGAGATATAATGAAACATAATAGGGATCCGCTGGAATTTTTGACTTTCCAAATCTGTCAGCCCATGTGCACCAATTGCAAAATGCTCCCCCATATTGTTTTATAGTTGAATCGGCTCTAGAGTTTAATGTCACACCAGGCAATTCTGATGCTAATTTGTTCAGTTCATCATGCTCTTCGTATCCCGCATCTGACCATATACCACTCTGGAAGATTACCTGCAAATGAAATGAAAACAATTTTAAGAATTCCAGTCAAATGTATTTAGGCCTACTAATATTTCTAACATTGTCTGATTACTCTACCTACTTACTAATTTTCACTTCTTGTCAATGCCGTCCTTCACGCATTGAGTACCAAATCAATCTTCATAGATTCCTGCTATATTAGCATGTAACTCTTTCTTCGTTGCAAGCTTTGATATTTGTTGCATTTCATTTATATAAAGTTCTTTGTATTTCCTCGAAAACTCATTACCAATATCATGGCATACTCAATTTACAGAATGTTTCTCTTAAAATATCAAATTTATTAGGATTTCAAATCCAACCGATTTTGCTCAACGCATTCGATTAAAACTGGACTCTTACCGCCAGAATAGCACTTCTGGCTATTTGTTTAACGAACTGCTCGTTATTGTATCTGCCATTTACAAACATACCAGGAAAATACTGTAATTCCTGTATATCCACCACTCCAACTATAGGAGTCTGTCCATCTGGGAACAATATCGGCCAAAAGGGGCCGAATACCACTGAGGGCAAATAAGAGTTCCTGCTGCCCCGAACGCATCATGTGAAATAGGACTCTTGGAATGAGGTGGATAGGTGGCACTAACCAGTTATTTTCATTAGACCAATCCACAGTAAATGCGTCTATATTCTCACAACCTGGGTTCCAAAACCTCGAATCGAATCTTGGCAACTTTGCATTGTAAAAACTGGCAAATCTGTCTATTGTATGAGGACCCCATCTTGTGTCCAATTTCTCAAATATATAATCTGAGATAGCCCAATCATCAGCATCAATAATGCGACTGATATAATCAGCTCTTTCATTGTCTGATCTAGGGACCCATTCCACTTCTAAAGATATATTATCTTGGACACAAATTCTGAAAATGTTCAAAGCAATTTCTTGTAAATCAGTTTTCATACTGCCTTTTGTTGCTATCGCTGCAACACTTTGGTTATCCGTAAACCATTTCACAACATGATTCCCAAGCTTCTTGACAAATGAAGCCATGACCATTTCTACGGCCTTAAGCTCTCTCCATGCCGAGCTTCGTCTTGCATCAACTTGATTCCATTGCCCATGAGCAATATCATCCGACATATCTACTACATACCCACCGTAGCCAGTGCTACTTGCATCTGAATATACTATTTTAGATGCTGCTGTTTTCGGTTCAACTTTTGCACAATTGAGAGTCCGAATATTTTCCCGCCAAAACTCTAATTCACTAATGGCTTCTTCCGACACACAAACAAAGGATTCCCAGTTTTCTTTACCTTCTACACAGACATGTAAAGATTTCGTCATTAATCTTGCTATATTTCCAACTGCCAGGCTAGTGGAAACAATTTTTCCATACACTAGCCAGAAGTCTAGCCTTCACATTTAAATTCCCACTATTGTCTTTGTAGTTAAGAATAGTGGTAGTACTTTGATGGATGTCTTGAACTCTTCTTCCGGTGACCCCAAATGCACCCGATTCTAGATCAATATCATATCCCAACCACTCTAATGTTATTGTTGGGCTCCAAATCGACTTCTGGATATTCGGCACAAATCCAGATTTAATCAGATCGGCTTTAATACTATCACTAGCCTCTTTTGCTTTATCTACAGACCCACCAAAACCTAGACCATCATCTAGAAATACTACAATTGCCTTGCCTTCGCTTCTCCACTTCTTTACCAACGGTCTAACTATTTTAGTAAAAATGAATGGAGCCGAACTCAAACCAAATGCCAGGCACGAAAATCTAAAATAACGCACTTTACCATTGAGATTCCATGAGAATCCCAAGAATTTTCTATGCATAGGGTGAATCTCTATATGATGATACCCGGACTTCAAGTCAAATTTCAACATGAAACCACCTTTCCTAAGAAACAGCAGTGCTGTTCTCATATCCTCAAACTTAACAGATTGCTTGCGAATGAACTTGTTTACCATCCTCAGGTCAAGAATTAGCCTCTTTTTTCCGTTTGGCTGAATAGAAACAGTGAGTGGGTTAATAACGTGTGGGGAGATTGACAAATTTCTACAGACCCCAATTTTACCAGCTCAGATATGGCCTCAGACACAAATTGCGTGATTATTATACGCAGACCTGTTATTCTTGGATGATTGCATCGGAGGCTCGTCATAAAAGGAATTACATATCCGCTTTTCAATAGTTTCCATTATAAACTGTGGTGCCCCAATTTCCCGCCAAAACTGGGCGTGGCTTTTTAGCCTACCTGAAACCTTGATCGCAATATTACCTTCGCTTCTCTCATAATCTGCATAATCAAATACTATATCATCTGAAATACAGACACATTCATCTACGCTACATGAATTATCATACTTAACTTTAGCTCTATTTACTTTAGATGCCTCCTGCATTTTGCGGCTGGTTTGTACTAAACTGCTGCCGTCTGGCTGGACAACTTTCTCTCCAGTGGCGAACTTCCCACAGAAGTAGCAACTGCCTTTGCCTTGCCTGCTGATGGGCCCAGTGAAGGACCCACCTACAAAAAAAAAAAAAAAAGAAGAACCAGGCATACCAAAACCACCACCCACGGAAGCGCCGCCATCTTTTTTTGAACTTTTTTGCCGCTTGCTTGCTAGCTTGCTTCTGCTTGATCTTTTTCCTGCTCGATATTCGCCCGTTGAATTCTTTTGTGATCATCCTCATCAGCTGCCAACTCATTGGTTTCATACTCTGACACGGTCGCCCACCCATGCTCGCTGATGTCAGCCAGTCTTATAAACTTCTGTCTTGTACCGATAGTATCTCTCGCTTTAAGTAGGTGCACCTTACCATCAACTGGGTCATCAATGGCCTTGGTTATTAGGTCGTCAACAGATCTATATTACAAGTAAATAACACGTAACACTTATTAGAGACAATTCATATCAGATCATATACGCACCAAATCGCACATTTCGCGCCAATCAACCTATTGAGATAATTCAAGACATTTCCACGCTGGATGATTTCTTTTTACTCGGACACATTGGCTCATACCAATTGAACAACATTTCTATAAAAGGTGAGCCACGCGTATCACTGCCCTTTTGCTATAGTTAACCTTGCACACAGAACAGACCTATTGATATTACACGGTCCACTGTGACACGGTCCATTGGACCCATTACAACTGACCAGAAAGCTGCTGCCAACCATTTCTTATTAAACATAATAGGAGCTGAATTATCCTTCTAATAAATTTAATCATTTTAAGTACTACAGAAACGGAACGAAAACTTAACTGTTTAAACTCGTACTGCCGTTTATTTCCTTCTCTTTTCCACTTTGTTTCAGAGGCCGTCGCCAACTTCTTTTCAAAACACTCCGCTGTTTTCTTATTTTCTTGCCAAAATTCCTCCTTTGCTGACTGTAGTGACTCTGTAAACGAACTTTTTAGCTCTGCTTGGCTACTTTTGAACTGATTCAGTAACTCTTGAATGTCTTCTTTCGTTGCGGCCGTCATATTTAATAATATAGGCCTAACACCAATGCCACGTCACTGAAGCTGAGACGGAACCGGGATATTGAAAAAGCGTGTGTGCTGCGTGGTGCTACCAACCTGAAGTGAAATTGAGAACGTACGATGACCCCTGGCTTTCTACCTCATGTCAACCTGATGATTGAATTCTTTCCTCCCCGAACAATCAGTCAAATACCCACCCTGGATAACCGACAGAGGCAAAACCTTTTAAAAATACACATTAAAATTTTTTGGATTTTACAAAAAATATCGAAAAAAGCGTGTGTGCTGCGTTGTGCTACCAACCTGAAGTGACTACCAAACACTAACACGCCCGGCGCACACCCAAGTCATTCATTATGACGTAACGTGAAGAAAATAAATATATGCTAATTCGCCGAGGGCGCTCAAACGCACATATTTTCATATTTCGAGGCCTCTCCAAGAGAGATTTAAAAACCAATTACATATACAAAGAAAAAGCTAAAATGAAAAACACAGGACTACAGCATAAACCTTTGTCTTATATTTTTAATGTGTGTTTTGTGTTACCGGATTTACCTAATGCATGTAGTTTTTCAGTTGCAACTGTATTTTATTTATTTCCACTCTACCACATACAAGATACCTTCTAAACCTTCCGATGATTTAATCAACAGGGTGGTTGCACCCAAATTGCTAACTTAATTGAGTGTGTTGTGTGCTTTAGGTGCAAGAGTGTCATTCTGTTTGAAGTTGCTTGATGAATTTACCGTGTCTTTCCCCTTGAAATTTCAGTTTTTGAGTGTTCTGGACTTGTGAGAATTTGTAGTTTTGGGCGAACGGAACTTCTGCTTTTTGTTTTCAAATCCTGATTAAAGTACTAGTAATTGGTGAAAGCTTGATATATGTCTCCTTATCAATATCAACCAAGTTGTTTTGAATCTTGAGCAACATGTTCAGTCTGGATCTTTTCCTTCATTCTGATGTGTTCCAGCCAAATTCAGCTAACATTTGTGTGACGCTTGCCTCCCCTTTGTAGTTTCTCATGCAGAAACGAGTGATTTTATCATTTTTCTTAGCACCATTTTGCACCTCTTCTGCCAAATTTCTTGATTTGCCCCAATTTGTAGGGATCATATGCACAGCTTGCATATATTCAAGCATAAGATGAACTATGGTGACGTAAGCAGTCTTTACCTCCTTCAGGCAAAACCACAGATTTCTTCCTATCATGCCTGTATGATGTGCCTCCTAACATGTTGTCAACTTGCATGGATGAGAGTTTAGTATCTGGAGTTTTTGACCACAGACAATGTACTAGTAATCTCTTATGTGGAGGCTTCTTTTTGGAACACTGGGCAGGATTGAAACTTCCAAGTTGTTTGCCATATATCAAGCTGTTTAAGAATCTTGCAAAAAAAGAATTGGTGTCTGTCTCAGATGAGATGTTTGATACGGTCACACCCTTAACCTACAACTGTCTATACTTTCCCATCTCCTTCTTGCTGTCAATTAGTCAATCAATGTCAATTAATCTGCATAAAAATCCATAAGAACATATTTCTAGGATGCTCATATGTGTATCAGCCTACCATGGCAAGCATGGCATGCTGATTGGTTGATACACGCTTGATACATTGCTTGATATGTGGAGTGACACAAAACTGCAGTGTATAAATTAATAAGTTATATTTAAAAAAAGCATTTAAAAAGGTCACTGTTGATATTTCACATTGTTTTGCTGTTCACATTACAGGTCTGCAGCCCAGGTAGCTCATTTTCGGCCTCTTGCACCAATCTTAATGGTAACTCGAAACTACGATATTGGACGCAGGATGCACCTCCATCGTGGATGTATCCCGTGCATCATCAAAGATGAGGCACCAACGGACCCACGTGAATGGCCAGAAGACGTCGACAAGCGTGTCAAATTTGCTGTTGATCTTGGAAAGCGTCGCGGATTCTATGGCGAAGGCGTGCCTATTATTGTCGTCACCGGTTGGCGAGCTGGCTCAGGATTTACTAATACCATGCGCATCGTCTACTCCTAAATGGGATGTACGGATCAGGATCTTAGCTAGGATTTGACAAGTGTCTTCCATTTTCACCAAAGCTGCCTGCCAAAGATTTGACCCTAAAAACATAAAGAAACCCAGACCTCTACCCCATTTTGGGGTTCAGTTAGTTCGAATAGCTATTGATATAGCCTTGATTTATTTGTGTGGTCTTGTTTTGTGTTCACAGAACTTGTTCAAGCATTATTTTTAGAATTTATCATGTCTCACAAGCTTTAATTTTGCCTGTTCCAGGAGCAAACTGCCCGTCCAAAATGACAGGTGGACGGGTGGCTAGCTAACACACTGGTACTGATATAGAGTGTATACTTATAAATAAAATATAATAGATATTATTTGTTTTCTTCTTTCTGTGTTTTGCATGCTTTACTGAAAAGTTGTGTCAAAGATCATACGAACAAAAATGTTCACTAAACTTTAGATGATTGACACAATCATAGAGAAATTCCAGGGTTGTTATGCTGTAATATGTCGCAGACTTAATTATGGCATGGTTGGCAATCCATAATGGAAATCACAGTTGTTATAAATGATGTAGATATTGTAGTAACTATAACAAGTCAGTGCATTGCATCTTTTTGGAATGCACAACATTCTTTAAAAAGCTGCATAAAATATCTTGCCAGGGCTTTCCCTGTAACATTGACCAAGCCCAGCGCATATCTGACATTTACTTGTTTGCATTCAAAATATTAAAGTAGAGAGAGTTCAGAGTGAATGGAATTTGAAGAATGAACATTACAATGCTGGATATTAATTGGAACAAATTTTACATTTATGTTGGTTTAGAAAGGCAAAATAAAAGGTCTTTCAGGAGACAGATCAAACCTAAGGCAGTTGTGAAACGGTGCATCCATCTTGTCTATCTGAATTGATCGGAAAAAGCAAGCATGGTAATATTGGCCATCGGACTAAGAGATTGAGTGACGATGTAACCTTACTGATTCACTCGCCACACACAGCTGCTACTAAACATCACAGGTGTCCAGATCACTGGAATGTGAGTGTTAATTATAAACCCAGAGAAGAAAAACACCTTCACATCTATACAAGATTACATCATCATCACCGTGTATATACCAGAGTGCAGTTTTCTTGATCAAGTGAACTTGGACTCTCAAGCTCTGGATCTGCAGCATATTCTGATTAACGCCCCTAAAAAAGGGGGTCACACAAGCAGGGTGGTGCAGTTCTGCTGATGTATTGTCATATGGCTATATGAAAGTGACATGGAGGAGTGACATCCCACTGTCTGTGATGCACAGCTTACAGTGCAAGCACACATTTATTACTCACATTGTTTTGCTGTTCCCATTTCAGGTCTGCTGCCCAGATAGCTCAATTCCGGCCCCTTGCACCAATCTTAATGGTAACTCGCCAATACGACGTCGGACGTAGGATGCACCTCCATCGCGGATGTTTCCCGTGCATCATCAAAGATAAGGCACCAACAGATCCACGTGAATGGCCAGAAGATATCGACAAGCGTGTCAAATTTGCAGTTGATCTTGGAAAGCGCCGCGGATTCTATGGCGAAGGTACGCCACTCATTGTCGCACCGGTTGGCGATCTGGCTCGGATTTACTAATACCATGCGCATCATCTACTCCTAAATAGGATGTATAGATATAGAGTGTATACTTATAAATAAAATATAATAGATATTGTCTGTTTTATTCCCACTGTGCGTTGCATGCTGGTAAGATTGCACGACAATGGTTTGGCATTGTAATGTCCCCCGTCATTATGCTCAAAGTTTAGTTAAGAAAGTACCCCAGAATCAAGTACTTGTGAAGCAGGTCTGCTTATGTGATCAGTTATACGGTATATCCAAAGACGTAAAAAATGTAATATTATTATAGCATCGGACTTGTCACATTATAATAATGACATGTAAAAGGATGCTTATTTCTGGTCATATGTTGTTGGCATCCATAATTTGTAACTCCTGCAATGTACAATGAAAACCAAATGGTATAAGTAATGATATTTTAAAATCTTTTTTAATTTTGGGCATTACAATTAAAACGACTATATTATAGTGACTGCAAAGTTTTTTCTTTGTAAACATCATGTATCATAATTTACATGTATAGGCCAATTAAAGTTGATTTGTTGGTTCACATTTCCAGCCTACACCAACTATTTTACCACAAGTTTTCATTATTTTAATAACAAATCCACTTTTCTCAAATTATCAAAGGACTTATAACAACTCAAACTGACAGGTCTGTCCTTGGATGATTTTAACAGATTTTCTTAGCAGTTGGTGGAATATATGGTCAATAATTCAAATTAATGCTCTCTCTTGCCATGTTCCTCATGCTCTCAGAGCTTGCAATATCAAACAAAAATTCATGTACACTGTAAGAAATACCATCACACATTGTTCTTTTCGTGTTGGCTTCGTGGAACACAAAAAGCACCGAAATAAATGTAAAGCCATAAAATATTGTTTCTTGTTAAAATGTCTTGAATTGTGTTTTAAAAAACATTTCATTATTGTGTAGCAAAAACATTTCAGCTAGTGCAAAAACAAAGAGCAATCTAATAGCTCTCAAAAGAAACTAAAATATTGATAAATTGTGAGATTTGTGAACCCATGTGTTCCTAAACACCATTTTACAAATATATAGATGTATATTAAGACAATCACTCATTGTATCCACGTGTGTACCCAAACAACTTTTCCTTCAAAACATTGTATGTAATACAAGTAGTACAGAGATTGTTACATTTTATTTTGGTAAAAAGGAAAAGTTATAAAACATGAGAATAATGTAGGTAGGGTGACTAGCACAATTAAATTTGCTCACCTGAATACCAGTTGATGAACATTTGTGTAAAATTTGAATGATTTGGATTGCTGTATTAAACACATAAATCTCTATTATCACTAAAAATGTGTAATGGTTGAAGTGGTATTAGAAATAAATGTTTGTACATCTTAGCACAAATATATGAACAGGGTTATGATCATAGAACTAGATGGGAGATGGTAGAATCCACCATGTTTGCTCTTGCTTGTGTAGGGGAATGTGTACCTCTGGATTAGTACGCCATTAGTTTGTGCATTTTACTGAATGTCTTAGGTAATAATGTTGATGTAATAACACAAGCTAAGCACTAGAGTGCAAACATTTGTAACATGTTTTCTAAGATGCTGGATCATTGGTTCGCAAAAAAGGAAGAGGTCTATTTTAGCCCCATGCATAAGAATCCAATGGTGTATTTTTGCAGGATTTCCTATTATGAAGCTGGGTAGACTCGAGGTGGAGTCTGCCGTGTCTAGTGTGATTCTGTGGTTATTTTGCAATCTGTATTACTTTGGTTGTTGTTTTATCAAATGTTTGTATATTGCTATTACAGTATGTCTGTCAAGATTTTACCAAGAAAAGATGAAGCAGCGTAACATATGACATACTTTGTTGCACTGTGTAACATTTTGGGTAGAAGCGTGCATCCACTGTTTTCTTTATTTTTTCTTTTAATAATCCCACCTTGTACTTTGTGATGTGAATACTTGTTTTATTTATGTATACAATAATATCATTTCTTTCACCTTCTTGGAGTAATTTGTATTGTATGGAATATTATTTTGAAAGTGCCATAAACACTAGTTGCAAGCCACTACTGTTGTATCATATTAGTTTAATTAAACTTATCAGAAGATAAGGCACTGTAGATAAGAAGCTTCATTGGGTTATTCCAGTTGAAATCCATACACCCCATATGGAAGAAATAGCCTTATTCTTTTACACAAGGAGTGTTTCTAGAATGGAGTGGGATATTAAGGTCATGTCTTCCATAGGGGGTGTATGGATTTCAACTGGAATAGCTCATTGCACCACAGAAGCCCCAATCAACAAAGTTGTTCTTCCTTGGTGCATGCCGTGGACATGTAGAATTTGTCAAGCTTAAAAGCCAGTTGCTAAACCAGTTCCAGGCTTTTAGTTTTGACTTTAAAGGCTCTACTAACGACACAATATTTGGAAAGAAAATGTTGCAAGGTATACAACTAACTTTGAAATGTGGGGGGAAATCTGAGTAAATCACAAACAAAAATGTTTATTCATCATTGATGTCATTACCCTATGCAAATAACATGTTAACTTATTGATTGTACACAATCACAATGGTGCTGTGTATACCATCATTGATAATATATCTTCATGAAGCTATAACAGGTGATAGATATTGGGCTATTCCTGTTGAAATACATACACCTTGTGATTTCAAATGGAGTCACTCATACAGGTAATCCCATTTGAAATTCACACTCTCTGTATGGAAGATTAAGATTGTGTCATTCGTAGGGGTGTATGGATTTCAACTGGAATAGCCCATTTAGCCTTCATTGTTGCTACACCTTGAATTGTATGTGCTGTCAATTCTGTGATGTCTTTCTCATTTCCGTAGTTTGATATGATAGGGCATGTATAGAGACTTAAAAAAAACTTGCGCTATTGAAAAGTTATGAACAATAATTGGAAGTGAAAATAACGACATGTAGTTAATTATATGATGTGGAAACAACCCATAATCTTGCTTATCATCTTGTTATAGTTTGTTATCTTGATAACCAGTATGTACTCAATGGACACTTGTAGTTTATGCAGAGGTCAATTGCACACACTGCCAGTTATGTGTATTGAAGGGACACATATCCTCCCCCACTTTACTTAAGAAAAATCGAGATTTTATACCATCACTCAGAAATCTCTAGGACTGCATATGTTTGTATATAAGCTCTCATGCAGAGTCTGTCCTTTACAAAGACATCATCCAATTTGTATTTTTTGTCTGAAATTACAGGCCTATAGGGCACTGTAATATATATGCAAAATTCAATACCTCAATCAAATGACCCTTTAATAGATATTGATAATCATGTTTCTTTAAAAAAGTTGTGGCTGGTGGAGGAATTTCACTCATGCATAAAGCAGGTGTGGATTTGAAGCTTGTGTAGCAGGTACCAAAGAATTGTGGATTTTTGGTGATAGGACTTTTGCCTTGTAGTGTAGTATTTTAATCTGATTTCATTCTAAACTTTCATTCTACTATTATTAAATTCATGTTTATTTTTCCAAAGACGATGGTCATGCAAGAGGTATAACGCAGGGTCAGAATTTTGTGTCACAGTGCGAGAATCAATCTTGATTCTTGCAGAATAAATTTGCGGGAATCATTTGATTCTTGCAAATTTGATTCTTGCAATTAACAAACATTTGCAAGAATCAACTTTGATTCGCGCAAATCTGTTTACGAGAATTTTTCCGAGAATCGATTCTCAATGAAATTCTGACCCTGCACAGACATTTCCCCACTTTTCCACAATATGCTATCCCAGTAGGTAAGATCATGTGACATGTTTGGTTTTGATGTGCATTGATTCACCCAAGATCTTGTGATATGCTCCTGGAATAATGCATTATTGGAAAGCAGGGAAATGTCTGGCGTTTGTTCAGTACCATTTATTATTACTTTTATGGCCATGTTCCCATAGGATGAAGCCGAATGCTGAACATAGTGTAGTCTCAGTCCCAGCCGGCTTATGCACCTTTGTCAAAAAAATAAAGCATCTTATGATCTGGGGACATGCTTAGGTGAGATGTCTTCGATTGGCTGGTTGATAGGCCAAAATGCAAACCTAGAAGTAGAAATATACTCACAAAATGCTCCAAACAGAAAGATTATCTTCTGTTTTAATTTTTATGAGAAAAAAAATTACTTGTCTTTTTTAGAAATATATACTCAGTATCCGGGCTGTCAGTTACAACATTTTGGTACCATTTTGCAATTGGAAGTTCCAAAAAACCAAGGGGTTTTCATTGACCAACTAGAGACATCTCTCCTGAGCGTGTCCCCAGACGATTGGTGTAGTGATGAATGAGCACAAGCCAGTTGGGACGGAGACTAAAACGTGTGGAGCTTGGTTATGAGCAGTGCTTCATCGAATCTTCATCTATTCCTCTTTGATAGGGAGAAACTTTGTATCGTCTTTTGCACCACATCTTTTCCCTTTTACAATGTGTGCTTCCTGCTTCTTTATCCTTCGTATTGGTGCAAAAAATGCATGCGGTGGAAAGATAGAGTGATGTTGCTCAAATAGAAAGTTTACTATTAAGATAGTATCAAAACCAAAAAATAGATTTACAGTGTTATTTACTGATTATAATGTAATTGAGGAGTAAATAATAAATACTATCGTACAAGTGATATTTGCTAGTGTTATACCTGCTATTATTTTACTAGAGATTGTACCCAATATGCAGTGACTTGTACCACTGTCAATTCCAACAATAGAATTTACCGTTTTGGTATATCCAGAAACTTGAGTCTTCAAATAATCCTGAATACATCATCATTCTGTGCATGCATGCTCTAAAGCAGGCATAGCGGCATGGTGCCTGCATCGCATGAAGTTCGGAGAGTACACAGTGGGGTTGAACATTCACTGGCATGAATGATGTCATCATGGTTAATTTTTGCTAAAAAAATGTTGGCATGTATTTTGTGTCTATTTTAGTATGCGCTATATACAGTACATGGCGCTATGGGTTTAGGGTTTTCTTTTTATGTTTTTTGGCATCCTTAAACCTGAAATGATAAAAATTTGATTGGTTCCATTTTTTCCCTGTGGTTCCCACAAGGGGTCGGAGGTCACAGTGGGGCCAACAGGGGGGGGGGGGAAGGTCATATTTTTCTGTGGTGCTTAGTTCAGGAAATAGGTCAAATGTCAAACATTTCATACATGGAAGTTACAATTTTAAAATGGTCCAATTTCATCGAAACTGATTTTGAAAATTTGGCTTCTGTGCATGAGATATTTGACACTTGAGCTAATTTACTCTATAACTCCTGAACTATTCACCCTAATTCAATATGACAATGATTCCTAGCAATGAGAAGGACAATTTGAGGTATATTACAACATGATACAACAAATTTCACATTTTGGCCCCATTGTGACCAATCAATCTTTAATAAATTAAGGGATCTAAAATGAGCGTTTATTATGCGTTTTCGACAGTATTTTTTTGTGGGACATGAGAGCACCTCAGACCTATCGAATTGCATTCTGAATACTGAAGCATGTCTTTCTGATATCAAATAATTTTCATCTTTTGAAAATTACAATATAATACAAATTTTATGACAAATTATAAAAATTTGATATTTTTCAAATTTTTGATATATAACAGTCCTCGAAATAAATTATATAAATCTAATGATATATTCTTAGAGTGTATGTAGCAGGAGGAAGCATGACGGTCAATTGAAAATTTTGACCTTTCATATTGAAGATATAGATTTTTTTCCCAAAAAAACCTAATTTTTTTTGGTGTTTTGGTAAAAATATCCATATCTTCAATACGAAAGGTCAAAATTTTCAATTGATCGTCGGCATTTCATCCCACCTACATACGTTAAGTATAAATCATCAGATTTATAAAGTTTACTTCGAGTACTGTTAAATATCAAAATATCAATTTTAATGATTTGCCATAAAATGTGTATTAAATTGCGAATTTCAAAAACCAAAATTATTTGATATCAGAATGACATTCTTCAGATTCAGAATGCAATTCGATATGTCTGATGTGCTCCAATGTCCCAAAATAAATACTGTCCAAACGTTCATACCCCACCCCTTAAGGAGTTGGTAAAATTGTTCGCAATAAAACAATTTTGGTGATGCCTTTTGCAAATAATTACATTCATTTACAAACCACAAAAGATGGGTGACCGCTAGTTGCATCAAAAAACTCACTTTTCTGAAGCACCAGTTTGCCATTAATTTTTTTTAAAGCTCTGGGTACCCATCAGTCCTTCACTTTGGACAGGAAATCTGCTCCTAGACTAGGCAAAATTAACCCTAACCCAACCAGAGCTCACTAAAGCTCACTATTAAAACCACTGCTTGTGCATGCATTCCACATGAAGTCATATATGCTCAGGGAATCGCTGGCCGGGCCAGCGTAACCCCCACGGCTAGAGGCTGGTGATCTTCTGAGTGGCTGTGTGGCACCCCAACTCCCTAATTTATTAAAGATTGATTGGTAGTTTCATTTTATTCAGTTTAACCGTAACTGGCCGGGCCAGCCAAACCCCCATAGCTACAAGTCGGTGATCTTGTGCGCAGCACCCGAGGGGTCCAAGGTTTGAATCCCGGGGGTGCCAAGTAAAAAACTTGTTCATCTTCTCTCCTTTTTCATTCCTCCTTTAATACCTTTCCGATAGCCAAAAACCACGTTTAGCGTTAGGGTTAATAGGCCAATATTTTCCTTCATCGAGGCATGCGTACTAAATCATACAAAATCTTACAAAGGAAACCTCTGCACATGCATGCATTGCACATGTTGGGCATGATGCAATCAGCCCAAGTCATATGCTCAGTGAATGCCCAGTGTAACCCCCATGGCTAGAGAGGCTGTTGATTTTCTGCATGGCATGCGAGGGGTCCGAGGTTCGAATCCCGGGGGTATAAAGAGACTACTTTGTTCATCTTCCCTTTATTGTTTCTTTCCCTTCCGATAGCAAAAAAACCATGGGCACGGTTAGGGTTAATGCCCTCAATAGATTTCAAGCTGTTAAGAAGTTCATTGAACTTTTAAATAGATCAGATGTAGCAAACAAGAATTCTTACCAACACATTTTGAACCCTTTGAAAGCCAATAGTCTGGATCAAGTTTTAAAGGTCAAATAAGGATGTGCAATTCACATTGGCAGTCAAACCTTAATTTTTAACTGCTATCCTCCCTATTAATTGCTTCTGTATAGACGTCGTCAGTGTGATGTCATTTTTGGCCATCTTGTGGGTGAATCAATATAATTACCTGCTAGTAAGTAGTATAAAAGAAATCATGTGATAACCTTGAGAATGCAACTGCATTTGGATAGCAACTTTCTGTTTTGCAACCCATCGGTATAAGTAAACCCAATTTTTTCACATAAAGCACATACATCTGGTGATTTCTGGGTGCTTTTAGGGCAGAGATGCCACTCAGTTTCACTCAAAAAACCTGAAACTGGTGAGAAAAACCTGAAAGAGCCGTAAACTGGCTGAAAAATAAGTAAATTTGCAGGAATTTGGACTCACAAAAAACCTCAATTCAGGTATCTCTGTTCAGGGCACTTTTGCCCAAATGCACCCAGTTGGGTGTGTTGGTCTTCACTGAAAACCCACCCATCGATATACCGAAATCGTTAAAAAGATAACCCAGAACTGTGGCACATCCTGTACCCCTTCAACCAGAGAACCCTCCTGCAACTACCAGCTTTCACCCACAAGATTGCAAGAGGCTGACATCCTCTCTACTTTTCCAATGTACACCTTTAAGTTATACACTTGATGCCATTGGGTAAAAACAACAATTATGTGACGTGATCAAGCACAATTCAGTCAGAAGGCGGAAATATTGATTTTCAGATAAAGCCAAACAAAGGAAGTATTTCATTTCGTTTCCTGCTGTTCTGGAAACCCCTTAACTGCTCATATCTCTGGGAGGAAATGGTTGTCCAAATTCAATGGGGTTTCTGCAAAATGGAAGCTTTACAAATGCTGATACATCCTATAAAACTGAAAATTGAATATGGCCGACTTCAGATTGACTTTGCTTGATAACACCACATATCCTGCTTAATCCTGGTGAAAACCATACATCCGAGTTGCGATGGCCCCTACATTTGTTTCTATTTTTGGAAATGTGCATTTTTACTTCAAAAACTGAGTAGGCCCCAATTGAAATGTGTTGAGTGGCTTAGACCCGAATTATGCCAAATTGTACATGCCGTTATCATGAGTTTGGCCGACTCCCTAATATTTTAGATTCATTTGTTCAATTTGTGTTACACAATGAATTTTCATGAATCAGGCACGAGACTGAAAACTGTAAATGGGTGTGTAATTGGGCAAAACATACTCGAAACAGGCTGAAATTGAAGTTGCGGAAATTTTGACTAAAAAAAACTGAAAATTCTCATGTCTAATGAATTAGTGAATTGACTATGCTGTATCACACCGTTAACTAATCCTGTACATGTATGTCACATTCTTAAACACTTGAGAATGTTCCTGCAATCTTATTGGTTCTTACCCGTGTGATATAACACTATATCACACGGGTCAGCGCGTGTGCATCGACGCGATTCGCGTACTCGCTATTTGAACCAATCGGAGGCGCATAGCAACAACGGGACTGATCGATTTTAAGCCCTAGGTATAAATCCTTGCAAAATGTAGGATTTAATTTGATTAAAATTTGTAATACTTATGATATTTTTATTTGAATTGAAGTGTTTGAGAATGAGAATAAAGGTATTGTTTTTAGCCGCTGTCGTGCATCTATCGTCTCATATAACACGGGCAACATCATTATTTTTGGCGTAAAACAACTCAGCGAACTTCAGCGGCTAAAAACAATACCTTTATTCTCTAACTCTTTCACTCACTTATATTGAAAAAGCATTTTTAAAATAATTGATATGCTGCCCTCTGGCTCTAAAGCTATGATCCTGTGTTCACTAATTCAAGTTAATCCACTTGTACCATAAATTTAACAAAGACACGGATTGACTTTTGGTAGTATGCTAAAATCATAACGTTATAATTACGGTGCATGAAAGAGTCGGGTGGGAAGATCTGTTATACATAACAAATAAAGAGAACTAAAGACTTTTTATATTTCAGTTCAACTTTATTTTATTTAAACCTCAGTAAGGATACACAGCATATCACACTCTGGAAGGTGACACTGGATGTGCCTTTTTACATTAAATCAAAATTATGAACATTGAAGAAAATATCTAGAAATGATAGAAATTGAAAGTTTGTGTGAAAATTTCATGTAAACATATTGCAATGAGATTGCTATCATTACAAAAGTTGTGAAGTTAAAATTGTCCATTTTAATGGTAAATCGATATAGCATGAATGATCACCTTGACGGGTGTCTTACTAAATGAAATTTAAACCATACCAATCAACATCCAGATCCAGTTGACAGGGAAAAATGGTAAATGATAATTCGATTTTGAAACCTATTGAATGCATTTAAAATAACTTCATCCCAAATATCTGACATTAATATCTCTAATGTTATAGCCCTGTATAGCCTCCAATGTGAACACAATGAAGCACCAATAATGGTTACCATGGCATATTTTACTTAAATACTTTCTTTATAAACTGACCAGATCAGTCAAGTTTAATTTTGTGCAGAACATTAATAATGGCAGAAATATAGGTAAGACCCTGCATAGATTCAGGTCCAAACTGTGGACTTAGGACAGTTTTCCTAAAATTAATACACTACATACTGAACTGTCTTTGGCATATAATATTGATTATAATGAGCATGCATGTATACAAGTTACAATGAATACTTGGGTGATTTCACAAAGACTTGCAAAGAATGCTAAAAATAGTTTCCAATAATGGATCCTGAAGATTTGATAACATTATAACATTTTCAATGCAGTCTTTGTGAAGTCTACCTCAGTTGTACACTACACAACAACACTAAAATAATCTCATCTCCGATGGCACAGTTCATTAACCTCCATTCAACAAACATAGTTGACCTATGCATGTAGAAGCCTATTGGAGTTAATGAACTGTGTACTTACAGGTGAGCATGTTTGAGTTCCTTGTGGCTAGATAGATATTCACAATCTCATCTCTGATGGCACAGTTCAATAACCTCCATTCAACAAACATAGTTGACCTATGCATGTAGAAGCCTATTGGAGTTAATGAACTGTGTACTTACAGGTGAGCATGTTTTAGATCCTAGTGGCTAGATAGATATTCACAATCACTGTGCAAGAATCAATCATGAAAATTAATTGTGTCAATCATTTGATTCTTGCAGTGTACGGACACAGGTGAAGAAAGACATGAATTTTGTAACAAGTAGCACAACAGCCTTTTTGAAGCAGACACAATTGGAGGGCGCTGTTCAGTGGGTAAAGCCTTTTGAATTTCCTTGGTTTTACCCAAAGCCAAACTTAACAGCGCCCTCCAGTGTCCGTCATTCTTCAAAGAGGCTAAATGGTATGAGCAGCAATCTCCTTAAGGAATGTCTCCAGAGTCATGGTATAAAATTGCTTTCCTTATATTCAGTTATTTACCTCTCATTGACAAATTCAGGAGACAAACTTGAAAAGATTGCTTCATCTATGACATAATGGATTTACAATGCACTATTGTCTGCTATGAACAATAATACTGATGGCAGGAAGAGTTTGATCACCATTCACCAAGGGTTGACAATATGTAAGCATAATTATTAGCATAATACTTAATGTTTTAATCTATACATAATGTATATTTGATTACTTTGAAGACTAGACTTTTCTAAGACTTAAGTCTACTGACCAACAAATGTCCATGACTGGTTTACTTGAAATTTAAATAATGATGCACAACTCTTCATCCATAGAGTAAGTAAACTACATGAGGAGGTACCTAAGGTTATAATGCAGAAATATCAGCGTAAGTGTGAACTTCAATATGCAATGAGGCAAAAAATTGGTTGTATACCATATATATATTTTCTTTCTTAAAATGTTGAGATTTTCAGCAAAATAATGAGATCTGTGTGGTGGGGTGGTATCAAATGACTGAATGAAATATTTTTCGACACAGTTGAGAGATTTGATAACACCCCACCACCCATTTCCTGTTACATAACATTCCATTACTATTGCATAAAAGTTCAGTTAAAGACGATTACTCCATTATGGTATTATTAACAACACGGATTCAACAGGCAAACACACACAAGGAGCAGAATTCAGCAGAGATGGCAGCTTAAATGTCGGGGCCGGCCTTCTTCAGCGACGCTTTCTCTACCCGCTTGGCATCGATGAACTGTGAAAAAGACAATAACCCAACAAGTATATTAGTGCATGGAACAGGGATTGTGTTATACAGTCACTACTTCATAAGAGGCCACCATGGGCACTTCCAGCCCAAATATCTGCTTCAAAGTATAATTTGATTGGTTAGAAAGAGGCCTATACATCATGTAGGGAGCCAATCAGAGATATGGTAAGACTAGTCAGTATGTATGGCTGAGGGGATTACTCATAAAATTGCTCAGAGATCTTTTGATTGGTTACTCAGATGATTATATCATGTAATTAACCAATCAGGCTGCGGCACTGAAAGAAAGGCATGCAGATGGGGTTCAAACTTATAGGGCACAAGTAAACATTAATATACTTGTTATATGGGGTTGGCTTAAAAAAATTTCTCTATCAGGTTGTAAAGTTATTGGCCTACAAAAAATTGTCTGGTTCTTATTAAATTGCCAGGTTCAGCCACAGGCAAAAATAGAGGAAAACAATCAAACAATTAAAATTGGCATAACAAAAGCTTATAACTTGGGTAGCAGACTAGCACACTTGGATATTGGGCAAGCTGAAGATGATGAAAGCAATTAATACTCTGCTTGGGTCAGATGGTGACACATTTTGATCCAATATTAGATATAACCAGCCAAATGTCAAGAACATAATACATAACATACCTTGATGTTCTGATTTGGTTGTATTCTGGTCCATGGATGTGGGTTCTTGCTTCTTGCCCACCTGCAAACAAGTTTCAATAAATTGAATGAAATTAGTATTGTATATTACTCTTCAGAGGTTGTAAAGTCTGCTAATTTGTAAGAAGGTATAAAGCTATAAAATCATTGCCACGAATTCTCTAAAATTAATTCTTGTGACTACAATTTAATCAAATTCTACAGAGTGGGTAAATTGTCAGAATCCCACCCTTTACACCTTAGTTGTCTGTAACCAATTCACACCAGTAAAGATCAGGTTCCGATCAGGATTTGATATAGTTAGAAGGGTTTTAGATGCATGCACAGATGCATGTAACATTGGTTCTGTGCATGCAAAGATTTGTGATATTCAGCCCATATTCAAGAAAAAAACTTAATTTTTATTTCCTAAATCAACCCCTGGTTCTGTTGTATACAACATGGTACTAAATGTAATTTTTCTTGCGACATAATTATGTTAAGCTTGACAATTTTTCTTGTCCGACTTATTTGGGAAGGGAAAGGCAATAAATACACACACACATCCCCCTTCACACACACACACCCCCACCCCAAGACATGTGCATACTATTAACAACAACTCAAAGCACAACAAAACAAGACTTGTGATTTGGACTGCTACTTAAAAGAATGACCAAATTTAAAGTTCCATTTTGTATGAGCCAATATGTATTTAAATGTAAAATGTGAACTTACGATGAGTCTGCGTTCTGGGTCAGTCTAAATATATAACCCATTGCTGCCATTGCTCCTACACCAGTCGCTACCATCAGTGGATAGAGCTGGAAGAAATCAAAATGATGTATTAAAAACATATAATCTTTTGACCGTTAATTTTTTGAATGGCATTGTAAAGTTCCCACTTTGATTAGCACTCCTCCACATACTAATTAAAACTGGAAACAAATTATGTTTAGTTTTGGTGAAAATAATAATGAGCTTACATTTATGCCACTTGTAAATACCAGCCTTGCCCTTGCGATTTATCGCGTGCACGCCTTATAATTTTCTTTTTTTGTAAGTTAGTTATTTTTTTTAGTTTTGGAGTGTCCCTGGACCTAGAGCTAAATGCTAGGATACATTCATAGTTGACTAAAAAAAAAAAAAGTTTTTTGTCTTTTTAATTTGCAAAGTTATAATAATTTGTGTTGATGTCATACTCTGTTAATGATTTCAAAATGGATACAAATTAAGGTTGGTCTGAACCATGGCATGTTTTTAAAATGTCGAATTCCAGTTTGCTTGAATTCTATATTCATTAGTCTGTGTACTTTAACTTTAAGTTTGAACTGAAAATTTACATTCACATCATTTGTAGAGACTAGAGAATAACATTTGTCATAAATCTTTAAAATCTCATCAGAAAAATGGAAGGAAATAGTCAAATATTTGCATCAAACTGAGATGCGATGCGATGCAATACCGGCAACCAATTGTATTGCCTGTTGCCCAACACATCAACATACGTATCCAGTCGAGTCGGACAGTAGTAGACGAACACTTTTCACAATTTTGCTCATCTGATCATGTGACGGAAGTGATGCTAATTATAAAGGTATATTTTTTGTTTATGATTGTTTTAAATTTATTTTTCAGTGCACTTGTTTTTAAAAAGTTGTTTTGACCTTTTACCCCATCTATCTATACTAATAAAATAATAAGCGGTCTCTATCTGTCTGTCTGTCTATCTATCTGTCTATCTGTCTGTCCGGCTATGCGTTTAGCCGTGCTTTCGACGCATCGCGTTGAAATTTCGCATATGGATAGGTATCGGGAAAAGCATGTTGGTCATGTGGTTTTGAAGGTCATCAGAGGTCAAGGTCAAAGGTCACAATTTCAGTGACTTTGTCCGATCGGGCCCAAACTTGGTTGGTGGAATCCTTGATAGGAGGGGAATATAATGCGCGAAATAAAATCGAGGTCAACTGAGGTCAAAGGTCATTACGGAGGGGGTCAAATTTCAAACTTTGTCCGATCGGGTTCAAACTTGGTGGGTCGAAACCTTCGTACGAGGGGAGCATGAAAAACATTATATGGAGGTCATCCGAGGTCAAAGGTCAAAGGTCATGGATTTCAAACTTTGTCCTATCGGGTTCAAACTTGGTGGGTGCAATCCTTGATACGAGGGGAATATATGCGCAAAACAAAATTGAGGTCAACTGAGGTCAAAGGTCATGTAGGGGCTAAATTGAAACTTTGCCCTGTTGGGCTTAAACTTGATAGGTGGAATCCTTCAGTATGACTGAGGGAGCATGAAAAAATGGCACCAAGGTCATCCGAGTTCAAAGGTCCTCTGGGGTCAAACAGTATCGCTATCGTGCCAGTGCTCTCACAGCATCTGGGCTCTCACAGCCGCAGGTGCACTAGTACTAATAAAATAATGAGCTCTGTCTGTCTGTCTATCCGGCTATGCGTTTCGCCGCGCTTCGACGCATCGTTCCAATATTTCAGATATAGATAGGTATCGGGCATTCCACGTTTATGGGGTAGTTTGAAAGGTCATCGGAGGTCAAGGTCAAAGGTCAAAATTTCAAACTTTGTCCGATCGGGCCCAAACTTGGTGGGTGGGATCCTTGATACGAATAATATATGCCCGAAATAAAATTGAGGTCAACCGAGGTCAAAGGTCATTATGGAGGGGTCAAATTTCAAACTTTGTCCGATCGGGCTCAAATTTGGTGGGTGGAATCCTTGATACGAGGGAATATATGCCCGAAATAAAATCGAGGTCAACCGAGGTCAAAGGTCATTACGGAGGGGTCAAATTTCAAACTTTGTCCGATCGGGCTCAAACTTGGTGGGTGGAATCCTTGCTACGAGGGGAATATATGCGCAAAATACCATTGAGGTCAACCTGTCTATCCGGCTATGCGTTTCGCCGCGCTTCGACGCATCGTTCCAATATTTCAGATATAGATAGGTATCGGGCATTCCACGTTTATGGGGTAGTTTGAAAGGTCATCGGAGGTCAAGGTCAAAGGTCAAAATTTCAAACTTTGTCCGATCGGGCCCAAACTTGGTGGGTGGGATCCTTGATACTGAGGCGAATATATGCCCGAAATAAAATTGAGGTCAACCGAGGTCAAAGGTCATTATGGAGGGGTCAAATTTCAAACTTTGTCCGATCGGGCTCAAATTTGGTAGGTGGAATCCTTGATACGAGGGGAATATATGCCCGAAATAAAATCGAGGTCAACCGAGGTCAAAGGTCATTACGGAGGGGGTCAAATTTCAAACTTTGTCCGATCGGGCACAGACTTGGTGGGTGGAATCCTTCGTATGAGGGAGCATGAAAAACACTATATGGAGGTCATCCGAGGTCAAAGGTCAAAGGTCATGGATTTCAAACTTTGTCCTATCGGGTTCAAACTTGGTGGGTAGAATCCTTCATACGAGGGAATATATGCAAAAAACAAAATTGAGGTCAAAGGTCATGTAGGGGCTAAATTTAAACTTTGCCCTATTGGGCTTAAACATGATAAGTGGAATAATTCGTATGACTGAGAAAAAAAAGAAAAAAATTGCACCGAGGTCATCCGAGTTCAAAGGTCATCTGGGGTCAAACAGTATCGCTATCATGCCAGTGCTTTCACAGCATCAGGGCTCTCACAGCCACAGGTGCACTAGTAATTTCTAAAAGGAAGGAAGGTTTATCGAAACCCTGCCCTTCTTCCAATAAATTAAACCTGGACTCAAAGTGTTTGGCAATTTTTTAACCATGATGGAAAACTAAACCTTGATGCAATAAAAGTAAAAATTCAGTTATAGGAGAGAGCGGACTTGGGACTTAGGTTATTAGCAAATTTCCCTGCAACTTCATTGAACTTGCAGCTCAAAAAACCAAACATTCCAAGCACGCACGCACGTCGGCGCAAAGACAAAGTGTAACGCTTACGACGCGCGGTCCAGTGACCAAATTTGATTGATCTGCGCAAGTTGTTTTCACCGGCACTTGGACCGGTGTATTGGTAAAAAATGCATGAATGATACATTTGCCCAGGGGTAGCGTTAACCCCCGGCCCCGATCGGGGTGAATGACCCCCTAAATTAAAAAAATATTCATTTTTCACCCTCTATATTCGGAATATGTGCAAGCTCAGGGGTGAACTCTGACCCTCTACTTTACTTTACAGTAAATACTCCTACTAGTAGTACTACACTGCAAAATATTTTTCACCCCCGAGATTTAATTTTCACCCCATGTATTTGGATTTCCTGCAAGCTCGGGAGTGAAAAACACGGGAAATCAACCCCCGACTTTTGGGCCTTAATGTTACCCCTGCGTTTGCCTATTTCTGATTTCCCACATCCACACGCAATAAATTTGTCATTGCTTCCGAATTCTGAATTTTGCTGCGATTCTTCTTTCATGGACATTTTCAGCAGCACTCTTTTACCTAAAATAAAGAGGTACTTTCGATACGTACCGAATAATGATGTTTCAGAGACTTCATTGTTAATCCTTGCCACATCTTGGTATTTGTTGCTTTATATTTAAGCAGTCAAAATGTATAAAATTTATGACAAGATTGATACACAATCGAAGTAACAAATGGCGACGGGAGACGAGACGACAGCAAAATGATAGTCTCCGTTTTCAGTCGTCAACTAGTCATTGTGACGAACAGAATCTGTTCGTCATCTGATGACGGACCTGGAAAAGTTGGGCTGTGTAAGGGAGTGTTCATAAATACTTTGGTGGGGGGGGGTTGGAAAATATGGGGATCAAAAAATTTTGGATCCTAAAAGGGGATCAAAAATAATTCGGTCCTTAATAGGGGGGATCAAAAAAATTCGGCGAGGGTTAAATTCCGGGGTAAAATGTACGAGAAAGGCATATGTATTAGGCCTAGGCCTACATTCCAAATTTTCTGCGCGCTCCGCGCATGAATGTTAACTGTTCAATTTTGTAATCCCAAGCTACAAATCAACAAAATGTGCGCATTTTACAATTTGGGTATAATACTATGACTGCAATGAGTAATAACTCCAAACGGTAATTTTTAGCTAATGAGTTAATGACCATAGGGTAGATCCCGGGGGGGGGGGGGGGGATAAATACCCCCAATATTTTGATAGGGGATGGTCCATACAATCAAAAGTTTTTTTACGCTTGTACTATATTTCACCAGTTTTAATAGCTTCAATATGGTACATTTTTGTGCGCACTTCGTGCGCATTTGTACCATAACCTTATCGGCAAAAGGTGCTGGATTCACTGGACTTTTTTCTCCAGTCAAAAAGAAATATATGCCACTGTTAATGATGTATATTTTTGGTTTCTTTTTTAAGACATGAAGGGGGATCAAAAACATTTTAGACCATAAAAAAAGGGGGGGGGTAAAAAAAATCCACTCTTTTTTAGGGGAGATCAAAATTTTTTTGACGTCCGAGGTTCCAACTTTTCCACCCCCCACCAAAGTATTTATGAACACTCCCTAATATAATATGAATCGTTGTTTGGGCCGAAGCCAGGGCCAAACTTGCAGCTCGGAGGGTGGGGGCGGGGAGGGGGGGGGGCATGCATATATGGGGGGTCATAGAATTTTTATACCAAAATGGGAGGGTCATAATATTTACACACCAAACTTAGGGGCGGGTGTTATCAAGGGCCGCTACGGTGACTCAGTCACTCCGGTCACCCTGAGCTGAGGGATGTGCAAATATAAGTATGAGCCCTAGTGGTGGGAGGGTAAAATCGGAGGGGGGGGGAAGCAATTTTGGCAAGCCGAGTGGGGCAAAATGTACGTGTTTCTAGAATGTAGGACATCATGTTTTTTGATCAATGTGGAATAGGTCTCCTGGTCAAAATGATGTAACCGGGAAATTTGTTCATCTTTTGCGGTTTCCCCCAGGGCCCCGAAAGTGTTACCCCCCCCCCCCCCACCCTGAAAGCTGGCTACGCCGATGGTAAAGCACTGTCTTATTTTTTTGTCATGCTCACTTAGGGACTGATCAAAAACACTTGTTAAGGGGGACTATCACGAACATTTTCGGCCCCCCTCCTTTACAGACCACAAAAATGTCAGCCCCCCCCCTTTTTGACATGAAAATTATGGGTCAACCCCATAGAAAAGATATAAACTCAATTTTCCCAGGAAAATTGTGGTCATTTTTTTCAGCCACCCCCCTTAGGAGGGTCAACATTTTTCAGGCCCCTTTTGCATCAGCCCTCCCCCCCGACAAGTGTTTGTGAACGGTCCCTTAGTAATTTGGGACATTTTTTTATCCCCTCAAATTCAACCCCCACCAAAGTTATTTATGAACACTCCCTTTTGTAGCTTGTGTTACTTTCTAGTCTGGCACCGAGTCAAACAATTTCCGCAGCAGCTAGTTTCCCAGGGATCATACTACATTCAGGCTCGGTCACATCACGTAGCACACGACTTGGTTACTGATCTGGTGCAATATAGACCTATTAAACTCATGTTGTTTTTTAAAACATGAAGTTAAAACATGCTTTCCTCATTGTCAACTGTCAAGTATAGCCTATAACTTCAGATGTTGCGTTTGTTCTGACGGAGTAGACTAAATCTATACGCAATAGGCCTACCCAGGCATATCAGCTCATATCAGTGGTAGATCGCTATACTTGATCACATTCCCGTATGCCTAGACTTCATCAATTCCAATACCAATTCAGCAACATTTAGCTACTATACACGGTCACCTTTACTGCAACAATAATGATCAGCAGTATAAGAGCTAACTATAATAATAGGCCTTTAGTTTCTTCATGTCCATATCAGCTAGAAAGCTACTTCATCAATACCCATCAGTAGTAGAGAGCTACTTCATCAATACTCATATCAGCAGTATCATCATCAACACCCAGCAATACATAGCTACTTCATCAACACCCATATCAGCAGTAGACAGCTATATACTTCGATACTGCGGCCAGTGAAATTTTGGACCAATAAGACCTACCACTAATTAATCTTAGTTTTAATAGAAGTTGAATATAAATGGTTTTAAAATGTTCTTTCATTTGATTTTGTGCTGAAATGCGCGCGCAGCGAGCGAAAATTTTGTCTTTCATCGCTTGGAGGGACTGAGGCAGAATTGATGTTGAATTGGTCAATTCAGTGCCCCCTAAGGGTGGCGCCCTGGGCACGCTGCCCCCCAGACAAACAAGAACCTAGACCTATGACTTTGACTCGCGTAGTGAAGCCGACACTGCTTGGCAACGAATTTGACAAGGACGCATACCGGACGCAAACAAGCAGACATGTTCGCGTCTATGGAACATGTTGCATTTGACGCGCGATAACGGTGCAGTAATCACGCAAACGAGCGCGGCAAACATGTATGCGATATTTCTCCGCGCCCAGTAACCCCGTCAATCCGTCAATATCACCTTGGATACGGGGCTTCACCTCCCGCTGTGGTAAAGGATGGGCAGTAATAGGTCTAGGCGCTGCCCCCTAGTTACGCCCGCTGGCGTCAATGCTCTTTCGCGGTTGCGCCGCAAGCGTGCTGACAAACCACCCCTGTATGGCGTGCGCATACACTCAGGGCGTTTAACTTTACGCGCACGATTCGATACTGCGTCGAGCGAAGTGACGCATGTACATCACTACCGAATTTGAGAACCAAATTATAGCAACTTGTGGCCCTGGGCACGGGTCGGTGGGGAGGGCACATGCCCTCTATCGATTTGAAAGTTTAGAAAATCCCACTTGGAAACTAGGGTTGGTAGCGCCGGGTAGCGCCTGGGGCTAAGGACACGTAATGGCGACCACCCCTCAATTCTTGAAGCAATTGCGCGAAATTTTGGACAAATAAGGTCTACCACTAATTAATTTTGGTTACTAGAAGTTGAATATTGGTCTGTGCTGAAATTTTGACTTTCATCGCTTGGAGGGGTGCATAATCGATGCTAAATTGGTCAATTTGGTGCCCCCTGAGGGTGGCGCCAAGGGCACATTGCCCCCTGCCTTCGAGGTTGCGCCACAAACATGCTGACAAACTGCCCCTGTACACGTGCGCGTACGTACACTCAGGGCGTTTAACTTTACGTGTGTGATACGATACTTCGGCGAGTGAAATACACACATGCATCACTACCGAATTTGAGATGATCCAAATTATAGCAACTTGTGGCCCTGGGCACAGGGGGGGGGGGGTGGCACATGCCCATAATCGATTTGAAGAAATCCCACTTGGAAAATTGCCCCAAAACGGCTTGTACCCCCCTCCATCTGGCCTAGCCTTCCCCCAGTGGTGTAACTAGTGTTGGTAGCGCCCGCCGGGAAGAAACAAAATTGGCGCCTGCCCCTACCCCAACCCAAGAATATCTTAGATGCGGGCAGATACATAATGCCCTCCCCCCCAATTTGGTGCCCCCTATTTTAAAGGGTGGCACCCGGGGCACGTTGCCCCCTGCCCCCTAGTTATGCATGCGCATATTTTTTTGGGGGGCTTTGGGGGCGCGAGCTCCCCGGGGTAAAAGCAGGGGGCGGCCAAAACGAAGGGGCGGCGGAAGAAGAAGGGGCGGCAAAATGAATTAGTAAAAAAAATGGTAGGTTATACATCAAAATGTGTTGCTTTTAGGGTGCGAAGCGCCTACAATCCTTTTTTTTTTCAAAAAAAATAAAAAATTCGGTCAACCTTTTCGGGCTGTTGAGGAAGGGGCGGCAAAATTGAATTTTCTTCAACCCCGGGTAGGAGCAGCCACGATGCATCCACTGTTACGCCATCAATGCTCTTTCGCGGTTGCGCCGCAAGCGTGCGGACAAACCGCCCCTGTATTCTCTTGGTCGGGCTAGTGACGTCACAAGGGGAAATAGCCTTGTAAAACCAGTGTGCGCATGTGCACGGTTCCCCTTTCTCGATCTGGTTGCTATGCGCGCGCTTGTGCAAAGGGGACGAAGGAGACAATGTTCCCGGATGTCCGACCGAGTGAATGCGTGCACATACACTCAGGACGTTTTACTTAAACGTGCGCGATTTGATACTGGGGCAAGCGAAATACGCAGGTACATCACTCTAATTATTCCCTGATAAAATTTCTTGAAAAATAAGTCATTAGCCTATAGGGGGCCTAAATGGGGGAAATGGGGTGGCATTTTCGCACGCTGTCTGCTGTTTGGAAAGGCTCATAATTTACACAGTCCTAATTAATATGCATCCCTGATACATATTCATTTATGACCCCGCCCCCTGATTTACATCTCTGAGCCTCTGCATGAGGTCAAGCAAAGGTCAACTGTGTATGTTTATGTATGATTCAGATTGGTGATAAGATACTATTTTTGCCGAAGGAAAAAACAAGTAATTTGTTTTCAACAACATTGATTTGACAGATATAGCAGAAATAAAGAGGTCGGTATTATTCGCATCTATCGAATTTTGACGTAATTTTATTGTTTTTATGGTTTGTTTGTCTTACTGGTTTAGTGTTATCATGTTATGATTTCAATTTTCATATCATGTTATGGTTGGCGAATTTGGAAACTGACAATGAGTCACTCATTGCATTTGCATTGACTGCTGCAGCTGACTGAAGTGTACTATAGTAAGAATTCCAATTGAATGAACGCAGCTTTCAACAGCTGCACTCGATCCAACCGCGATCGTATATTGCGTATTTCAAACTACAACGTGAACGCACGACATTGGATACAATGCTAGCCAATCACGAGTGCGTTGGCATGGTTGCATTCACTTCCGCGTTACTCACGCACAGTCGCACACGCTGGCGTACATCGCGCAGTGTACACAAAAATTCGTCACGCTATTGAAAGCTGCGTTCATTCAATTGGAATTCCCACCCACTATACATGTATAGCTAGTCTACATGTATTAGGTAACCCAGGCAAACCTTAGTTAACACATTTGCTGGTCAGCCAAATTCGCCGACAATGTCAATGCATTTTTACATAGAAATTTAAAACTTGTGCCCGAAGAAAGAAACCTACATAAATATGTTTTCTATACTTCACTTGACCCAAATATATAATTTTTATGGTGATAAGTCACCCGCACATGGAATTTCAGAGGGATTTTGATAGCAGTTCCATTAAAAAAGCTGCTATCGCCATGAGACTAAGATCTAGAAACACCCCGAAATGCCGTTTTGGGGAATTTTGCTAGATGAATCTTTTTGATGAAAGTCAGGCTTTGACAAGATGTAACTTTGCTACGGAAAGTGCTATGAAAAAAAAGGTTTTCAGTTTTGGCTTTGTTTACTCAAGGGCTTTAATTTGATATATAAAATGATGCAGTTTGATGGCAAATTTGAATTCACCTAGGATACCTACATTTATCTACCTCGAGTCACCAGCACTAACTTTGAAGAATATGAAGTTCATCGTGTGCTGCGGTGGCTAAGCCTAAGCGTGGCTTCTTGCGTGTACGTGTACATATGCAGCACATTGATTGTGCGTGTAAAAGTATGTACACGCACCAAGTAATGCTTTAACTTTAACACTTAAGTTAAACGCAGAACACGCTGAACTTCAAAGCTAGTCAGTGCCGGTGACTCGAGGTAGGTAGTACTTGCACCCATCGAATGTGTGTCACAGGCGGCATAGGTCACGCGACACGTGACGTTCGAGGCTGGCGAAAATAAAAGGCTGACAGCCCCATTCAAAATACACAGTTAGCATTTATAAATTGAAAAATAACATACGTACAGTGTGGTACATTGTCGTACCCCAGCGGTTTTAGAGTACAGATAATTTTGCTTTGACACCACATAACAAATTTAGAATTGTTTGTGAAGATTATGTGTTAATCCAATGTAGTCCTGCCAGCAAGACTTCAGTCTTTATCATAAACATAATGACATCTACTGACCTGAAGTCTTGCAGCGGTACATAGGGATGCACTGTACGTTAAGAAATCCAAACTTCAAGCATCAAGAAATATACCTTGTATTTGTCAGTTTTACCTCAGAGATGCTGTAGACCCTCTCTACACAGTGTAGAAACATCACAAGTAGAATGCTGCTCAATATGATAAATCCAAATCATGAAAATCAAGACATTTTGCAGAGCAATATTTTGACCACTTTTGCACTAAGTAAATTACTCCCATGAAGATTGCAGGTTTTGCCAACCCTGGGAATTTTGAACCCACCCAAAAGATGAGATGTTGATCAATTACCTCAACTTTGGGAGTATAGACTAGTACAGTGGGATTAAAATCATCCAAGCACGCCCAAACCCTGGTACAATGGGATTAAAATCGTCAGTGCATGCCCAAACTGTCCTTGAGAGAGTTCCTCAGCTGCATCCTTAGAGCCCAAAATGAGCCCACATATTGTGATGTTTCTTATTTGTGGAAAAGATAATAATAGAGTGAACTGTAACTCTAGGTACGACGAGTTACAGTTACTGGAACTAAATCCAATGGCGACGTCAAAAATTGCGATATCGCTTCCACCACCGCCTGTGTGTCATCAGCCCTCGGATCGGCCTCAGACTGTAGAAACCCATGGATCCATGTAGGTAGTAGGCCTACTAGATACCCGGATATCGTACATTCATGCATCATCAGTGTTTACACAACATGAACTCGCGTGTTTTCAAGCAAATTCGCCGATAACAGGTGATCAAAAGTGATCGGAATGTTACAAAAGTACAGATCGCATTCAGCTTACTTCATATGAGATGATCTTTGGAAAAATACGGCATAATTTGTCATGGTGCTTGCGGAATGCCATGCAGTTAAATCCTAAAACGTTGCGGCAATTCATGATTGGCAACTAAAAATCGGTGTGTCGTTCGTATCCTCCGCTGTCAATTTCTTATCCACTCACTAGTCCTCACAAAAGCTTTGTGCTGATAATGTAATGTGTGGAGGCAAATTGCAATAAGTACAATGAAATAATGAGTAGGGCGGGCTCCGGGGCGGGTTTCTTCTTCCTCTTACGTAACAGTATTGTTCTATAAAAAAAACCCGGAAGCGCTACATATGGCACTCTAGCTGAAATACAGCAAGATAATGTAAGATAGTAAATGTAAACCTGTATTTTAGCTAGAGTATCTCGAGCTAGGTAAGGTGCATATTTGAAGGTTTGGAAATTGACATTTCAAAATGATTTGTCTGTTAATTTTTTTACAGATTAAGAAAGAGATATGTCTCCATTGTAGTAAAAAAGTGTTTGGCTCAATCTTTATTAGCAGCTTGATGTATTTTTTTGGCTTTTTCTGCAGCTAATGTCATATCCGTCACCGTCGTTATCTCCGTCACAATTGCAACGAAGTTCAACTGATACCAAAAATGTGTCGCACATTGAACATTTGTTTTTTACTTACAAAGGAAGGGAGTATAAGGCTATTGAAACTTGATGTTGAGTTTAGCGTCCCATTTTTTTCAGCTCATAATGAGGCAACTATTTCATTATTCATTATTTTCAAGGTTTCATTATCAGCGGCCTTTTACCAATGCTTACATGTATGCGCTTTTGTTCATTCTAATTATAAAAGTATAATTATCTTGCTTTTTGTTTTTCAAGTTTTAAAACAAACTAAATGTATTCCGGAGTATACCATTACCATGCCAGTCTTCTTCACTCCAATTTGTACTAACCTCTCAGTATACATTTGAGGATAGTAGGAAATGGGGGATTGACTCATTAAATACAAAAATAACCATGATAACAATCATGCAGAACATTATGAAATAAATTTTTGGCACCAATTTGTCAAAACTAGGTCTTTCCTAGTTATAAAATTATTTACAACATCAACAATGTCCATCTGGTAAAAACATTTTGGCTAGGTTGATTTCTCTTCTAGTCGGGTATCCCAAAGGTATAATTGAAATAATTGGATAGAGCAAGGGTCAAAAACCTGTATATTTTTTAATGCTAAAATATTTAGATGGATTCATCTAATAGTTCTCAAGGCTTTCTATAGTTTTTGAAAGGTTCAAATACAAAAAAGGGGTTTAAAAATTTTGCAGAACAAATTTTCTTTCTGGTTTAGTAGTAATTTGCAAAATAATGAATTATTTTCAGATTTTACATCTCAAACGCGGCACAAAATTCATAACGTGGGCGGTGGACGCTAAACTCAGAATCAAGTTTCAAGTGCCTAACCAAAATTATGCAACATATTACATTTCCATTTGACCAGTTTTAAGGTCAAATCAGGGCATTATCTGAAGAGTGACGGAGATGTTTTCAATGAATGGAATTTCTACTGTATCATCTCCGTCACGTGACGGAAATGATTCTCTCATAGTAAAATCATCTCCGAATGTCATATCCGTCACAAAATTGTGACGGATATGACGTGATGGTATATTACGAAATGAACAAACTTACGACCCTAGTGGTAAAACTATAACATACACATGGTCAATAAAGGAGGTTAATAGAAATAAACGCACAACTGTTGTAATTTTGAAAAAAGTAAAATAAATAATGCGAACATTTTAGGTATCAGAAGCGTTCGGAGATGATGATTAATAAAGGTACCCACCCGTATGAGTGAAGAAATGGTTATAGTTTTGATGAATTTATTGCGCCAACATGAGGGAAAATGTCTAAATGAATTTACTGCATATTGACTTGTGCTCTCTGCGTCAAATATATATTTTTTAATCCTGGCTATATGAAAGATGTGTTACAATAACTTTTTCTACAATACAATAAATAACTTATCATTCCCGGTGTTTTTTACGATGCTGAAGTTATCCACTAAAAGATATCAGCATCAAAAGTTTTGATGACTCCAATCGGGACATGGGGTTTTGGGGGTTGTGACACCCTGTATAAGCAATTTTCTCGAAAATAAGAACTTCTTTTAATATTTTGATGTTTTAAGATATAAAAGGAACATCAATACGACTCCTGAAAGTGGCGGGACTGCAATTAGTCACCTTACCGAAGAATGACCCATATAGGCACGCTTTCGCTGGCCAGCGAAGCCCAAGACCTGTGGCAAAGTGTCGCCGAGCCAGTGGTGGGCATGCGAGGGGTCTACCGTCTCGGGTTCAAATCCCACCCGGAGCAAACAACTTCTTTCTTTGTTTTCTCTCTTTATTCCTTCCTTCTTTCCCTTTCCGTTGCCAAAAAGCCCCTGGCGGGTTAGGGTTAGTATAAGCCTTGGACATGTCCATTTAATTAGGAATTTGGTTGGGTAAAATATTTTTTGGCTGCCGAAGGCAGCGAAACCAATTTCTTAAAATTTTATTTTCATGTACCTTTATCCAAAGTTGGGTGGGGAAAATTGTCATGATTTTGTACTCATCACTGCATCAGTGGGGCAAAAGAGTTTTTTCATCTCACTAGTGAGAAAAGTGTTTCAAGAAACTCCTATGCCCCCTGGCAGGGTCTTAGTTAGCCACCTGTCTGGCCGTCATTTTAAACGGCCAGTTTGCTCCTGAGACGGGCAAAATTAATGCCTTTGACAGATGCTATATTATAAATTGTATGTTTTGAGAAGCTAATTGACCTTTTTAGTAGACCCAATTTGTAGAACAAGGCCATATCAGCACATATTTGAACTCTTTGAACCCCCAATGGGCTATAGATGTCTGGTAAATGTTTTAAAGGTCAAATTAGGACAGGCAATTTTATTCAAATGACGGGCAACCCTCAATTTCTAGCTAAGACCCTGCCCCCTGGAGATCAAATAGTGTACCCCTAAGTATATCATTTCCCCCGATACATTGTTGAACAGTGTATTGTTTCCCTTATATTGTAAAACTTAATTATATTCAATTTCACTTCCAATTTGATTGTAACATCTTTACTAACTCCATCCTGTAAAGATTGGGTGTCACATTATTGGTTATTTTATTAAAATTCACATTGCAGCTGAATCTGTTTTTTGTGTGCAAAAAGTGTGCAATAATTGTTTAAAACATTATATGTGACATGTCATGTCAAAAGCAGACACTTTTGGGCAGGATCGTAAATGGAGAAATAGCCAAAAATCTGCCCGCGGGTGATTTTTTCACAATTTGGGTTTGTTGCAAATTTGTGATGTTATTAATGTTAAAAATATTGTCTGATAGTTTTCAATATAACTGGCATCTTGTATTTTTGAGACATTTTTCAAGGTAATTCCTACTCTCAACATTGTCAATAATATATTTAAAGGCCGATATCTCAATTTCGAATTTTATAATACCATACTTACAAACTCAATATCTTCGCTTAGGAATGTCCGATTTCATTGGGGAAAACAGCGTTGTGGAGCAAAATATCTCTATATTTAAGATATGTAAAATCTTCAAAATTGATAACCTGCCCAAAAGTGTCTGCTTTTGACATGACACATCACATATTTACAAGTTTTAGAATACAATACATGCAATTGACATTAAACATATTATATCAATATGGCTATGCCGCTATAGCAGTGCTGTACGGTGCAAAAACTGATTGAGGCGCCAATGGCTCCTAACTTTATAAATTTGGGCGCCCACATTTTGCTCCCAGGTAAAAAATCTGAGGCGCCAACTGAACAGCCACGTGTGAACTTGAATGTTCATAGCTGCTGTACTCAATCTACATATTCCCATTGAACGCTACATACTTAATACACAGCATTACAGTGTAGGTAGGCCTATATGTTTTCCAGGAAGTCCCCATCGAGACATGATAAATGGATATTCATAGCATACATTCGTACATTGCTGGCGATTAAAAGCTTCAACAGTTGGGCGCCATTGGCGCCAGGGATGGAATATTTAGTCGCATCAGAAAAATATCTAGTCGCCAATGCGCCTAAAATGGTCGCACCGTACAGCACTGCGCTATAGCACAAAAATTAATACATAGGCTATAGTCAAGTCAGCAATAAATGATTGCACAAAGGTACGTATCCATGATTTATTGTGGGTGGGTGCAAAATTTCCAAAAAGTGGTGATGATGACACTCATGACAGATCATTTTTGTCTGTTCAAAACCAAGTCATCAACATCAAATTTAAAATTCTCATTTGGTTTTAAAATATTAAAAATCAATACCGTAGAAAGAATTTCCTTAACACTTGGATGAAGCCAAGCCTATGTACATGTACATGTAGCAGGGTCTTAGCTAGCCACCCGTCTGGCCGTCATTTTAGACGGCCAGTTTTCTCCTGGGACGGGCAAAATTAATGCCTTTGACAGATGCTATATTATAAATTGTATGTTTTAAGAAGCTAATTGACCTTTTTAGTAGACCCAATTTGTAGAACAAGGCCATAGGGGTTGTTTTACAATCAGGGTACACAGATTGTCTCACTGGGGGTGAAAAATGAAGTCTCTAGTTTTTCCTCAATTTATTTGTTTTTGTGTTGTAGATGGGTCAAATAGGAAATCTGTAAAATTTTTAGGCGTCAAGTGTTCAGAGTTTCAAGTTATGCCAGAAACATGTTTTTGATACACATGTTTCTGTATACCCCATTTTTCGGAGAGGACACATTTTGTCGGAAGCCTGACGTCCAACTTTCAAACATGTGATACATGGAAACTAAGTGTAAGTGGACTAAGTGTTTATTATGAGTTTGTAGGATATATATAAGGGTTTTTCAAGAAAATATAATTTTAGTCTTGGGTCAATTTTAACTATGGATTACGAGCTTGTATTCGGAGAGGACATTTTTGACGGAATTTTGAACATAAATTTGAAGAAATGGTACAATTAATGAAACAGTCGCAATCTTACATGGTTCTCAATTTTGAACAATCATGATTCAAACATTACTTCTGAACTGTCAAAATATGTTTTTATGTTATTGCTGGCAGTGATATATCATTTGAAAAGTTCACAAAGATCAAATGAGACAGCTATTTTGTCCCAAAATCATACAGAAATGTATATTTTCATCATTTGCTAAGCATTTCGAACAGTTTCTTTGTGGCTGTAGGTGGAACTAACAGGGGCCAATAATTAGGCATGGCAACTTTTAATCATAAGTTAATCTAATATTTGAAACAGGGCACAATATGGTGCTCAGCCCAAATGTACCCTGATTGTAAAACAACCCATATCAGCATATATTTGAACTCTTTGAACCCCCAATGGGCTATAGATGTCTGGTAAATGTTTTAAAGGTCAAATTAGGACAGACAATTTTATTCAAATGATGGGCAACCCTCAATTTCTAGCTAAGACACTGACATGTAGGCCTATCAAAGACAAAGTTCATCTACATTTTGATTCTTTTTGACCTTTTGTGCTCATAAATGGGGTATACCTGTGAATTGTAGCAAGGTGCCTCATTTGGTAGTAGGGGTGGGTTATACAGCCCTGGGTTAAAAAAAAGGGTGATGTTTCAGATTCCTTTTAAAGGCTCCAGCTTATTTGATGCAGGATGATCTCCTGAGCATTTTGACTTCAATGGTATTTTCCTAGAATACGGATGCCCTTAATCTTACACAACTTTCAAATACAGATTCTTTGGAACCAATAATATAGATCAATGCCAATACTGTATCAATAGAATAAGGCGTATAGAATAATATTTTTGATGCAAAATGGCCCCCCCGGTGTGAATAACTTTTTTGGCTGGCACCTACTCATTTTCGGCCGATTTCAGTATAAAAAAGTGTCCAAATGCTCAGGAGATCATCCTGCATCAAGTAAGCTGGAGCCTTAAGGAATCTAAAACATCATGGTTGTATAACCCACACCTGTTAGTAGTGTTGGGTAACATATTATCATATGTTTTTATTGTGAATTGACATCAAAACAAATAAAACATGAAGACGAGTGGAGCGGAGTAATTATTACTTTTCATAAAACTATAATTTTACAGGGCAGGGCAGACCAATGAATCATGGCACAGACAAAACTTCCCAAAATTGTGCAGGATATAAAAGGTAAGCACACAGTTGAAAATATTGGAAACATAAAGACTGGGTAAGATATATTCTCTGATTTTGTTATTAGTATTTTGTACTTGTTTGTTTTAGAAATTTTGCTACCATTTTTTTGACAGTTGATTTGTGGAATTGTGGTGCAAAGAGCACATTACCCACTATACCTAATGTGTCAATGATATTGCTCCCAGCACTCAAAATAGACAGGGGTTAAGGATGACTTTCCCCTGAAAATGCCAAAATAGCTGTCTAATTAAAGTATGGGGTGATTTTGAATGGAAAGTAGCCCCTGAAAGGAACTTATTTTGAGGCTTGTGGCTCTAAGTAATTGGGAATTTATAGTATTTAGCCTCCGAAATCCTGAAAGTAGCCCCTGAAAGTTAAATTACAGGGGAAATTTTGTTCAAAAGTAGCACCCAAAATTAAAAGAATTTTGAGGCTTGATTGCTCCTCATTAAGTCATCATCATACTCACAGATCCTACTGTTGATCACACACTAGGATCCATGTTCCAATTCATTTTCAGATGCAGGATCACGTTTGTGGAATACCCTTCCCATTGCCATCAGGGAAGCACCTTCTTATTAGATAAGGCCAAAAAAAAAAAATTGTTGTGTTGCCCTCAACCGCTCGACCCTAAATCCTGAAAAATCAGGGTTACATTTTTTTTTTTGAATGATTTTTACAGATTTGTTCAAAAAATCAATGTTTTTCACTTAAAATTAATATTTTATTGAAAGACTAGTCTTTAATTGATGTCTAACAGGTATCCAGAAGTCAAAATTGACAAATGTTTCCTAATTGAAGAAGCATTATTTAATATTTGAGGGGTTTATAAAAAACTGAAGGTTTGAAAAAAAAGAAAAAAAGAAATCCGACCGTCCGACCCAACTTTCCCATTTTCCCACTTGAGGGCAACACAACAATATTTTTTTTTGGCCTAATATAGTATTGAAATCTATTTTGCCAGCAAAGTAACTGTATAAAACATCCATTTAATGTTGCTCACCTCAGTATTGTACCCATTGTACCTCTTTGTTGAATCAATGAATTGTAGATTGCCTGCACGATGTCAAAAAGGAGTACCAAGAAGGACAGGTACCTATCACAGATGACAGTATTCCATTGCATAAATTTTGTGCTAAGTTGGAATATTTGCTGCAGATAGACATGAAGGGTAAGTAGGGTATCCCTGAAAGAACTGTATCGTCGGAAACATAATTGTTTGGGTATTTTATCGCCACAACTAAACATAACTAAATACTTGGTGTGGTTGAGGAATAAATCAGCTATCACATACTTTTTGAAATTTACCCGTGGTAAAAGCTGGGGGAGGCAAAAAAGGAAGGGGTGATAGGGCGGCAAAAAGAATTATTAAAGAAAAAGGGCGGAAAAATTGTTGAAAATAGTGTAACAAATGGAATTATACAAAAAATTAGTTTTTAAGTTGCTAGTACTATTGTGTTGGTTTTTTTTGTTTTTTTTTTTGGGGGGGGCTTCACTTTTTCAAACCATCCAAAATAATATTGGGTCAACCTTTTCGGGCTGTTGATGAAGGGGCAGCAAAATTCACCTTTTCTCCAGCCACATTCACAGCGAATTCATAATTGTTTTTATAACTTTTTAATAATGTATTTATTTATTTTATTTCGTTTGTATGAATTTATGCATATTTATATATTTTTATCCACTGTATTTCCTTATTTATTAATGTGTGAAATTTATTTATTTATTTGTTTCTCTGATAAATTGTATATTTTGGTTTGCAGTTTACATTTTTATTTGTTTCTCTTAGTTTTATATTAAAAATGGCAATTTATTGAAATTATTGGCATGACTGGCATATTTATCTTTAATATAAATAAAATAATTATTATTGTTTATTTTTTAATAGTTGTATTTATCATTATTTATAGTTTCAATCAATTGTACTCAGACAATTTTAGTAAAATAAATCGACCTCCAAGTGTTCTTTGAGCGCTGTAATACAGGAAATACAATGTTTATAATTCCACTCACATGACAAAGCAATAGCCTTCAAACAGGCACAGATCAATTGACCCACTGAAAATGTAAATATGCAGTAGGTGACGTCATCACCGATTCAAGGCGTGGTTATAGTTGCTTGCTCACTGCCATCAGCATTGTGCTACTGAACAAGAAAATCAACTTTTACTTGAAATTTGGTGTCAAAATCGTTCCATTTGTGGAAAGTTAGCACTTTTTATTCTTTAGAAGTATTCTAGAAATATGTAAAGAAAAATGTCAGAAACGTGTGAACAGCGTTCATGATTATTATTCACTTCCTTTGTCAATAAAACACCATGGAATATATATCTGCCCAAAATTACATAGTAAATTGCCTACCGGTCATGTGTATCTTTGCGCAGAGGCGATATCGTAGCCAATGAGGTTTATCCGAGGCGCGATTATTGCTAGTTGAAAACTTATCCCAATACCCCGCTCAAAGGACGTGAAATACCGTCCTTAGTAGCAATTTGTTTAGGCTTCTACTATGAAGCCGAGCATTCTAATAACAAAAGCAGAAGTTAATAAATTATAGAAACTATGTGGACTATTAGATATGTGACTGAAGTAAATCCCTGCAAAATTAATGAATGATATAAAAGGGCAGTTTTTGGAAAAAATGTAGTGTGCTGGAGGAGGATTGGGGAAAGGAAGGGTGGGGAGGGGTGATAGAGGTACCTTGAAGGGATTGATGGGTAAAGGAAGCTGGGAAATGGGGATAGACCAAGTTGCCCCTCCACTCACCCTTTACACCTCTTGCCTGTCCTATTCATAATTAGTTTCGCTCCCTAGTTCCAAACTATCAAGCACTCTCAATTGTCCAATCATCCCCTAAGCTCCCCTATCCCACCCCTTTTCACATAGTTCCCATTCTTTAATCCATCCTTACCTACCCCTCCCTGTACCCACAAATTTCTTCTTTCTGTTCCCCAAACTACTTTTACCTTACCCAAATCCCTCTCTCACCACAAATGCTCCCCAAATGACACCTTCCCTTAACCATTTCCTTCTGTGGCCCACACCTTCCTTACCACACTGCGCCCATACTCCATCATCCTTTTATACCTACTTACTCATTCCTTTGCCTATTGTGATATTATTCTCTCTTAGTTTGGTTTACTCCTATACCTCCACACTTTCTTTATCTATCACTCCCTAATCAACCACTACCTTGGGGTTGTACCTTCACACTCCTTTACCTATCCTATAATGTCCCTAAACATATGCCTTTTCCTATACATTTAGCTCAACTCTCCCTTACTCTTTGACATAGTCATATACCTCCACCTCCACACTCCTGTACCTAGTTGCTTCCCTAATCAACAACCACCATGTCCACTTGTCCAATGATGCTTCCCTGTCCTATTCTTTTTCCTATTCCCTTCTTATTGACTTGCACCTACACCTCAACTCCCTTACCTATTACTCCTCTAATTAACCACTAGACTACATTGTTTCATTGTTTCCCTAACATATACTCTTTCCTCTACATTTAGCTACACCCTCCTCCTTTACATATAGGCTTACTCCTATACCTCCACAATTCCTTTATTAATCACTCCTCTAACCAACCACTTCCACGTCCCATTCCTCCACTAGCTCTATTTCTTCACCTGACCCCTTTGTTACCATATGTCTTCCACGACCTACCCCTAACTTTATATTAGTCGCCAACATACTTTACTCTTTGGCTTACTCCTATTCTTCCACACTCCCTTACATATCACTCCTCTAATCAACCACTGCCTTGTCCCATTGTTTCCCTAACCTATACCTGTTCCTATACGTTTAACTCCACTCTCTGCCGTACTCTGGCTTACTCTTATACCTCCACACTCTCTTACCTATCACTCCACTAATCAGCCACTACCTTGTCCCATTGTTTCTATAGCATATACCATTCCTTTACATTTAGCTCCAACATCCTTTACTTATAGGCTTACTCCTATACCTCCACACTTTCATCACTTCTCTAATCAACCACCACCATGTCCCATTCCTCACTCCCTTGGACTACCCCTCCCTTACCACAATATCCACATTTCTTCCATGGCTTACCCCTTCCTTTATATTAATTCCACCATGCTTTACTTGTTGGCTTACTTCTATACCGCCATACTCCCTTACATATCGCTCCTTTAATCCACTACTTCCTTTTCCCACTCCTCTATTAGCTCTATCGCTGTGTCACTCTCCTTACCTACTCATCCTTTACTTCATTTTACATGCCCTACTCCATAGCTCTCCCTTTGCACTGAGGTACATATACATCCCAGCTACATCCTGGGCTACACCCTCCTTTACTCATAGGTGCACTCCTATACCTCCACACCCCATATACCCATCACTCCCCTAATCAACCGCTGCATTGTCTCATTGATTCCCTAGTCCATACTTACTCCTTTACATTTAGCTCCATCCACATTTCCTTGTTGGCCTACTCCTATACTTCCACATTCCCTTACCTATCACTCCCCTCATCAACTACTGCCTTGTCCCATTGTTTCCCTAGCCTATACCCTTTCCTATACTTTTAGCTCCACTCTGCCTTACTCTTTGGCCTACTGCTGTATCTCCCACTCCCTTATCTATCACTCCCCTAATCAACCATTGTCTTGTCCCATTCCTCCTGTAGCTCTATCTCTGCATCACTCCCCTGACTCCCACTCCCTTATCCCATTTAAAATGCTCCATTCCTTTTCATTTAGTTCCACCCTCTACATATTATTACTCCTATACTCCACACTCCCTTACCTATCACTCCCCTAAGTATTTCCCTGTCTTTCCCCATTCCTCCTGTAGCGATATCTCTGCATCACTCTCCTTACCTCCCACTCCCTTATCCCATTTCACATGCTCCATCACTTCCTTTACATTTTATTTCCACCCTCCTGTATTCATAGCCTTGCTCTTGTACCTCCACACTCCCTTACCTATTACTCCCTTAATCAACCAAATTCTTGCCCCATTCCTCCTGTAGCTCTATCTCTGCATCACTCCCCTGACTCCCACTCCCTTAACCCATTTAAACTGCTCCGTCACTTCCTTTTATTTAGTTCCACCCTCTACATATTATTACTCCTATACTCCACACTCCCTTACCTATCACTCCCCTAAGAGTTTCCCTGTCTTTTCCCATTCCTCCTGTAGCTATATGTCTGCATCACTCTCCTTACCTCCCACTCCCTTATCCCATTTCACATGCTCCATCACTTCCTTTACATTTTAGTTCCACCCTCCTGTATTTATAGGCTTGCTCTTGTACCTCCACACTCCCTTACCTATTACTCCCTTAATCAACCACATTCTTGTCCCATTCCTCCTGTAGCTCTATCTCTGCATCACTCCCCTGACCTCCCACTCCCTTATCCCATTTAAAATGCTCCGTCACTTCCTTTTATTTAGTTCCACCCTCTACATATTATTACTCCTATACTCCACACTCCCTTACCTATCACTCCCCTAAGAGTTTCCCTGTCTTTTCCCATTCCTCCTGTAGCTATATGTCTGCATCACTCTCCTTACCTCCCACTCCCTTATCCCATTTCACATGCTCCATCACTTCCTTTACATTTTATTTCCACCCTCCTGTATTCATAGCCTTGCTCTTGTACCTCCATACTCCCTTACCTATTACTCCCTTAATCAACCACATTCTTGTCCCATTCCTCCTGTAGCTCTATCTCTGCATCACTCCCCTGACTCCCACTCCCTTATCCTATTTAAAATGCTCCATCACTTCCTTTTCATTTAGTTCCACCCTCTACATATTATTACTCCTATACTCCACACCCCCTTACCTATCACTCCCCTAAGTGTTTCCCTGTCTTGTCCCATTCCTCCTGTAGCGATATCTCTGCATCACTCTCCTGACCTCCGACTCCCTTATCCCATTTCACATGCTCCATCACTTCCTTTACATTTTATTTCCACCCCCCTGTATTTATAGCCTTGCTCTTGTACCTCCACACTCCCTTACCTATTACTCCCTTAATCAACCAAATTCTTGCCCCATTCCTCCTGTAGCTCTATCTCTGCATCACTCCCCTGACCTCCCATTCCTTAACCCATTTGAAATGCTCCATCACTTCCTTTTCATTTAGTTCCACCCTCTATATATTATTACACCACACTCCCTTACCTATTACTCCCGTAAGAGTTTCCCTGTCTTGTCCCATTCCTCCTGTAGCGATATCTCTGCATCACTCTCCTGACCTCCGACTCCCTTATCCCATTTGAAATGCTCCATCACTTCCTTTTCATTTAGTTCCACCCTCTATATATATTATTACACCACACTCCCTTACCTATCACTCCCGTAAGAGTTTCCCTGTCTTGTCCCATTCCTCCTGTAGCGATATCTCTGCATCACTCTCCTGACCTCCCACTCCCTTAACCCATTTGAAATGCTCCATCACTTCCTTTTCATTTAGTTCCACCCTCTATATATATTATTACACCACACTACCTTACCTACCACTCCCGTAAGAGTTTCCCTGTCTTGTCCCATTCCTCCTGTAGCGATATCTCTGCATCACTCTCCTGACCTCCGACTCCCTTATCCCATTTGAAATGCTCCATCACTTCCTTTTCATTTAGTTCCACCCTCTATATATATTATTACACCACACTCCCTTACCTATCACTCCCCTAAGAGTTTCCCTGTCTTTCCCCATTCCTCCTGTAGCTATATGTCTGCATCACTCTCCTTACCTCCCACTCCCTTATCCCATTTCACATGCTCCATCACTTCCTTTATATTTTAGTTCCACCCTCCTGTATTTATAGCCTTGCTCTTGTACCTCCACACTCCCTTACCTATTACTCCCTTAATCAACAAAATTCTTGCCCCATTCCTCCTGTAGCTCTATCTCTGCATCACTCCCCTGACCTCCCACTCCCTTATCCCATTTAAAATGCTCCGTCACTTCCTTTTATTTAGTTCCACCTCTACATATTATTACTCCTATACTCCACACTCCCTTACCTATCACTCCCCTAAGAGTTTCCCTGTCTTTTCCCATTCCTCCTGTAGCTATATGTCTGCATCACTCTCCTTACCTCCCACTCCCTTATCCCATTTCACATGCTCCATCACTTCCTTTACATTTTATTTCCACCCCCCTGTATTTATAGGCTTGCTCTTGTACCTCCACACTCCCTTACCTATTACTCCCTTAATCAACCAAATTCTTGCCCCATTCCTCCTGTAGCTCTATCTCTGCATCACTCCCCTGACTCCCACTCCCTTATCCCATTTCACATGCTCCATCACTTCCTTTACATTTTATTTCCACCCTCCTGTATTTATAGCCTTGCTCTTGTACCTCCACACTCCCTTACCTATTACTCCCTTAATCACCCACATTCTTGCCCCATTCCTCCTGTAGGTCTATCTCTGCATCACTCCCCTGACCTCCCATTCCTTAACCCATTTGAAATGCTCCATCAATTCCTTTTCAATTAGTTCCACCCTCTACATATTATTACACCACACTCCCTTACCTACCACTCCCGTAAGAGTTTCCCTGTCTTGTCCTATTCCTCCTGTAGCTCTATCTCTGCATCACTCCCCTGACTCCCACTCCCTTATCCCATTTCACATGCTCCATCACTTCCTTTTCATTTAGTTCCACCCTCTACATATTATTACTCCTATACTCCACACTCCCTTACCTATCACTCCCCTAAGTGTTTCCCTGTCTTGTCCCATTCCTCCTGTAGCTCTATCTCTGCATCACTCCCCTGACCTCCCACTCCCTTATCCCATTTAAAATGCTCCGTCACTTCCTTTTATTTAGTTCCACCCTCTACATATTATTACTCCTATACTCCACACTCCCTTACCTATCACTCCCCTAAGTGTTTCCCTGTCTTGTCCCATTCCTCCTGTAGCGATATCTCTGCATCACTCTCCTGACCTCCGACTCCCTTATCCCATTTCACATGCTCCATCACTTCCTTTTCATTTTAGTTCCACCCTCCTGTATTTATAGGCTTGCTCTTGTACCTCCACACTCCCTTACCTATTACTCCCTTAATCAACCACATTCTTGTCCCATTCCTCCTGTAGCGGTATCTCTGCATCACTCCCTGACTCCCACTCCCTCATCCCATTTGAAATGCTCCATCACTTCCTTTTCATTTAAACTCCTCAACAAAAGTTTGGAAAGTTTTTCCAAGCATCTATATCTCAGATTATTTGTGACATGTTCATATCGTGTTGCATATCGATGGATAGTTACATTATTCTCCCCTTTACAATGACACCACATTTCAAACAATCACATTTTTCATGCCTGAGTACACGTCTTGTGAATGTAGTGGAGTCTCAGACCGCATGTGCCAAATTGACCATTATCCTGTGCAGTAAGCTGCAATTCCATATCTTCACAATTTGGGACCTACTGCAACCCTCCAAGATGACAACGCTCGCCCCCACAGAGCCAGGGTAGTCAACATGGTTAAAATGGCCTGCCATGTGCACACAAGATTTGTTATGCCTCATGACCAATAATATTTCTGTGATATCTTAATTGTTAATAATAGTAATGTGTTTTCTTTATCTCAGCTCGCAATAGTGTATGGCGAGGTCGTGTTGACTATTGGGACTATATCTATCAATGCCTCTCTAAGATCAAAGGCCTAAATGATGGAGTCAGATATGTGAAAGCCATGAATGAGGTAAGAGACAAACTTCAGGGATTTTGAATATTATTCTGTCATAAAGAACTTTTGTGAATTAGCTGATATATCAAATTTAGTCTCATAGTGTACAGTCCCTACATGTGTACAATGTAGCGTGTGGGAGGAAACTCGGTACAAATGACCAAATGGAGATATGGGCCTCAATTTTCAATAGATCAGTTGGTAGATTTTATTGGCCCTATTTTCTTGCCCAGTATATTATTTATAGACATCACACCAGTCCAAAATTATGCACACATAGGCGACGAAAAAAAGAAACCCTGTTCTACGGGCGGACGGACCTTTCAAGTAGGGTCGGTCGGTCGGCCCTTTTTTTTTTTGGAAATGACCCAAAAATCACCAAAATCTGTAAATAATTTGCATCTTGAGAAAATACAAAGAAAAATTTGTTCCTGAAATTTCTGAAATTTGGGTCGGCATTCATTTGTATAGGAAATTTTTTTTCCAAATTTGTTCAAAATCTGGGTTGGTCGGGCCCGTAGAACAGGGTTTTCTTTTTTCGTCGCCTTATGGATACATTATGCAAAAATTAAAGTATCTGCGGGACTTTTCCCTGACTTCCGCTGTCCTATATTTTCATTCAAAATGCTTCCATATTTTTTTTGCAAGGGCTGGCTGGAAGTCCCATCAAAATATACAAGGTATTTAGATTTGTCATTTGAATGCTTAATACATATCTTTGATTCTTTATTCAACAACTCTTCTTATACCTTTGTACAGGAGCCAAGCGTTGTTAATCTGTGATGAATCCACACTTTTCCAGTAGTGTATACGTGAACGCAAGGTTACGCGTATGCGTTATGTGTGAGCGCATAAAATTGATCATGCCTGGAACTTATGCATAAACACTTTCTTAATATGTCATTAAAGTATAAAGCTAAACATTACCGTTTTATTCTTTAGTTTTATTGCTGATATCAACAGGGAAATCATCAATCTTCTTTTAAGGTTGAATGGCAATGACAAATGGATATGCGGAATGAAAGAATCATGTGAATTAGATGATCTTTAGCTTGTTTTTGTTGCTGAAAGGGATTCAATCATGTTTCACCGTTGTTCATCACCGATTAACAACTCGCGTCCAGCGCGTCTGCATGGTTTACTTTGCGTGGGCAGCTTTTTTAGCCGCCCGAGCTGCCCTTGCGAAGTAAATCACGCAGACGACGCGAACGCATCATTGTTAATCGATGATGAACAACGGTGAAACATGACTGAATCCCTAAATATAACCACATACCTCAGTTGAAAAAACAACTTTCTTTCACCTTTTCCCCTGAAGGTCAAAAGTTCACTAGGACGAGGGCGTGCTTTCATCAGATACAGTTTGGTGCATCATCGTCTAGGAGATAGTTTACAGCAGTGTTTCAGTAATGCTAAAGTAACAAGGTAAGGTAGTGAAATGAAATAGGCAATGTCGGAAAATTCGGAAAGCCTTTGCAATTCAACCCTAAATATGTCACTGCGATGTGCACTCTAATTAATGTGGCTGTGTACTCTGGACGTTTTTTCATTCGCGAAATTGAGTTTTTGTGATATGTATGTACTTTGTATGTATTTTTATAAATACAAGGAAAGAAAATTCAGATTTGTAAACTCTAATTGCACTATTTTGTGATTTTATTTCACTATTTGACTTTTTTCACAATTAAAAAGGAAAAAAATCTTTGTTGTACCAGCGGGGTACACGCATCATGTTGCGTAGTCGCGCAATTTGTTAACGCACAGATACGCTATGCATTTACGATGCTTATCTGCATGTGCGGCGCTGGCGCATCATATGGAAGCACCACAGAAGCACTGATTTCACAAAAACCTAGTGGTCAAATGGCTCCATTTTAGCCGATAAAATGTGGGTTTTTTCAAATTCTTTTTTCCCTATCTTCGCGCATGTTTTCTTCAGTCAAATTAAATCTATTTTATGCCCAAAATAACTGAAACTCATCCACTTTTGGCCCCCAAATGGCTGATTTTACATACATACAGTGAATACATGGAAAAACTGGGTCGGTGGGGCCAGTAGAACAGGTGTTTTTCATTGCCATATCTGTCCTTTTACACAGAGGTAAATGATCTTGTATGGTGATCATTATATTATATAACTGATTATATGCATAGCTCTTAGACATAATTATCTTATGAGTTTGATGTTGTTACTCAGTAACCCCTGTGCAGCATCTAACTTCAAGCGAAATTGAATATAAGAGTTAATATTTATTCTTTTTCCTTTCATCTAGTGATTGGTACAAGCCAGCCTCAGTGCTATCAAACCCAGCTCATTACTCAGCTTTCCTGAATGACCTATATGACCTTAATGACATCCAGTTTGACCTGGCACCAACAGGTCATGACCTGGACACAGCTTGGCCAACATTTGCCAGAAAGTCTCTTGGAGGCAATAGTTTTCATGTCTGGGCTCCCGTCAGTCGCTCATCGAGTATCAGCAGTCTCAGTTCTCAGGTAACTTTTTCAATTATTTGATTTTATAGACCAACTTTAGATTAGTGGTTGCCATCCTTGTTTGTAGTAACCCACCTCTGATAAACAACCCTTTGCGTTTTTTTCAATAAAAAAGTGATCGAAATATGGTATGGTAAGCTAAAACTTGAATCAGTCATGTCAGTGTTGGCTGTTACGATCACTAAACTGCATGGACAAAACCTATTCTAATTTAAACTTCCATCCAGTTTATTGCCTTATAGTAAATTGTATTCTTGCTTAAAATGTAATTTTGTAGTATTTTCCTCGATAATATCCTGTTCCGTGGGTGCCACCATATTGGATTTAAATCCGGAAACAGACTGGAAGTGAGTGATAGTTTCAATTTTCACTCTGAATTTTAAGCTTTTTTCACTCAAAATTTGCCTCTAATAAATGCCCCCTTTCGCAAAAGTGCATGCCCCTGGGGTATTTATTTCAGATAATACCTTAATCTTTTTATCCTAACCCAATCCTACCCTGAAAATTTAACCTACAAAGTGCTTATAAAGCACTCATATACTTCTTATAAAGCACTCCTATACTTCTTACAAAGCACTCCTATACTTCTTGATGATATATTGTCTAAGTTGCTTTTCCATATAAGGTTTTTGTCAGTTAATATTCCCAGAAATGTTGTTTGTCTTACACATTCAAATTTGGAATAGTGGTGGCCAAATGTCTTAATAAGCCTTTCTTTTTCTTTACTTAAAAGAAGACAAAAAGAAAGAACAATTAAAAAACAACCTGTTCATAAACATTTTATTATGTTTATATTATAGGGAGCAGGAGATATATATTTTTTTAATGTGATTTTTATCAACATTTTCCTATTATTGAATTTCAGCCAAGTACAACAGATGGTTTAGCAAGCCCACTAAGTGAATCCGCAGCAGTGTTTGGTATGGAAGAACAATACCAGAAACTTAACAAAGAATTTGAAGAATGCGAAGAGCTAAATCGACAGCTACGTCAGAAAATTGAGCAACTAGAAAAGGACAACGAGGACATGCATAAATTGGCACTTGAAACAGAGGAAAGAATGGACAAAGTACAATCAGATCTGGAGAGAAGAAATCAAGATTTGGAATACAAAGTGGATAAAGGGAATCGAGATCTGAAAAGGAAAGAGGAAGAAATGTCAGAATTTGAAGATGCTAAAGAAAGGACTAAAGAAGCTGAGAAATTAAATGCTGATTTGTATGCTAGGATTGATGTTCTTAACACTCAGCATGAGAGCCGGGAGAAGATATTGCAGGAATCAGAGAGAACACTCCAGGAGAAACTACAAGAAAACGAAAGAGCTTTGTCTGATGTGAAATTACAGGTGCATAGTTTGCAAGGAGAGCTGGAAGCAAGAAAGTCATCGGAAGAGAGAAGAGTTGGTCAAGTACAGGAGTTGGAAGCTAAAATTAATAGCGTCGAAGGCAAAAATGTTGAATTGTTAGCTCGGATGGAAGGCATGGTGCAGGATAAGGATGACAAAGTATCAAGTCATTTTGAGTCGGCAAATAAAGTCCATGAGCTGCTTGCTAAGTTAGAAGGAGTTGAACATCAGAATATTGGGCTGAAAGGTACCAATGATGAACTGAGCCGTAAAGTACAGGAGTTGGAGGAGTTGCGGACACGGAGTAATTCAGAGGTGGAGATTCTGAGAGGGTCATTAGAGGAAAGAGGCAAAGAGATGGATCACAATAACCATCAAGTGGGAGAGAAATTAGTATCGCTTGAAAATGAGAACAGCACATTAAGAACTAAAAATGAAGAGTTGTTATCAAAATTTGAACAATTAGAAAAGAAGTTTCAAGATTTGGAGAGGGAGAAAAACAAAAGTGAGGAACATTGTCAACAACTGCAAACAGAGATTGATTCTTCTGCGAGGAAGGAAACAAAATTAAAGGAAGAAAAGGAGGAGTTGAGGACAAAGTGTAAAGCGCTTGAAAAAAGTAAGCGTGATTTGGGACAGCAGGTGCAAAGTCTGGAAAGAAGCAAAAAGGAAGCGGATAAAACAAATCAAAGACTCAAGGGTCAAGGTGATGAGGTTGCAGAGTCTATGGAAGTGTTGGCTAAAAAGGTCACTCTTCTTGAAAGTGAAAGAGACAGAATGAGGCAAGATTATGATGGAATTGTGTCTGGAATTACAGACATTATTAAATCTTCCCAAGTTGAAATAGAAAGCTGTGTGCAATCTACTCCATATAAAGATCTTAAAAACGTTGATAGCAATTTGATTCAAGATGGGGAACGAACGATGGACAAGGTCAAAGCTGTCATCGACATCAGAACAAAGATTTTGCAGACGTTGTTGGAAGCTGACAAGTCCATCTCACGCCTTGAATCAGAGTTGCAATCCAGCAAGGAAAGACTGCAACAAGAAGAAGAACTTCATGAAAAAACAAAGAGCGATTTAGAAAATGCATCTTTCAGAATCAATGAATTTGAAAGTCAGGTGAAAATCATGACAAGTGATTTTGATAATCATAAGATATCTGCTGAGAAGGCTAATGTAGAGTATAGCCAACTGCAGAAGAGTGTGAACGAACATGAAGTTTCAGTGAGTGAATTAAAGAATCGGCTGCAGACATCACAGAAAGAACTACAAGAACTGAAGACGGAGAAAGAATCTACTGCATCCAAACTCGCCGAATTGGAAAAAAATAAAACTGAGCTAAATGAAGCAATTTGTTGTTTGGAAGGAGAAAACCAAGCACTTGTGAAAGCTAAGAATGTCATGAAGAATGATTTTGATAAGGAGAAGATAGCAAAGAAAGGTATGGAGGAGATGGTGGAGGATTTGAAGAGGACACAAGAGGAGAATGTGTCTATGGAACAGGTGCTCGAGGACAGGAAACAGAAGATGGTACAGGAACATGAGGATAAGGTGGAGTTCTTGACGCAGCAATTTAACATGGTCAAAGAAGATATAGAAAAGGTAAGTGGCAGTTAAAAGTGGCTGGTCCAATAGACCTTTTCGGCAGGAATTTTACAAAACACACAGGTCATGCACGCCTATCAAAACATTCAACCAATCAATTTTTGTAGATTTAAATGTGTATTGGATCATGCAGTGGACACTGTATTCAGTACACTGTGTCAAGTAAGAGCACCGCCGAATGTGATTAGTGTTAACAATCATAACATGCGACATGCTCATTGAACACGCGACACGCTCATTGAACATGCTGCTTCCAGTGTGTGATTGGTTGCGGTGTTTTTGTTTGTCGTCTGTAAAATCTTTCAACTAATTTCCAAACATTTCAGATCAGCGGCTGGAAAGTTCTGTTGTTTCAAACGGTGGTTTCTACATTGCATGCATGGAAGCTTATCACCAACAAACCTGAAACAAATTATTCCAGTGGCTTGTATATTGGAAACAAATATATTTATCACAATGGCCACAATACAGTTATGGTGGCACCCGGCCTCAAAGTACTTTATTTTATTTTGGTTCTACTTTTGAAAAGCAAATTGCTCCTGTATTTTAACTTTCGGTTTCAATTTCTTCACACGGTAATATACAATATTTGTGCATCTCTAAATATTTCACATTTTCTGCTCCAGGCAAATCAAGAAAAGCAGAGACTTGATGATGAGCACAAAGAGATGTCAGAAGAGCATAAAGCTATGAGGGAACAATTAGAAATGGCTCTCAAGGAGAAGAACGAAACCAAAGAGGTCAACCAACACTTGAATGCCGAAATTGCATCGGTTAACGAGCAGATAGAAACTGCTCAAGAAGAGCGCAAAGAAATCGCTAACAAATTAGAACAGATCAGCGATGAAACTACATCGCAACTCACCGACAAAGCTACCAAGATTTCAGAACTGGAAGCAGAGCTGGAGCAAACTGTTAAGGTCAAAGGTGAATTGGAGTCAAAGGTCGGTGAGATTCAAGAGATGCTTGATGCAAAGACAAGTAGTTATGAGGAGTTGGAAGAGAAATTGAAGGAAGTTGAGGAACAGCTTGGAAGCATGCAGTGTGTTATGGAGCAGGAGGTATCAGCGCTCAAGTTTCAGTTGAGTTCTGAAGCTATGCAGTTTCAGGAAAAACTACAGGTGAGATATAGTGATATACTTGTATTATCTTGACCAGTGGCATAGCCAAAGGGGACAGGGGAGCTTTTGCCCCACCCCATTGCAGCCAGTATGTATGAATATTGAATTGTGATTTTGTTTTGGGTGACAGCAGGTACAAGTAGCAAATTTTTGGGATGTTTGATGCATTTGGGTAAAACAAATTTTAATATCAAAAATGTCAATGAATTGCCTTGAAAATGAGCCTCATTTAAAAATTGATGAAAAGATTGAATGAATGCATATGTGATGTGATCAAGCAAAATCAGTGGAAAGTCTGATATATTGATTTTCAGATATAGCCAAACAAAGACAAAATTTCTTTTGTTGCATATTGTTTTGGAAACACTTCAACTGTATATATCTTTGGAACGTTCAATTGAAATGTTCAATTTCAATGGGGTTTTCTGCAAAATGTACCTTTGCAAATGCTTTATAAAGTCATGTAAAAACATTGAAAATTGAATATGCCCGACTTCAGACTGATTTTGCTTGATCACTCCACATATGACAAAACATCTCTCTTGTCTTTTGTGACCAATACGATGCATTGGTGTCCTGCATATTGATGCACGGTGATGTATTTAAAAATATTTTTTTTGGAATAGGCAGCAACCCCCCTCATGACCCACGGTTTGGAACTGCTGGATTATTTGTTTGGTTATCAAAAATTTTCTTCACCTAACAGAATTTGAGAGATGCTCAGATAATTGGTGGATGTTGTAATCTAGGTCTGCGCTTTGGCTGCAACCAGCCTAGTTGATGCCATCTGATTCTAATGATTCATAAGTGGCAGGGAAATTACAGCACTCTGGAAAAGTATGCTATATAACTTATCCGAAATTTATTTATTTTATTATTAATAAAGGTGTACAAACACCAAGAAGGTGAACTTGAGAAGCTGAGAGAAAAGTGCCAGGAACAGGACCAACTCATTGAGAGTCAACAGATGGAGGAGAATCAATTAAAAGAACAATTGGAAACAATGAGGGATGACTCCGCCAAACAAGTGAGTGCAAAGTGCTGTTGAGATTTCTTCAACATATTATGCTCCCAGGAGGTTTATGGAATAATTGCCATGAACAGTTGCTTTGGAATATATTTAACATGTGGGAGGGGTGGGGTTACAGAACAAAATTGCTCCCTGGGATTCAGAAAATTGGGCTAGGTGAAGGTCAAAAATGGAGAATTTTCCAGTTGTTTTTACATCACTTGGAATTATTGGGTAGGTGAGGGCTGAAGGGTATTTGAGCCCCTGTACCTAAATTATTGGGAGGGGGGTGAACACCGAAATAGTTCCTGGTTCTGAAACCTGTGATGAATACACCACTTAAAGGAGGATTTCGTGATCCTAGCATCCTCTTTTTATGACAATTTTCAGTAGATATCCACGAAAAAAGCTTATTTCCAAAATTTCAGTTGATTCCGATTTTGCGTTTGCGAGTTATGCATGATTATGTGTATTACACTGCTCCATAGACAATGTGTTCTAATTTCGTTCTGGTGCACCAGAACGAAATTCAAATTTCACGATATCTTGGCTGTACGAATTAATCTGCAAGAAATATTTGGTACATAAACATTATGTAGCCAGAGGTATCCAGTGGTGTAAAAATCTCAACTTTTTTTTTGGAAAAGTGGGGGATGAGGCTGTGGATCACTTAAATGCCCTTTAAAGCCATATTATAACATTTCTGTGAAAATAGATTAATATTTATTTTGTATAAAATGTTAGCTTTTACTGTCAAATATGTCCCCTTTTAATTTTGAGCCGAACAAGTGAGATAAAGCAAAGAAAATTGGAATTTACTACTAGCGCCAACGCATGTTACTCCCGCGGTTGTAAATAATACGGTACGATCCTCTAATGTGTATTTGTGTATGAGTCCTGTACGTATTGTGTTATGTGTTATGAACATCACATACGTGTTCGACTAATATTTCCATCATAATAATAAAACAACGGTTCCTGCATTTTATTCAAAATCTCGGATTTTGACAAAACTGCAGCACCTACATTGTAAAGTCTTGATTTTTGCATAGTATCTTTGTTTACTAAAGTACATTACAATCTTGTAAAAACCAGAATTTAAAAAAATTTTGAGGGCGTTCTCCTCAGCAAATGTTATAATATGGCTTTAAGTCAATGTTAGCACACTACTAGCTATCAAGGATTAAATATTCAGTGTGAAATCACTATAGATTGAATTAGTGTTAGGATTGGGTGCATCAGTGTATGGTAGGTCATTGTCAGATCAATTTCTTTCTCATTTGAAAACCAAGTTGCTGTTGTGACTGGTTTGTAGTCTTATGCACAATACATTATGATTTAGCAGATCTTGTCTTGCATTTTGAAAATCATGTATTCCGTTTTATTTTTTGTTTTTGGAGATTTTTGAATTTTAGCACAAATTTTGTTTTATGATGACTCTATACACACACACTTCAAAAGTTACAAGTTTGAGAAAAGTCAATTTGTCACCAGTGGTCATATGTATACTATTATATCTAAATATAATATGGACATTTGTGAACTTCAGTATTGTTTTCCCTTTGTGCACTTGCATAATTATTTTAGCACATACATCAGTGTACCAGGATTAAAATTACTTTCTTGACAAGAACTGTTTTATGTGATTGGATGCACAGTACTTTGGTGTACAATGCACCTCTCTTAAACAAATTTTGGGCATGTTTCACAAAGACTTACAATTGATCGTAGGTTAAATCCTTGGATGTATTATGGTTTTAGATGTGAAGATCAATTGTAAGATTTTGTGAAATAGACCCCAGATGTGACTAACATTTTTAAGTTGAGCACACATTTTTATTTGCTACCCACAATGCATTGCATTTTAGATAACCGATGTGCAGAATAAGACTGTTGCTAAGGAGAAGGATTTCAATCTCCTCCAAGATAGTCTAGCTGAGGTAATGTATAGCACTTTTAACAGTCTAGGGAAAACTTTAGATTACTTACACAGCCAGACTCTTCCTTACAGGGTACCTTTTAAGTTAGAGTCCCACATCTATGTATCTTGGGGGTACCATACATACATACATATAAGAATTTATATTGCGTTTTATCAGAAAATACCAAAGCGCATTACAAGAGACTTAAGCTACAATAGACTTACACATGCAAATGGTTTACAACTGCATGGAGTACCTGTGCAGTTGTGGCAGTATTTTGAATTCACTTGTTTGGTAATGGATAATGGAAAAAGGGTTACTGCTTCATGTAAGTATACACAAAATTAGGGCTATGGTTAGATTAGGGTTAGGGTTAGGGTTTATGATTAGGGTTATATCACACAAAACACTAGCATGACATTGGTGGTCTGTAAAGGAACGAGTGTGGCTGTTCAAGCCTTTTTTTGTTAATGTTTATACTAATATTTGTTTTATTAAAGGTGTTAATATTTGGTAAGAATTCCTATAAATTTTTTTGAAGAGTTTTTGTTTCCCCTTGCTCACCTGTTTTGTGAAATTGAAAGTTGTGTTCAACACATTGGGCTATTCCATTTAAAATCCACACTCCCCCTGTGGAAGATTTTGGAAATATCTTCCACAGGGGGAGTATGAATTTCAGATAGAATGAGCACATTAGGCAGCTCCATTTGAATTTCATACACCCTCTGTTCAGTAAAGATTGAGCCTGAATCTTCCCCTGAGGGAGGGTGAGTTTCAAATGGAGCTGCTAATATGTTCATTCCATTTGAAATTCATACTCCCCCTGTGGAAGATATTTCCAAAATCTTCCACAGTGGTAGTGTGGATTTTAAATGGAATGGCCCATTTTATGATTTAACCATATTATGTTGAGTTGTCAGTTATTTTGATGTGTTAATATAATGTTATTATTAAGATATTATGTATGATCCATATCCACAGAATTGCAAAGAGTATTCAGAAATCAGTCAACTTATAAAGTTTTTCCATGTAACCGAAAGCAATCATTGGGTCGTTGTTAGTTATGTTCTTTATCCTCCTGGATTAAAATCATGAGAGATAATTGCATCAAGTATATTTCTTATAAGCTATTGTTTAAAGATGCTATCAGAGATTAGCTAAATAAGAAAATTTGTGTAAAAAATAATCAAAAATCAAATGAATTGGTCAATATTGGAGTAGTATGCATGCTTGTATTGTAGCTTCACACAATTTAATGATGCTGTTTTGTTCCCTTTTGCCAATTTTTTCATATGACTTTTTAAATTTTTAATTTTATTAACTTTCACTTCAGGGGGTACTACACCCCTGCCCAATTTTGTGCCTATTTTTGCATTTTTCTCAAAAAATTATAGCGCATTATAGTAAGATATGTATATTATAGGGGCAAGGACTACAACTACTGCACTGGAAATTTAATTTCAGCACAGACAACAGTTGTGGAGTCACAGTCAAAAATGAGGGAAAACCAATATTTGATCAATAAATCAATAACTACTTGCTTTGAGTTGCTGACTTTTCAGTACAGTAGTTGTAATCCTTGCCCCTATAATATACATATCTTACTTGTCACCGATGTGCTATAAGTTTTGAGAAAAATGCAAAAATAGGCACAAAATTGGCCAGGGGTGTAGTGCCCCCTTAACACCACAAAATGTAAAAATTTGTATGACTTTGTGGTGATGACTGATTTCATAATGCTGATTGCAAGATAGCTGGTTTACTTTGAACATAGGATTGCTGTACATAATGCATTTTGCTTTTCATTCTCTCCTCAAGTAGTTAGATTGATAGTTTTGTGTTACCTGTTTTTAGATTTTTAGTTTCTTCATCTGGCCACTGTTGATCTCTGTGTGTAAGCTATATTTTGGTCAAGGCACAATATGCATTATGCCTACGTGTGTCTTGACATGACAGAAGAGAGAGAGAGAGGGAGCGATAGGAGGGAGAAAGGGAGGGGAGGGATAAGGTGGGGAGAAGGAGAGAGAGACTTCTGTAAAGTACAATGATCTTATGTACCTATTGAAAATTAGTACTTGGGTTGCTAAGTCGGTCATTTCCCGGTATTAAAATTATGGGAAAAAATACAAATGGGAATTCCATGCTTTAACATTTTAATAAAACAGTGTATCTGAAGTCAAAATCATCATAATCCTAAACCGAAAGGTTCAGAAGGTAATTTTATTCAGACATTTGATGGAATTTGTTGTGCATTAACATTGAAAGGGTGCATAGACAGTAATAATGTAGTGAAGGGTGCTAATTATGTCCAATATTTTGTTTATCCTTTTAAAATAACATTTGTAAAAAGAGTAGACTATATGTTGTATTCTGGAAGAGGTTCATTTGGATAGTTCAATGTTCAATTTGTAGCTAAGTTCTATAAAACATATCCATGTACAAAGTACTTGCATTCTATGGAGACTTGACATTTCGAAATTCTTCTTGTCTGGTTCAGAGTACTGTGTACATGGATATGTTTTTATAGAACTTAGCTATAAATTGTATGTTGTATTCAATTTTTAAAACAACTCATTCAGTCAAAGTGGGTTTTTTTGTAACCTTTTTATTTCCACCTGAAAAAAAGTTTAGATTCAACAAACAAATAGATTTATGCAGTTTAAGAATAATGCACAACATTACTAGATGCCACCGCCACTTCTTAATGCAGGTTTGTATTTATGGCATCAATTTGATGAAATATTGTCATGTTTTTGTTGTAGATGACCAAAATGCTTGAGGAACAAAAAGTGGCCAACTTGAACCTTGAGGTATGATCATACACTAATAAAAGAAAAGGAAGAAAGAAAACAAAAGATAAATATTATAGACACACACTAACGCATGTAATTATGTATGCTTCCAGATTCCTATTGTGGTTGCCTGCACAGGTATACTGTCACCAAGGTACTTGGCAGGTACTGTACCGTACCAGGGGTGTACCAGTGTACATAGTATTACCAGTGCAGTACCACTTCTGGTGGGTCCTGTAAAGTAGCAGCATTGGTACTGTGTAGGTACTCTGTATGCATGGTACTTGGCGATGGCCAAGTACTTTGGCGATGGTGTACATGTTCAGGCAGTAGGAATCTTGTGGTGTACTTGTAGCGACATAGCATAGGATTGTCCCTTCCCATAATGCCTTATGCCAGGGTCTCTGTAAACCAGCACATTTAAATGTATTGTAATTGTGACAAATCTTGACAATTATTTTGACGGGAGGTTTGCGGTAATGGTTGCAATATGCATAAATGACTTCAATGTTCCATGATCAATGGCCCTACTATTGAGCAACATGTATGAAGGTTGCATGCGATTTAATGCATTTTTAGCAATGCATCATGCGAAGGGATGATTGTCTGCTGTGTTGTAGGGATTATATATATTGTTGTTGTAGTGCATGATTCATAACACTTAGATAGATGTTTGTAATGCATGCGCCTCTAAACACCAAGTTTAAATCTTACAAAGCAAAGAATGAATACTTCATTTTGAATTGCTTTTTTTTTTTTTTTTTAAATTGATACGATTTGTATTTAGCTAAGGCAATAACTTTAGGTTGCACTAACATTCTAGCTATATTATTATACTCGGCTGTGGCACCGGGGGCAAAATGAAATGAGGTTATTAAAAATCTACCTAAAATGTTGCCCCAAATGGTGGGGTATTTTGACAATTTTTTGTCCTGACCGGGAGGAACACACTTATGCCCTTGTGGTACGTCACTAATCATACTTTGCACCAGATGTTAAGTTAAGCTCTTACTTTTCTAGTATATGCTGTCAAAAGATTTAATTTCAAGATCTGAAAGACACAGGATTGAGGAACAAAAAATGTAAATTCTGAAGATTTCAAGACTTGTCCTGTATGGTCCTGATGTTGATGATATGATTTTGTGAAGTTGTGATATCAGCCAAATTTAATGAAGGATCTACAAATTAAGTGGTATGATAGAGTAACAAAGGCTCAGAATATATGTACATCAAATCAGCAAATAATTAACTTTACACATATATTTTGTTTTATTACTCTATTTTTAGGAGGAGATTCATTCCTTGAAATCTGATGTAGAAGATAGAGAAGTGCATCTGAGGGAGCAGTTGTCACTAGCGGAGACAGATAACCTGGAACTCAAGAAAAATCTGGTTAAACTTGTCAAGTAGGTGGAAATATTTTGTGTTTTATTTAGAAATAAGATCTCAAAGTGTATGTTTTGGTTTTGAATATTGAATTCCAAATTCTCTTTCATAAAATATAATCTTTCAAAGGATTACTTGGATTAAATTTCTGTTTTGCTAAAAAAATTACGAGGTTTTATCTTCATGCTTTTCATTGTCAATTTCAGAACTTCAAAATCTATAAGCTCGCTAAAATATTTGTACCTCACTCCCCCATCATTATTACATGTAACTTCATCTCCCCCACTTTTCTGGAAAAAAAAAAAGTTGAGATTTTTAATACTATGGGAAACCTCTGGCTACATAATGTTTGTATGCAAAACATTTCTTGGAGATTCATTCACTTAGCAAACATATCATCAAATGTGTATTATGTTCTGTTAACAGAACAAAATCAACACACTGACCATTGGAACCAATGTAAGACACATAATCATGCATAATGCAAAATCAATTGAAATTTTGGAAATCTTTTTTGTGGATATCTCTTGATTCCATAAAAATTTGAATCCTTTCAAATACAAAACTGATCAAACAACCAAACAAAATTATTCATACTAAAGTACATCAGAGACTCACCCTGTTTGCAAATTCTTGGTTATATATTAATAAATATGTATCACTTATTTAGAGAGAAATTGGACTCAGTAGTGTACACACACTCAGAGATGTTGATGCATCCAATGCACTAGCTCTGTAGGGGGAGTGCATTGGACTAATAAATATTAATACTGTTTGAATGTTTGTACCAGAATCAAACAAATAAACTGTTCCTGTAACAATTTTTTATTTAAATGATATTTTTAGGGAGAAAGACACGCTATGGCAATGGACAGATAAACTTGAACACCAGAGAAAACTGAAGGCATCAGAGAGATGGCTGGAAGATAAAGAGGTATGTAGAGGCCTGGGCAGGAATAAGATTCATCATCATTGTCTGTGTCTAGATGATGATGGGGATAAACAATGATGGTAATGTGATGATGATGGTGATGATAAGGATAATGAACCGAGTGCAATGCATTCGTCAAGATAATCGCACGCGCCGTGGAGTTATTGCATTTAGCTTGAGAGCCGATAGGCTCGAAAGCTAAATGCAATAACTCCATGGCAAGTGCAATTATCTTGACGAATGCATTTGCACGAGTACATTATCCGTCATACACTTTGAGTGTAGGCCTATTAAAACAATAGGCAATATTAATTGCTGCATTCATTATATTAGTTTTAATATTAGGAAAATATCTTACATTTTAAAAACACCGTCAGGACATTGACCAGCTACGTAGCATTTAACTGGTAAAGAAAATCAATCCCTGTAATCAATGGTATCGATTATGCCATACGTCATACTTAGGTAACTTATTCACGCATGGTTTAATTGACTTGACTTTATGTTGTGATCATTTAATATCGTGGTTTCAACACAGAGAGCACTGAACCAGTTGGAAACGATCGATTTAGATGTCAGACTAGTACTACGGTGAATATCAACTGGACTTTATAGCTCTATAATTTGAACTACTTATATTAAAACACACGACATTGGGATTTAACAATTTGTTCAGTATTATCATAGGCCTTCAAACACATGTGTTTAAAGGCCTATGGTATTATAAAGCATGATCATGATATTATGCGCTAGTGTGTGTTTCCCGGGCCCGGCTATGTTATTTTAGATATAGGCCTGCATGTATTTCATTTGTAAAATGCTGAATATTTTGCAATGGTGTCATCTTGTATAATTATGATCCACCTGTTTTTGGCCCTTTTTTTTTATTAGAAGCTCGATTATTCTCATTTGATGTTTGATTTATTTGAGGTCATTAATCATAATTTATGACAATGATATTTGCAAGGGTGCAACTCTACTAGTCTTATTACAAGACTGCCCTATCCCAACCCTAAACCCTAATCCTAAACTCCGTGAACGAGGACTGGACTCAAGTCTAGCGAGTTGCACCTTATTCGGTAATTGTACACTATTATAGAACACCGCTTGTAACTATACCATTTTAACACCACAGAATGTATATTCGTACTTTTTGTTGGTATATATATCGAACAGACAATTATATAGTTATGTGATCTCTGTGTCTAAAGCGCCACCTAACTCTACTTTATGGTTATGTGAAAGTAGTATTTCTAGTATTTGAGCGTGCACGTATTATCTAGAATCTATTGTTTAGCGTGCAGGTTTTAGATAATGCATTGTTTAGCGTGCAGGTTTATATAATTTGGGCTGTGAAGGGTAGTTCGCGAAAATAATGCACGGGAGAAGAATACATAACGATGAATAGAAACGGGCACTAGAAGTGTATACAATGATAATGATGATGACAATACCATGATGGTGTTGATAATCTTAAGATGATGATGTAAATGTTGATGATAGGATAAATGATGAGGGTAATGTGATGAAGATGATGATAGTGATGATGACGATGACAATGGTGTTGGCCACAAGGACGACAACAATTACAATGAGATGATGATGGTGATGAAGTGAAGATGATGATATTAATGATGGTGACAGTAATTATGATGGTGATGATATTGGTGATGATGAGAGTAATGATGATCCTGGTGATGTTGATGTTGTCAGTGATGCTGGGGATGATGATGATGATAAGGAGGATAGGGTAAATAGGCCTATTCTCGGTCACTTAAGAAACAACCCGCTCTATTTCTTGTGTAAATAATTATAAAAGTTAGCTATATGGGAACGTGCATTCCCCACAACATCCGGTTTAACATACCCTGCATGACATCTTCCATTGAACTTGTATTGAAGTACAAGGTAAAAGGTCAAAGTTGACGACAACGCCTATTCTCGGTCACTAAACTCCTATTCTCGGTCACCGTATAGTTTTTCTATACCTATTCTCGGTCATTCTCTTTGGAAGCCTGGTTGATCGGTATGATGCGGTTTTGATAACTTAAACGCGTAATAAAAATACGTGTGCAGTGTTCTCAGATATATTGACATGGACCGATCCTTTCAAAACGGTTTATTGGCAAAAATTTTCGTACCATCCGATCGGGGTCCGAGGCGGTCATATTTTGTGGGAGCGACAGCGGAATGCGGTGGCACGCCCGACGCGTCAGTGACTTTCTTGTCGGCAGCTACCGCCGTCGGCGCACCTGTAGGCTAACTTGACGCGTATGATGGTTAAATTAATGAAAGAGAATAATGACAGAACAAGTCCGGGGAACAGGTAATATGATTGATGTAGGCCTAGCTTTAAAAAGATTGAAGGACTAACCTAGATATATTATTCAATTTGACGACCCTAAATCCTAAAAGAGCGGTATCGTGGTAGTCGAGTGATCGATTCGCAGCGCTTTATTAATTATTATTAGGCACAATCATGGTGACCCAAGTCTGCATGCGCGCAGGGCTGTCTACTTCTTGGCCGACTAAAAAATTGTTTAAGTAGGTGGTTGTGGGCCTATAATAACTTAGGAACATTTTTTTAAACCAAATGTATCTTTTCTCCCCCTTAAACTACTTTTTAAAACAAAATTGCTATTGCAATACCGGATACCGCGCCGTCCAATGCCACATGTTAATATTCAGATTTTTCTTTTTCACTTTATTCTTTGGACGATCCGTATGATTTTACCTCGGCGTGATGCGTGAGAGTTGACATTGCTTAGGGGCTGTGCATAATTATGAGCCTTGTGGGAGGGTAAGGGGGGTGGCAAGCCAGAAATAATTAATTCAAGACAAGCGACTCCCGAACAGGGGTGATTTGTATGTCCCCTACCCCTTAATATTGTCACATTTATACGATGTTAATGAATAATTTACATTTTCGTACATTTTATGTCTATCTACCTGACAACTAACGGTTTAATTGCTTTTAAAATATTACTAGAAAGTTAGAACTATCAATTAGCTACATATTGTTACCAAAATGAATTAATTTTCATCAATAAAACTTGAGTTTTGGTGATTTGAATGTCCCCTATACCTTAATATTGTCATATTTTACGCTGCTATACATGAAAAATTTATATTGTTTAACATTTTATGTCTATCCAGCAAAGAATTAATGGTTATTTTGCTTCAAAAGATTACAACAACCAAATAGCTATATATTGATGCCAAAATGAATAAATTATAATGAATAAATGTCAAGTTATGTTGGTTTGTACGCCCCCTACCCCTTAATATTGTCATATTTTACGCTGTTACACATTGGAAAATTAACATTTTCTCACATTTTATGTCTATCTGATGGTTTTTCTGTTAAAAATAATACTGGAAAGTTAGAACAATAAATTAGCTACATGTTGATACCAAAATGAATTCATTATTATGAGTAAAGGTTGAGTTATGGTGGTTTTTATTTCCCCTAACCCTTAATAATACCATATTTGACATGGTTATACATGGAAAATTAACCTTTTCTTACATTTTATGTCTATCTACCTGACAATTAATGTTTGCTTTGCTTTAAAATAATACTAAACCGTTTGAACAACCAATTAGCTACATTTTAATTCCAAAATGAATTCATTATCACGAGTTGAAGTTGAGTTATGATGGTTTACATTTCCCCTACCCCTTAATATTGTTACACACGCTGCTACATGTGGAAAAGTACTATTTTTTACATTTTCAGACTATTTTCCTGACAAGCAGTGGTTGATCTCACCCCGCACCTATAAATATCAAAATATTACATGAATGGTAACTTACGAAACAAATTTTGTTAATAGAACTTATATAGTTCAGCCGAGTGACATATCAAGACACATGAAACACCCCAACCCCGAACCCTATACACACCCCACACCTAACCCCACATACCCACCCCCACCTACCCAAAACCCACACAACCGTGGCACAAACCAACATGCAAACAAACATGCACATATATAAATCTTTGAACCAGAACATCAATGTTTGCCTAGATATGCTTGATATTAAAAACAAAATTAAAAAATGGAAACTTAATATTGAAAATAGAAATTGGTACAATAGTAAAATTTGAAGCCTGTGTCACAAAAACACCCACCCTACATATTGTTGTGAAAAATCTGATGATTTTCTCTTAGTGTATGGACTGGCTACTTCCAATCATGATCTAATGAATCCTATGTTTGCTTTCAAATAATACTAGGAAGTTAGAACAATCAATTAGCTACATATTCATACCAAAATAAATTCATTATTATGAGTAAAGGTTGAGATATGGGAATTTATATCTCCCCTACCCCCTTAATTTTGTCCTATTTTCGTGATTTTATGTGATTATACGTCCATATATAAAATGACCTGTAAAAAATGTGATACCACAATTTGAAACCACTACCTACCTATAGCCGTAGGGGTGAACGAACTCCTTATTTAGGGCCCCTGTGTGATCTTGCTCCTGGACTAAACCATTTTAAGAATATATCACAATAGCGCTAAATATAATCCCTCTAGGAGAATTCAAAAATAGCATAATTGCGCTAATAACGCGCTATAGAGCCTAAACCATTTACAGAATAGCACAATAGCGCTAACAGCACACTGCCTAAACCATTTTAAGAACAGCACAATGTCGCTAATAACACACTATAAGGCCTAAACCATTTTAAGAATATCACAATGCCGCTATCAGCATCCCTCCAAGTGTAGGCCTACTAGAATTCAAAAATAACATAATTGCGATAATAACGCGCTATAGGTCTCCAAGACCCTCAAACCATTTCCAAAGCACAATAGCACTAATAGCACGCTATAAGGCATAAACCATTTTAAGAATAGCACACCAGTGCTAATAGCATCATCCCTTAAAGTGTAGGCCTAATAGGAGCACTCAAAAATGGCATAGGCCTAATTGCGCTAATAACATTTAAAGCCATTTTTAATGTACCTAATGGTTTTATTCTAAGTCCTCAAAAAATAACACTGTCGAGGCACAAATAGCATACCCATGAAAATAGCGGTGCTATTTGTAATAATAATATGTGTATAATGTAATTAACAAAATTGCGCTAATAGCACGTGTAGGCCCAAGGAGAGTGTATGCTATCTGCGCAATTGTCAGTTATAGCGCCTTTCTCGGTCCAGGGCAGGAGCATTTTTGCAGACAAAATAATGACATTGTTGACCCAATTTTTCAGACCGAGAATACGACAGGAAAGGAGGGGTAAGGATGGAGTATGGGGTGTCGGCGCGCGCCGGGCGTCACAAATAATTTCTCATCGCTCATTTGTATTCGACAAATGGCTATAATCAAGCCTTTTACAGAAAAATGCAACACTCTCATGTGCGCATGCATGATCATTTCTAGGACGCATGGCAACAATGATGTCAACATATAGCCTAGCTCAAACTGTTGAACACTGACCGAGAATAGGAATGCCAACGGAATTTGTATGCCTATTCTCGGACACCCCTGTTTCTATGGGAATTTACATAAATACAACACCAATCATTTGCTATGGTGTTATTTACGATGCAGATGGATCAACTTGTTAAAATTACAGCTTTAAAACATGGTAAAATGCATGTACAATTTCGCATCACTGATTATATTACAATATCACCATTTTAAACCTCTTAAATGACGTTATTATATTTTTTTAATGCCGATATTTCAGGTCACCATACAATCTAAAAATCTATTATTTGAGGTGAACTGTGCTGCTGTGACCTTGAAAAGTCACCAAAACCTGCAGCACCGGTACGGCTAAATGGTTTATAGTCGCAAAGTTCGGAAGACACCGCTAAAATTAAAGCAACGATCGTCAGCGGTAAAACTGACCGAGAATAGGCGTGTGACCGAGAATAGGCGTATTGACCCTAATGATTAGAAGATGATGGTGATGGTGATAAGATGATGGTGATGAGATGATGATTGCGATGGTGATGACAACTATGATGAGATTATGATGATGATGATAAGATTAAGACAATGATGCTGGTGATGAGATGAATACCCTGGACCAAAACAAGCATATTTAAAGCACAGTACTTTAAATATGCTTTCTAAACAACATTCCAATGTGCGACATTTGGAACGACGATAAAGTACCTTTAAAGTACAAATAAAGCACAATGACCAGAAAAGTACATTTAAAGCATACTGAAAAAAGCACATTTAAAGTACTGTACTTTAATTGTACTTTATACCAAACAAGCATATTTAAAGTACTGTGTTTTAAATATGGTTTCTAAACAACATTCCAAAGTGCGACATTTGGAACGACGATAAAGTACCTTTAAAGTACAAATAAAGCAAAATGACCAGAAAAGTACATTTAAAGCATACTGAAAAAAGCACATTTAAAGTACTGTACTTTAATTGTACTTTATACCAAACAAGCATATTTAAAGTACTGTGCTTTAATTATACTTTACACCAAAACAAGTATATTTAAAGCACTGTGCTTTAAATATGCTTTCTAAACAACATTCCAATGTGCAACATTTGGAACGACAATAAAGTACCTTTAAAGTACAAATAAAGCACAATGACTAGAAAAGTACATTTAAAGCATACTGAAAAAAAGCATTTTTAAAGTACTGTGCTTCGAGGTTCCATACCATATATGGAGCTTATCAAAGTATTGGTAACACAAGTATGTTCACATGCAAGCATACATTACCAGTAACCATCTCCTGTAATCAAGCCTGTATTTGTAAGTCCATTAAGTCCTTCATTTTATATAAATATGAACAGTTTTATACATCCATTGCAATATGCAACCTTAGCACAAGATGGCTGTTGGTATTTTTCAAATCTAGAAGAATAGTCATGTGACTTGTATGTGTAAACATCACATGACCATGATGGCCACATTAAAGTACATTTAAAGTACACTGAAAAGCACATTTTAAGTACTCTTACATTGCTGACAATACCGGGGAAAACCAATCCAGGTAAAGTATACATAAAGTACTGATAAGTATATTTAAAGTACACACTGATGTTCAAAATTTGGTTAAGTCCAAAATAAGCATAATTAAAGTATACTCACTGAAACTGGGAAAAAACTAAGTCCAAATAAAGTATAGTTAAAGCACAAAAAATTTCCCATATTTATCAAAATATTCATAAAGTATAATTAAAGTCATATAAAGCACATTTAAAGTACCTTTAAAGTACACAGTTTTTCCAGGATATGAAAAATAAGCACATTTAAAGTACACTTTAAGAATGGTAGTTGAATGATTATGAATCACTTATGTTCTTATTCACTTATGTTCTTATTTTATCTTGTGGTTTTTTGTAGGTTGTCAAGTGCATGCAGTGTGAAGTAGAATTTGGTATAATGGTCAGACGCCATCACTGTAGATCCTGTGGACGCATATTCTGCAGTAAATGTTGCAATAGCTTTATCCTAGGTGCTCAAAGCAAGTAAGTTTATCCACTGTTCTATGTAAAAAGATCTACTCTGATTCAGATTCATGTTATTTCAAATTATAGTCCCAAGGCAAAATTGCATGACATATCATAGTTATATACAGTTAATAACTTGATGAAGAAGAGAAAGGTAACTGCCATTGAAAACTGTGTGAGTGACAAAATCTAGACCAGGTGGGAATTGAACGAGTTGTCCCTCATAATTTCTGGTCACAAGTTATTACAACACCTAAAGTCTTGATTTTTGCTGGGTATGTTAGTTTAATAACGTACATTACAATTGTGTAAAAACAGAATTTTGAAAATATTTAGGGCATCCTCCTCAACAAATGTTACAATATGGCTTTAATATTTTACCGTCTTTCAGAAATAAAGTGCGAGTTTGTGAGCAATGTTTTGTCATTCACCATCACTCAAGAGAATCAGACAGCATCAATACATCCCTCCTTGGTCAAAGCACAGAGGAGGAGGAAGTAGATGATGCCCTGCTGACATCAAGATTACGACTCTCATCGCATGCTAGTACCACTAGCACACCAGATGGCAATGGGAATGGAGAGGAAGGGGAGGCTAGGATTGGTCCCTTGCTTGGACCTGGAGATTTACAGCAGAGTAATGCGGATGACAGCACTCGAGCCAAATTTGTTGTTGGAAGTGCTTCAAGGTATGATCAGGGTTACCACAATTGGTCAGACCAAAAGGGGTTGAGAACCTGTCAAGTAGGCTGAATTTTTAATTAAATGAAGAGGCACCCAAAGTCATCAAATTTTGGTGCTTTTTTTCTAGCACAGAAATCACCTAATTGATGGTGTTTCCTGTTAGACTAGGGTGAAGATTTAATTGAGGGATTTTGGAATAAAGCTTATAATTCCTTAATGAAGTTTTCTCACTGGACTAGTTTTAGTGATTTCATACATGTAGGAGTACTCGTTGACATCAACTTAAATCTGATTCTACTTTTCACAACAGTGTTCTCATATTACTTGATTGTTTCATTTGTCATTAAAACTCTTTTCGTAACACATAACTCATGAACAAAGTTCTTGGTATCTGATCCAGAATGTTCACTTACTTGTGTAAATTTCAACAACACCTGTTGTCTTTATTAACACTTGATGGGTAGTGACTGCTATTGGCAACCAATGCTAGAAGTAGTTCCAGCTAATATTAAATATGTTTAATCATAATCATCTTTTCGTAATTGTATTCTTCATCTTTGTTTCATTTTGCTTTCTCAATACTGAACAGCACACCAACCCCACCCATGTCTCCAATCGCCACTGGAGACATCTCTATCACAGATGGCTCCACACCAAAACAAGTGGAAAACCCTGTCATTGTACTCGACAGCCCATTGCCTGGAGCACAAGGGAATGTTACCGAGGATGACTCCAAGGATAGCTCTGAGCCTGATTTTGACATCATTAGTGAAGAAGAGGTTCAGTCAGCTAAGGAGGAGGATTCCATTACACCTGCTAAGAGTACCAAAGGCATGTCTTTGACAAACAGGTAGCGTGTGTGTAAATGTTTGTTTTATGTTTATGTTTATTTGTTTGATTTGTTCATTTGGTTGGTTAGCTACCTGGTTGAGGTGACTGCAGTAAACGAGGGATATTCATAACCTCATTAATATATGCAGCAAGTGCGATCCAATCACAGATAATAACTTTTAAATACGCGGACGCAAATGCAGGTCATTGAAAAAGTATAATGACTGCGTCTCATGACGTAGTTGAAAGTACGCTCTACAATGACCGCGTTACGTGAGCGTGTGTTACGCGTTCAACAATTTACACGAACGCTGGCAGCCAGATTTGGACATCGGTATTGTGAAATATCTAAACATTGTGCTTTGGACCTCGGAATATCTCCTCGGTTCCAAAGCACAATGTTTAGATATTTCACAATACTCTCAAAACAACTGATGCGCAGTCATTAACCTCTAAATAATCCTGTTACAAGTAAACAAGGTTTAACTTGACAAAAAAAACATAACTTTTCAAGTAAGGTCATTTTTTTTCAGCCCCAAAATGGCTGATTTTCCATGATTTTATCAAAAAGTAAAAAGAAAAAATTCTTCCAAAACTAAAAATCTGGGTCGGTCTAGCCCGTAAAACGGTGTTTTCTTTCTTTGTAGCATTATGTGTATGATTGTTTCTTTGTATTTTATTGTAACAATATGTGAGGTTTTGGGGGAACTATTGTCATCTTGTTTGTTTATATGTTTGTTTGTAAACATGTTTGTGTATCAAAAAGTAAAAAGAAAAAATTCTTCCAAAACTAAAAATCTGGGTCGGTCTGGCCCGTAAAACGGTGTTTTCTTTCTTTGTAGCATTATGTGTATGATTGTTTCTTTGTATTTTATTGTAACAATATGTGAGGTTTTGGGGGAACTATTGTCATCTTGTTGTTTATTGTCTCGCCTGAATGTTCAGGGAGAGACTTAGTAATCACTATGGTGTGTGTGTGTCCGTGTGGGGGTGTGTGGGGGTGGGGGGGGGGGTGGGGGCGTGTGTGTGTTCGGAAAAAGCTTGTGAACGCGTTATCTTGAGAACCGTAAGTGCTATGATGATGAAACTTTATAGGGGGTAGCATGACCAAAGGGTGTCGACCTGATTAGATTTTGAGCGCAAAATATGGTAATTAAGTACCTAATTTGCATAATTTATGCGTAATAAGCAAAATACCTTGTGAACAGATTATCTGGAGATCCGTATGGGGTACAGTGACGCAACTTGGTGGGGAGTAGCGTGGCCAGATGTTCTCGACCTGATTAGATTTTCAGCGCAAAATATGCTAATTAAGTACCTAATTTGCATAATTTATGTGTATTTGATGCGTATCAAGCAAAAAACCCTTGTGAACAGCTTATCTGGAGATCCGTATGGGGTAGTGACGTAACTTGGTGAGGAGTAGCGGGGCCAGAGGTTCTCGACCTGATTAGATTTTCATGAGGTCAAAGGTCACATACAAGGTCAAAGGTCAACTGAGGGCACCAAATCTTTTAATAATTAATTTTCAACTGTGCATCACATATCCCAATAACAGCTTGATCGGTCATTGTAATTAAGGAAATATGACGACTTTAAGATAGTCGCTTTCTTTGTAAAGTATAGCAAAGTAACACTTTCAATGAGTGATAACTCGTAAAGGAAGCATCTTTCTGTTTTGATTTATTTGATGAAATAGTTCTTTGGTATTGCCAAATTTGATTTTTCAGCGCAACATACTTTATCCAATTGACCTTTTCGGTAAATCCCATAACCCATTGCGAGTACACCTGAGAACTCGTCATTTTACGTCACGCCGACTTGCAATGCGCAGTAACGATGTTCGATAAACGACGTGCGGATCGGCGTGACGGAATGAAGAGTTCTTAGGTGTACTCGCAAAGGCTTATGGGATTTACCGAAAAGGTCAATTTCGTGAGGTCAAAGGTCACATACAAGGTCAAAGGCCAACTGAGGTCACCAAATCTTTTAATAATTAATTTTCAACTGTGCATCACATATCCCAATAACAGCTTGATCGGTCATGTAATTAAGGAAATATGACGACTTTAAGATAGTCGCTTTCCATGTAAAGTATAGCAAAGTAGCACTTTTAATGAGTGATAACTCGTAAAGGAAGCATCTTTCTGTTTTGATTTATTACTTTGATGAAATAGTTCTTTGGTTTTGCCAAATTTTTGGAAGGTCATTACGGGGTCATCCGAGGTCACTCAGGGGTCATCTGAGGTCAAGTTATTAAAAACTCAGTATGGGCATGAAACTTGATGGTACATTCAACATTTCAAGGCAAATTTTTGGCAGTTCATTTTGAGGTCACCAGGGGTCATCTGAGGTCAAATTAGTAAAAACTGTCGTATGGGCATGAAACTTGGTGGGTACAGTCATAAAGCCAAATTTTTGGAAGGTCATTTTGGGGTCACCAGGGGTCATCTGAGGTCAAATTAGTAAAAACTGTCGTATGGACATGAAACTTGGTGGGTACAGTCAACATTTCAAGCCAAATTTTTGGACGGTCATTTCGGGGTCATCTGAGGTCAAATTAGTAAAAACTGTTGGATGGACATGAAACTTGGTGGGTACAGTCAACATTTAAAGCCAAATTTTTGGAAGGTCATTTTGAGGTTACCAGGGGTCGTCTGAGGTCAAATTAGTAAAAACTGTCGGATGGGCATGAAACTTGGTGGGTACAGTCAACATTTAAAGCCAAATTTTGGAAGGTCATTTCGGGGTCACCAGGGTCATCTGAGGTCAAATTAGTAAGAACTGTCGTATGGTCATGCAACTTGGTGGGTACAGTCAACATTTAAAACCAAATATTTGGAAGGTAATTTCGGAGTCACCAGGGGTCATCTGAGGACAAATTAGTAAAAACTTGTATGGGCATGAAACTTGATGGGTACAGTCAACATTTAAAGCCAATTTTTGGAAGGTCATTTCGAGGCCACCAGGGGTCATCTGAGGTCAAATTAGTAAAAACTGTTGCATGGGCATGAAACTTGGTGGGTACAGTTACCATCGGCCAGATAATCGTGCCTAGCCGATAACCGCCAAATTCATTTACCTCTCTACCAACAGTTATCGCAAAAGCAGGCGGTCACAAAAGCAGGCGAGACTCGTGGTTCGAGAACCGCCTTGTATGTTTGTTTGTAAACATGTTTGTGTGTATGTTTGATATCATCAGTAAGGATGAAGATGGAGATGCTTCCATAAAGAGTATGAGAAATCCCTGTATGGGAAACAGGTAATGTAGTAATGTGTGTCTTTCTATCTGTCTATCGTTCTGTCTGTCTTTCTGTCCATCATTATGTACGTCTTTCATCAATATGTACCTAATTATCTGTTTCATAACGCCAGTGACAACGGAGTCCTCTTGGTTAAGGGGATGATTTATTTACAATAGAATAAAAGGAGGTTAATTTAGGGTCAAAGTAATGAATTAGATGTTTGTTTGTCTATCTGCACAAGACCCCCAGTTGGAGCATGGTTCAGTTCTTAAGGCTCCCAGTTCTAAAGAAAATCATACTCAAAATCAAAATGTCAATTCCCAAACCAAAACCATGGGAAATTTTTTATTCCTTCAAATTTGAGCCAAATTCAGTCCCCAAAATTGTAAAAAAAAACAGTTCTCAAGACCCAATTAAGTGAAATTCAGCATCTTCAGCAAGACTCCCAGCTCATCATTGTGAGACGCACACCCATATCAAAATGGAAGTTGAGTGACACAGGAGAGGTGGTGTGGACAAAAAATAATTGTTTTCATGGCTTTTCACTCAATTTCAGCTAAAAAATCACTGTAATTTATGACATCTGCTGTAGTATCATATCAACTGGAATTTGTCTGATGGGGAAAGCATCCAAATAAAATGAAAAAAAATGCATATGACTGTGTTTGTTTGCATTGCACCTTCATGAATATTAATGAGAATATTTGCATATTCTTTGTATGTACAAACCCTTGTTGTGTGGGTTCACCTTAATTACAAATACTGTATTTCTTTTTACTTATGTCAATCATGTTTGTTTTTCCATTTTTCTATTTATTTGTCAGCAGTGTGGTAAGTGCAGTGATGACAACCAAAGAGTTAGAGGCAGGTTTCGGGTGTGATGCCGAGATCCAAATCCGAGCTGGACATAGTCATTCCATACCTATACTGCTAGATGAACCAGGACTTATACTATGTTGGGAATTCGCTTCTGCACCAAAGGTATGTTACACAGTCAAAATTGTCCGTTCAAACTAGCCAAAACATTCAGACCGAGTATAGTACAAGTTTACACCATAACATTAACATTAATAAATTTCAAATGTTCATTTTTTTGAAACCATTGTCAGGGATGCCAGTTTTCCGGATATTTCCGGAATCCGGACCGCACGTTTTTTTTAAAATAATTCCGGTCGGGGTCGCAAAAAAATCTCCCGTTGGAAGGAAAAAAATCTGAGGAAATCTCCAATTTTAAAAGCTTTTAAAATGAAAATTCCTTAGAACCCTGACTGGATGACTCAACTAGATAATGGTACTCATTTAACATGCATGTGGTTTAATTTTTATATTATTGAGAACACCTTTTCATGCCCAAAATTGATGAATTTTAGTCCATTATCGGACCAGCATATTATACTGAGTGTGTCGGCTTTTATGCTCAAAAACTCATCTCTTTTTCCTCAACAAATATTACCCAAGTAAGAAGTATGTAATGTGTATTAATGAACGATGACGTTTGAGATGATGCTGGACTGATGATGCTGATGCCGTATAGGCCTATGTATACTCTAATATCAAGTCATGTTTAAGTCTAAATGGAAATGAACTTCGGTCAAAGGTTTGATATGACCCTTTTAGCTGTATCCTTTGGCTTTGTGTAGCCGTCGTTGTGAACATGGGGGTGGGGGAGGTTGGGTGGGGGTGGTTGAGTGTGTGTAGGCCTATGTATTTCCTTTTTAGGCCTACTATTTTAGTCCCAATTTGTAGTGACATCACTCTGTCTCTGTATGTTTAACATACCGAATTTTACAAATTACTCTTATCATACAATGTCTGGGTACAATGTATTCTTCATGGAAAAACGCAAGTCCCCCCCCCCCCCCCATGTGGGCCCCCTCCCACATACCCGAAGGTGGGGGGGCTAAAAAATTTGATGAATCATTGTTTTTATATTGCGCATTACATATATCAATTTCAATCATGTAAGCCATGTTATTAGGCCAAAAAACACTTTGAAGAATGTCTCCCATGTACAAAAGTATAGGAAACAGAACATTTAAAACCACTTTTTTAGGATGAAGGAAGCATTTTTTCAAAAAAAGTCTAAAACAGGTTTTTTTTATCAAAAATGGTCTCTTTTGGGGTGCTAAATCTGCTAAAATGTTTGTCGTCCTGAAATTTTAACCAAAAGGTGGGGGTGGGTGGGGTGGGGTGGGGTGGGGGAGGCAGTGGATGCCAAGCACAAATTGTTACAAGCCGACGTCAAACGTCGGCTTGTGCTGTCTTCTTCCAATTCTTCTTCTTCTTCTTACAAGCCGACGACGGATGTCGGCTTGTTCTGTCTCTTCTCAATTCTTACAAGCCGCCGACGGATGTCGGCTTGTTCTGTCTCTTCTCAATTCTTTCTTCTTCTTTCTTCTTCTGGCAACCTCGTGACATTTTGCGTGAATTGCCACGCTTTAGCCCTAGCTCTCTTATGCTTCAACAGATTTCAACCATACTTGAGCCAAATGACCACTGGACTAGGCCAAACCTTCCATTTGACTTTGACCTTGCTGTGACCTTTGACCTAGCTATAATGGTCAAAAGTGTGATTTCACAAAAAATGCTACTCCTTCCACAAATTTCATGCAATGATCATGTGACTCATGCATATGAATCAACATGTGGCAGTGCTTAAAACTTCCTAAAAGAATTGAGGTTAAAGGTCATTAAGGGGGTCATTTCCGGTCTGAAAGCTAAAAATATTCAAAAAATCACTGTCTTTACAAAATATATAGCAGAGAGTCGCCATTAGCACACATGCATTGCTACTAGCCAGGGTCTTTAGGATGCCTACAGGTTTGGGGTCAAAGGTCATTAAGGGGTTACTTCCGGTCAAAAACCAAAAATGTTCAAAAAATTTTATCTCAAAATGTAAACAGACCAGAATAATATAACCAACATACATGAATTAGTGTTCCCTGATGTATGCATGGTATTTTTATTTTGGGGGTCAAAGGTCATTAAGGGGTCACTTCCTGTTTTTAGCTGAATAACTTCAAGAATTTTTATCTCAAGAACTGAACATGTTAGAATTTTTAATTAAAATTGGAACAATGCATTTTGTCGGTGTACATAAGGTTTTTTTTTACATTGAGGTCAAAGGTCATTAAAGGGGTCAAAAGGTCAATCAAAATTTTCAAAAATCAAAATCCATGTATAAGTTCCGATTAAGCTGAAATTCACCAGGAATATTTCTTATGACATCCTAAGCACAGTGCAAGAGCAGTTGACCCCATCCGTAACCCAGGGGTCAAGTTATAGGGGTCAAATTATGGCTTGTATTCAGCGTCTGTTGACTCTAGTTACAAGTTTCGACGACGGATGTCGGCTTGTTCTGTCTCTTCTCAATTCTTCTTCTTCTGGCAACTCGTGACATTTTGCGTGACTTGCCACGTGTCGCCCTAGCTCTCTTATGCTTCGACAGATTTCAACCATAGTTGAGCCAAATGACCACTGGACTAGGCCAAACCTTCCATTTGACTTTGACCTTGCTGTGACCTTTGACCTAGCTATAATGGTCAAAAGTGTGATTTCACAAAAATGCTACTCCTTCCACAAATTTCATGCAATGATCATGTGACTCATGCATATGAATCAACATGTGGCAGTGCTTAAAACTTCCTAAAAAGAATTGAGGTCAAAGGTCATTAAGGGGGTCATTTCCGGTCTGAAAGCTAAAAATATTCAAAAAATCACTGTCTTTACAAAATATATAGCAGAGAGTCGCCATTAGCACACATGCATTGCTACTAGCCAGGGTCTTTAGGATGCCTACAGGTTTGGGGTCAAAGGTCATTAAGGGGTTACTTCCGGTCAAAAACCAAAAATGTTCAAAAAATTTTATCTCAAAATGTAAACAGACCAGAATAATATAACCAACATACATGAATTAGTGTTCCCTGATGTATGCATGGTATTTTTATTTTGGGGGTCAAAGGTCATTAAGGGGTCACTTCCTGTTTTTATCTGAATAACTTCAAGAATTTTTATCTCAAGAACTGAACATGTTAGAATTTTTAAATTAAAATTGGAACAATTCATTTTGTCGGTGTACATAAGGTTTTTTTAACATTGAGGTCAAAGGTCATTAAAGGGGTCAAAAGGTCAATCAAAAATTTTCAAAAATCAAAATCCATGTATAAGTTCCGATTAAGCTGAAATTCACCAGGAATATTTCTTATGACATCCTAAGCACAGTGCAAGAGCAGTTGACCCCATCCGTAACCCAGGGGTCAAGTTATAGGGGTCAAATTGCGGCTTGTATTCAGCGTCTGTTGACTCTAGTTTCTTCTTCTTCTTCTTTCTTTCTTCTGGCAACCAATCAACTGCATCTAGCTTCGCAAAGGATTGACAGATTTCAACCAAAGTTGACCCAAATGACCACTGGGCTAAGCCAAACCTTCCATTTGACTTTGACCTCGCTGTGACCTTTGACCTAGCTATAATGGTCAAAATGTGATTTCACAAAAATGCTACTCCTTCCACAAATTTCATGCAATGATCATGTGACTCATGCATATGAATCAACATGTAGCAGTGCTTAAAACTTCCTAAAAACAATTGAGGTCAAAGGTCATTAAGGGGGTCATTTCCGGTCTGAAAGCTAAAAATATTCAAAAAATCACTGTCTTTACAAAATATATAGCAGAGAGTCGCCATTAGCACACATGCATTGCTACTAGCCAGGGTCTTTAGGATGCCTACAGGTTTGGGGTCAAAGGTCATTAAGGGGTTACTTCCGGTCAAAAACCAAAAATGTTCAAAAAAATTTTATCTCAAAATGTAAACAGACCAGAATAATATAACCAACATACATGAATTAGTGTTCCCTGATGTATGTATGGTATTTTTATTTTGGGGGTCAAAGGTCATTAAGGGGTCACTTCCTGTTTTTAGCTGAATAACTTCAAGAATTTTTATCTCAAGAACTGAACATGTTAGAATTTTTTAATTAAAATTGAAACAATGCATTTTGTCGGTGTACATAGGGTTTTTTTTACATTGAGGTCAAAGGTCACTAAAGGGGTCAAAAGGTCAATCAAAAATTTTCAAAAAATCAAAATCCATGTATAAGTTCCGATTAAGCTGAAATTAGCCAGGGTCTTTAGGATGCCTACAGGTTTGGGGTCAAAGGTCATTAAGGGGTTACTTCCGGTCAAAAACCAAAAATGTTCAAAATTTTTTTATCTCAAAATGTAAACAGACCAGAATAATATAACCAACATACATGAATTAGTGTTCCCTGATGTATGCATGGTATTTTTATTTTGGGGGTCAAAGGTCATTAAGGGGTCACTTCCTGTTTTTAGCTGAATAACTTCAAGAATTTTTATCTCAAGAACTGAACATGTTAGAATTTTTTAATTAAAATTGGAACAATGCATTTTGTCGGTGTACATAAGGTTTTTTTACATTTAGGTCAAAGGTCACTAAAGGGGTCAAAAGGTCAATCAAAAATTTTCAAAAAATCAAAATCCATGTATAAGTTCCGATTAAGCTGAAATTCACCAGGAATATTTCTTATGACCTCCTAAGCACAATGCAAGAGCAGTTGACCCCATCCGTAACCCAGGGGTCAAGTGATAGGGGGCAAATTGCGGCGTGTATCAGCGTCTGTTGACTCTAGTTTCTTTCTGGCAACTCGTGACATTTTGCGTGACTTGCCACGTTTCGCCCTAGCTCTCTTATGCTTCGACAGATTTCAACCATACTTCAGCCAAATGACCACTGGACTAGGCCAAACCTTACATTTGACTTTGACTTGACTGTGACCTTTGACCTTGACCTTATGGCCAAAAATGTTGATTTCACAAAAAATGCTACTCCTTCCACAAATTACATGCAATGATCACGTGACTCATGCATATGAATCAACATGTGGCAGTGCTTAAAACTTCCTAAAAAGAATTGAGGTCAAAGGTCATTAAGGGGTCATTTCGGTCAAAATCTGAAAATGTGTAAAAATATTCAAAAAATCACTGTCTGTACAAATTACATAGCAGAGAGTCGCCATTAACACACATGCATTGCTATTAGCCAGGGTCTTTAGGATGCCTACAGTTTCGGGGTCAAAGGTCATTAAGGGGTTACTTCCGGTCAAAAACCAAAATTATCAAAAATGTTCAAAACATTTTTATCTCAAAATGTAAACAGACCAGAATAATATAACCAACATACATGAATTAGTGTTCCCTGATGTATGCATGGTATTTTTATTTTGGGGGTCAAAGGTCATTAAGGGGTCACTTCCTGTTTTTAGCTGAATAACTTCAAGAATTTTTATCTCAAGAACTGAACATGTTAGAATTTTTTAATTAAAATTGGAACAATGCATTTTGTCGGTGTACATAAGTTTTTTTTTTCATTGAGGTCAAAGGTCATTAAGGGGGTCAAAAGGTCAATCAAAAATTTAAAAAATCAAAATCCATGTTTAAGTTCGATTAAGCTGAAATTCACCAGGAATATTTCTTATGACATCCTAAGCACAATGCAAGAGCAGTTGACCCCATCCGTAACCCAGGGGTCAAGTTATAGGGGTCAAATTGCGGCTTGTATTCAGCGTCTGTTGACTCTAGTTAATTATTGTTTTATTTTTCTGCTTCACATATATCAACATCAGCCATATTGGTCATGTAATAAAGCCAAAAAACATTTTTTAAGAGTGTCTCTTGTGCATAAAAGTATAGGAAACTCAAAACTTTAAAGCATGTTTTCTGGAAGAAGGAAGCACTTTTTATTAAAAGTGTAGAACAAGCCAGGAGCTTTGAAATGTTCTTTTACCCTCTGAAATGGCCTTTCCTGTGGTGCTAAATGTGCAGAAACCATCTGGCTTCGGGGGGCTTTGCCCCCTCGACCCCCAACAGGGGCTTTGCCCCTGGACCCCGCCAGGGGCCCTTAAGCGGGCCCCTGGACCCCACGCCGTGAGGGACGAGAGCTCCGCTCGCTACGCTTCGCATTTAGTATTTTATGAAATATTTTTTCCTTCCCAACTTCAGGAGGCCACTGGTATCCCTGCATTGTAGTTAAACTTTATTAACCTGGCCAAGATTGTTCCTCAGAGTGTTAAAGTTTGTCAAGAAAGAGGTTGGGTCACAGTTCAACACTGTCAGCCAAAGTTTTAAAAACTGTTTGGCAGTGGCGGCACCAGGAATTTTTTTCGGGGGGAGTGGCATTAGGAGGGGGCAAAATCAACAAATTTTGCACAAAATTGCCGCAAAAAGCGGGAAATTACATATTTTGGGGGTTTGCCTCAAAACTGTGGGGGGGGGGCAAACTGGGAGGGCAAGAAAAATATTGGGGGGGGGGGGGAAATATCCCCTTGCCCCCCCCTAGCACCGCCACTGCTGTTAGGTTAGTGACAGTTAACTATATTACTTTTGAAATGAGCATTTGCAATTTAATGAGCAGCAAATCTTATGAATCTATTTACAGAGTATAGAAAAATTATTTAATTCATGTACATCGTGGAATATTCAACTACGCTTGTTACTTCGCGACTAATCATGCTAATATACGAGCATACAATGCTATTCTACACGTCCATATATGCGAGGTTATCTACGTACAACAGCTTACTGCGCACAGCCATGCAAAGAGTATGTTCCACGATGTACACAAATTAAATTATTTTTTTATAACAGTAACACTAAACAACAATAAAACCATAGTTCATTAGGCCGAGTAAAAAAAAATACATGTTTCTCGTCCGCGCCCTCCTCATTTTTCGAAGATTTTGCAAATTTCTTTTTATTTTGTAAACTTTCAGTTATAACTTGTTGAAAAAGATGTTTCAGAAGTTGAAACTTATTTTACGGCTTTGTAAATGCATAATACATCATTTAAGAAGAGTTTTGTGATCACTAAAGGGGTCTACCTCTCAAAACAAGAAAATTAAAAGGGCCTCCTCCTTTTTCTCAGATATCAATCTGTATGTCGAATACCGAAATATGGTGCCAAATACAGGTATTTGGCGTCGTTTTCAAATAAAAATACAAAATAAAAAGGCCCTCATTCTCCTAATTTTTAAAAACCCGGACGAGAAACATGTTTTTATTTTTACTTGGCCTTATTAGCTGCACTGCTGGGGCTCAAACGTGTGCCCTTAAGAGTTAAAGAGTCTAGCGCCTTATCATTTGACCTTTCTAGACGTGAACACTAACGTTATCCCTAATGCTAATCCTAAATTCTATGGGTATTCTGCAGGTATGACAAAAAGCCATTTCCTTTTCGTAAAGTGTGAATAAATGATGAAGTGTGAATAAATGATGACATTGTGAAAGGCTTTAAAAATTAATCTCTTTAAGTTTCATGATGATTGTGATTGCTATTGTTGAAATAACCAAGTAAATATTCTGGATGGTCAGTGAACTTTTTCACTGGCTGTCACTTACATGTGAAGACCTTTGTTAAACACCATTTCATAATTTGAGGTACGTCTTAATTTTGTGTTGAGATCATAAGTTTAAATTTCAATTATACCATTTCTCATATCCAAGCAAAAAGTTAATGTCTTAATTGTTTAAATGAGCAAGATGCATATTGTTAATACTAAAATATATTTCACATTTTATCACATTAATGAGAACAATTAAAGGCTTCCTATCATGTCTTGTTTTGGTAGGAAAAGATTGAGCATGATGAAATAAGGTTAGTGATCAGATAATCTTATCTTCCTTACCATCATATTGTTTGATCCATTTTCAGACAATTGCCTTCAGTGTGACATACAAACAGGCAGAAACATCGGAGACGTATGAAGAGCTGATCCCACTATGTAAATGCAACTCACATAGACACGCTGTCCAGGGTGAACTCATGTCAAGGAAAGCCGGGGTCTATACACTGGTGTTTGATAATCAATTTTCAAGGTAGGTGAATTTTTTGCAGGTCCAGTGTTTAAAGACCCATTCAGTGATCCCAGCGCAATTGCAATATTATTTATAAATTGCTTAAAAGTGAAGGATAAGTCAGTCAAATTGTCATTTAAAATGAAAAATTTGGCAAAAAACGAAGAAAATAACAGTATTGATGAAGTTGAAGCCCCATTCAAATACATGTAGCTAATTTATATACTGTCAGTATATAAATTAGAGTTTCATGTAAAATGCCTTATTTTGTCTTAAATACACAGCTTTTGGCTGAACCACTCGCAGACTATGTTAGCACATCTATGACAATGACAAAGGTACCAAAATCTGAATTTTGATGATTTTTATGATCATCCGTATGAGCAAATCACTGAATGGGCCTTTAATTCAATGTACAAGATAGTTTTCCAATTTCTTTTTGTAATATTTTGGGCAAGACTTTACAATAAGGGATGTCACCCCAGAGATTAGAAGTAGGTTTTTGGATTAAGATTAGGGTGAGGAGAAGGGATAGGTTTAAAGATTTGATGTTGACATTAGGTTAGGGATTACAATTGGGAGTTGGTAGCCCGGGGGACCACTCCAATATGGCAGTGTACGCATGCGTGACCAAATTTTTTTCAAACACCCCCTAAACGAGTTTTACCCTACCAGCAAATTTAGCCCCTTAATAAGGTAATTTAATATAGAATTTAACCCTAATGAGTTTTTGGCTTGTAAAAAATGCAACAAATGTACCCTTTTTGGACTTGTAATTTACCAAAATTTGAAAAGGTACCCTAAACAAGTTGTTCAGATTCAGAAAACTACCCTTATTCTTGAAAATCAGTGTTTTTAGACCCTAAATGCGTCCGCCACGCCAACTTTGCCTTACCTAAAAACACCCTTTTACTTGTTTGTTTGGTCACGCATGCGTACAGACCATTTATGTGAGTGCCCCGGGTTGGTAGTCATGATTACAAAGATGTTCCAAGACTGGATAAATTTAAACCCTATAAAATACTCATTATCATGTTAACCTGAAGAATGTATGCTTCATCAATATTTACTTAATTCCTATTTCTTTTTACATCTCATCTCATTGCAGATTTACAGCTAAAGTAATCAAGTACAGCCTTCAAATCAAGAGACCAGAAGCCGCATATTAGGAAGCGTGGACTCACACTACTTTCAACTTTTTTCTCTTCAAGTAGTATTACCACACTTGTATGTATCTTGATATCATTACCTTTGCATCTTGGGAAAAATATATAATTTCAGGTGGTTACATTTATTTCTTGTTTTATCTACATTTATTTCTTGTTTTATCTGGGACATAAAATGAGTGTATGATACTTTTCTCCTTCATTACAAATGTGACTTAAACAGGGACCAGAGATGCCGTAAACTTTCCGGAGGTTACAATTCCTTACTATACTTTGATCAGCTCGTAATCGGCGGGCCTTATAACAGAGCGCATTAATATCTATATATTTTATTTCAAAAATTGTCTTGTGACATCTTGCCAGAAGCATCACAAATTATTCATTCAAGTCCGACACGTTGTCTATTTCTTTAACAAGCACATTAGAGACCAGATAGTTCAACCATGACACCTTTAATGTGGGTCTACTTTTCGGCGTAGTGATAAAAGCCTAACAATACCCGCCGATTACGAGCTGATCAAACTGTACATGACAACCTGTCATGTGTCTCAAATCACTGTCCGACAATCTCTGATTAGTACAAACATCATTCACCAGCCCATCAACTGAGTGAACAAGGAATAGGGATACATTCCGAAAGCTCTAAAGTGAACAAACTTCACATTTTGAGTTACAATTTAATTTTCTTCACCATTCTCCACTCCTGTATGTTACCCAGGACTAAACTATGAATGCAAAAACGATATGACCCACTGCCATGACCTCAGGTGATGTTTTTATAGGATTTTAACAACTTTCAACAAATGACTATTACTGTGTTTAATCCACATACAAAGTTGCATTCACATGAGTGCAAACATGCCTAGTATTGGTCCAGTGCTTCTTGAGAAACCCCTTTGTGTTTTGAAATGAGTTCACTTTTGTAGAGTAAAAAAGAAGCTGAGACCAAAGTATATAAGGTCAAAGGTCACAGTTTTAAAGGAAATGTAGCTATTTGTATTTGTATGAAATATAAAAAGTATATACTGTACATTGAGATTTAAAATCTAAAATTAGCACAATTGGTGTGAAATGGCAAATAATCGCAACAAATACTATTTTCACAAAATACATTTTCAAGCACCCTTATTAATAACAAAGTTGGAGCGATTACTGAATAGGGTGCAACTCTACTAGTCTTGTTTAAGACTGCCCTACCCCAACCATAAGCCCTAATCCTAAACTCCGTAAACGGGGACTGGACTTAAGTCTAGCAATTTGCACCCTATTCAATAATTGTACTGCAAAGTCATATTGTCTTCCATTAGTGTAATATCTATACAGTAGCAGTGCCAGAAGGGAAGGGGCAAACTATTTCTCCCCACCTCATCAGGAAAAAATCACAGAAAATTCACTATTTGGGGCCATAATCACCTATTTTTGATTTTACCCAGAAAACCATTTCTGGCACCGCCACTGCATTATACCTTTTACACTTGGCATTATTGCATTTTTTGTACTGTTTTTAAATCATAAATGGATTACCTAAAATATGTAGAAGTTAGCAGATATAATGACAAGATATAACTTAAAAGGGCGTTTCGTGATCCACAGCATCATCCCTCCACTTTTCTCAAAAAAAAGTTGAGATTTTTATACCACTGGGAAACCTCTGGCGGAATGTTTATGTACAAAAAATTTCTTGCAGATTAATTAATTCAGCAAAAATATTGTGAAATTTGAATTATGTTCTGGTGCACCAGAACGAAATTGCAACACATTGTCTATGGAGCAGTGTAATACACATAATCATGCATAATTCGCAAACGCAAAATCAGAATCAACTGAAATTTTTGGAATAAGCTTTTTTTCGTGGATATCTACTGAAAAATGTCATAAAAAGAGGATGCAAGGATCACGAAACACTCCTTTAAAAGAAAAAGGGAAAGATTGTAGTCCCATTTTTCACATGCTAATCACACCTTGTATACAGAACTGTCATCTGCAATTTTGGCCATCTTGTGGGTAAATCAGTATAATTACCTTCAAGTATAGCATAAATCGTTTGATAACCTAGAGACGAATACGCTGATTTGCATCATGACAATAAAGGGAAATGCAACCATATTAATTTACCAGCTTTTATTCACAAGATGGTGAAAGGCTGCATGATGGCCTCTATTGTGGACATGACCTTAATCTCCCACACAGGGGTTGTAGACCTCAAATGGAGTCATCCATTCAGGTAACCTACATGTAATTTGAAATCCACACTCCCTGTGTGGGTGATTAAGGTCACATCTTCCATTGGGGATGTATGATTTCAACTGAGCTAGCTTTTTGTCAGTCCAATAATGGTAATTTATAAAACATTTGGTCATTCATCAAGGAAATGTTGGTGAATTTCTTGAGAATTATTTGTATTTTTACATAACAATTTACAGAGTAATGTTATAATAGTGGCTGTCAATCCCAACCCTTATCCTACAACTAACCAACATCAAAATCTTTTAATCCATAAAACCTAATCCTAAATGTGACCGTCCATCAAAAATGAGCCCAGAAGTCAGCCCTTCACAAAATTGAGATTTTTACAGATTCAAAAGATCATACTTGAAGGTTCAAAATAAAACTTCAACCAACTTTGTACGATATCCTGAAATGAAATTACGTATCTTCAAATTTTGCCTTACAGTATGCAACACTGAGAAAACTGCACTTAAAATTGTCAAAATTCTATTATTTCTGTTGAAACCAGTTCCATAAAATGTGAATTTTTAATTATTTTAGTTTTTGTACAACTGTGTAACTTTGCAACTGTATAAGGGAAGTATAAACTATTTAAAATCTGTTAAAATCTAATTTTTTTCAAAATGTGAAATTTTTGGATATTTTGCACTGTAACTCAAAATCACATTTTCGGACTTCCGGGCCTAGTTGTGGTCGATGGTCACAAATAATCCTTTGGGTGACAGCCATTGTTGCAACATCTTGTTCGGTAAGGCCTATTCAGTGATTTTCTGTACAAAATATTTGTCCAAACTGCTCCAATTATATATAGGTTAATTGATTTGATCACAATACTTAGTAATCAAGTCCATTGCATAAAACATGTACATAACCCACTCTCATAGTGTAAATTGCTATACTATATGCTGACTGCTTGTGCTGTACCATGCCAAATTAAAAGGGCATTTCGTGATCCACAGCCTCATCCCCCCACTTTTCTCCAAAAAAGTTGAGATTTTTACACCACTGGAAACCTCTGGCTACATAATGTTTATGTACCAAATATTTCTTGCAGATTAATTCGTTTAGCGAAAATATCGTCAAATTTGAATTTCGTTCTGGTATGCCAGAACGAAATTACACACAGTGGCCTATGGAGCAGTGTAATCCCACACATAATCATGCATAACTCACAAACCGAGAATCGGAATCAACTGAAATTTTGAGAATAAGCTTTTTTCGTGGATATCTACTGAAAAATGTCATAAAAAGAGGAAGCTAGGATCACGAAATCCTCCTTTAAGTATTGTCATGCAATAAGAAAAAAAAGAAGCTTTAAAAGTATAAGCATACTTTTATTCTATTTTCCTTTTGTTGTCAGATTGTGTCCTTTCACATTGCTTTCACATTTGCTATTTGTCTGTATCTAGGCTTGTTCCAAAATTGCAAAAATTGGACTGCTCCGTGCCAGAAGTGGGTAAGTTTAATAGCTGCCCAGTGAACATTTGGCAATTTACACACAGTATATTGTACTCATCTACCCCTGGCAGCTACACATGGCAGCTATTGCACTTACCCACTTTTGGCACTGAGCAGTCGAAGTCTGAATTTTAAGGTATTCTGGTTCAGGCAATCGCTGAATGGGCCTTTAAGAATAATGTAATAAATGAAAGTTGTAAAATATGTGTATATTTGATCATAATATATTTCACTTTCCTATTGCTATGATACCCTTCTCTGAAATAATTAAAATGAGGAAAATGGTTTCTTTAAGAAAGTTGTTTATCTATATTACGCTTATGATATTTTGCAATTTACTGAGATAAATTAGAAATTAAAAAGTTTATCAATAGTACGTTTCATATAAAACATTCTGTTGGAAGAAAACTTTTAAATACGGCCAACTTATGGTCAATTAACATGCATCTTGCCAGTCTGTTCCAGTACTTTTAGTAGTAAGACACATTTTTACTCCTGGCAGCACCCTTCAAATTAGGTCATTTTGAGGTCACATTTTAGAATTTTACTGTTTTTTGTAACAGAGTTTGGAAGTAAATATACTGGAACTGACTTTTTGCAACTTTGCATCTGGAACCATGATACCATGAGAGGCAACTGAGTGGAACTGACTCGCTGGACTGGTCACTAGATGAATGGCTAGGTATTGTCTTTATAGCACGGTTATATGCATGAGATAAGATAAACCAGTCCAGCGGGTCAGTTGCCTGATGAAGTCTAGTGGTTCCAGATGCAGCATAGCAAAGTTGCATAAGTAAGTTCCAGTATTATATTTATTTTCAAACTTTGTTTACAACTACCAGGCAATTATTTGAAGCTTGAACCTACCCACCTTAAGCCTCGGCATATTATCGACATCGATTTGATGCCGATGATTAAGGCCTTCTAAAGTATGACCTCAATCATTGGTATCAAATCAAATTGATGCTTGCATTACTCATTTGAAAAATATTGGCCATATCTTCTTGTTTTGAACTGACTGCTAGCTAAGCCTATAGAAAAAAGTGTTGCAAACAGCAAGGTAACAGATTGCCCAGAAAACATTCCCTTTGATTTCTGTTAGGTATTATAATAGACCCCAAAATATTATCACACCTAAATATGACTGATTTGGTACCCCAACAAGGGTTAAGAGATCATTTGTTTCCTTCAAGCATTTATAATTTTGCTCATCCTCATACCACTTTTTGTATAAATCATGATGATACATTTATTTGTTTCAAACTATGTACCTGTTTTATCTGTTCTATAAGTGGAAGAGAGTGTTTAGTTTGCATTGTACCTATTTTATCTGATCTATATAAACCATATGTGATGCGATCAAGAAAAATCAGTCGGAGCTCGGAAATATTAAATTTTCAGTTTCTTATAGGATAATAGTAAAAAGCATTTACAAAGCTGCATTTTACAGAAAACCCCATTGAAATTGAACAAATTGTTTTCAAAACAACAGGAAACAAAAGGAAATATTTCCTTGGCTTTATCTCAAAATCAATATTTCTGAGTTCCGACTGATTTTGCTTGATCACATCACATATGTTGAAGAGTGTTTACTTTGCATAATTTCCTGTATGTATATTTTACCAGTAGATTAAAGATTGGGTCATGCTAATAATTCTACTAAGTTACTGGTTTGATTCTAAAATTACTAACATGGACATTCAAAATACTCTAACTGATCTAATTGTTTGATACCATTTGGATGGGTAGGTGATGACTGCAAGGACTGCCTTTTGAGAAGAGCAAGAGCAATCACTCCTCTACAGCTCTTCTGAAGTTCCATTTGCAAGAGCGATTTATAGGTCCTCTTGATGACGCATTAAATTTTTTTTTTTTTTTTTTTTTTATTTCTGTTTTTTTTATTGCCCTGTACTTGGAACTGGTGGGTGGAGAAAGATACATCGAGATAACCACCAGTCCCCTTCTTCATTTCAACTACATGACAACAACATTAGAGTGAACTATTATATGCAGAGCATTCAAATAGATTGCAATGATGACTAACGCATTAAATTCTTTACGCTTTAATGGTCACATGCAAACAGCACTTCTAAAGCTCTTCTTGAAGAGACCAGAAGAACATTCTAAGCCTCGTTTTCAAAAGACAGTCCCTAGTCACTGCATGCCTGTGCCACCTGGGGGTTTGATAATAAAGGGGTCCACAGAGTCTCCCTCTTTACACTACATCAGAATTTTTACATTTTGGAATCCAAGAAGTGAAGCTAACCCAAAATCCATGTTAGCGCCAATTTATACATCGGTGTGATTCAAGTTCAATAGTGACATGAATGCTTTTTAGCGCTTGCGTTGACAAACAGCCCTTGCACACATGTGTGTATGCTCTGCACGATTAACTTTACGCCTGCGATTTGATACTGTGGCCAGCGTAACACGCACATATGTTACTACCGAACTTGAGGTAAACCCAATTTTAGTGAGGAACACCCTACCGTAAGTGTCTTTATCTGGTTGCTATCCTGTAGCATATACATGCATTGTAAAATGTGTTTGTGGTGACAATACAAAGTTGGGTGTGCACAACTAGCGCCAAACCTGTTGCCCACCCTACAGCAAAATCCCACACCACTAGCATGGTACAGCCCTGTGAAGAACTTGGACAATTGGTGCAATAATAGTAATTTGGAATTTTTGTTTTTAATAATATGTGTTTTATTTTATTCAGTTTGAAGTTGATAAAAATATTAGGAAAATATTTGTTTTATTTAATCATGTGAGACTATGTATTGTATTTATAACATTGTATTGCCTGTTTTTTGCCAATTTAAAGGAAGTGTCCGGTAATCACAACATTAAGCCTTATATGTTAGAAAAATAATTATCAAGCACGAATCACATGGTTTTATATCAAACAAACTCATATTAACCATAAAAACGAATAAAAATAGCCATCTCTCAACACGCGATATTCAAAATTCCCGCGCCGAAATTGTCTAGAGCAGTGACGTCCACATAGTTCAATGAAGCCTGTCGACAAATGAGCACAAATAACCATGACGTCACTGCTCTAGAACATTCAGCGCTGGAATTTTGAAAATCGCGTGTTGAGAGACGGCTGTTTTATTCGCTTTTTATGGTTAATATGAGTTTGATTGAAATAAAACCATGTGATTCGTGCTTGATAATTATTTTTCTAACATATAAGACCTAATGTTGTGATTGCCGGACACTTCCTTTAAGCAATATTGTGTTGTGCCTTTATTTTGTTTTTAAAATGACATGCAAACAGCTTTCGAAATAGGGCCGGTCAGCTGGCCATTGGCCTGTAACTTTTTGGCCGGGCTGGTAACTTTCCTGACTAGCAGTCTAGTTGCCGGCCTGACTGGCCGGTAACTTTTTAATGGTCAAAGTATTAGTTTTTAAATATTCAAACACATGATCCATGAATGCATCTTCATGTCAATCTGTCATTATTTACAGTATAAAATTAATTTAATTTCAATCCAAACATAATCCCAATCTTGCCAGAAACATTTCAACGGCCGCTTCAACCAGCCTAATTTCTATTCTGTGTATTATATTTAGTGCCTACATATTTATAGCATACTTGATTTGTAGTAACAAGATGCCCGTTTTGAACAGTCGAGTCGGATTCTGACATCAGTCATCAGTGATGTGGAAAATGATGATATAGATGAAGTTATGATCCCAGGGGAGGAAGGGTACTCGAATTACATTTTGACAGGGGTGTGCCGCTGGAACTCTGAAACCCCTACCCAAATTTAGGGATTTTTTTACCTGATTTGACAGTTTTTGATCATTTTATTTCTCAAAAACCCATGTTTGATTTTTTTATATATCCAACCACTCAGAATGGAGTATGGTTATTCCAAAGCATCTGGAACAAAATTTAGTGATTGGTGAAAAATTGTTTAAATTTATTATATCTGTATATGTTTTCCAATGGCATGTATAAAAGCCTGAAATGTTCTTTTCAAATGTTGTTATTCAATGAATGTGACTAGTTCAACTAAGTAATCAACTAAATGTATTTTAATGTTGTGGGAAAATTATGTTGTGCATGCCGACATTGAAAATGTTGAGTGAAATTTGTTCCTTGCTAATTTGCATCAAAATCTTGTATTATATTATGCAGATCATGCAAATGATCTTGTTGAAACCACAAGATGTAAGCAATTCTCGCATATATTTTGATCATTTTATTGTCATCTTATATTTCATATACACCTCTCCCGACATATCTTTATGCATCTCTGTAAATGTATTTTTTCCCAAAGTGGGTAAATAGGTTTTGCCAATTCCTTTAAGTTTAATTTTTAAGCAAATTGTGCAAATCGGAGAACAGGGGCCAGATAGTATTTGATTGTCAAATGTTTTTGGTCACTATTATTCCTGTCATCAAGTATGGGATCATTTCATTGCTGCCAACTTATGGAAAGGATCATCTGAAAGTGGAAATTTGATCATAATCATATGAAAACAAATTTTAATAAAATACTACTGTAATATAATAACAGTAAATAAAATAAAGAAGGAAAACCATTAACTGCTTCAATGTGTATTTTCTTTGTTGCATGTTGGAGTAATATCTTCATACTCAATTTAACATTTAGAGAATAAAGGTATTGTTTTTAGCCTCTGGAGTGCATCTATCGTCTCATATAACACGGGCGATCATTATTTTAAGTAAAACAACGAGGCGAAGCTGAGTTGTTTTACGCCAAAAATAATGATGTCGCCTGTGTTATATGAGACGATAGATGCACGACAGTGGCTAAAAACAATACCTTTATTCTCATTCTTAAACACTTCAATTCAAATAAAAATATTATACAAGTTTTAATCAAATTAAATCCTACATTTTGCAAGGAATTACCTAGGGCTTAAAATCGATCAGTCCCGTTGTTGCTGTGCACCTCCGATTGGTCCAAATAGCGAGTACGCGTATCGCGTCAACACACACGCTCTGACCCGTGTGATATCGTGTCATATCACACGGGTAAAACTGGGTAAGAACCAATAAGATTGCAGGAACGTTCTCAAGTGTCGGTTGGAATGCTAAATATTTGATCAACATTAAATTTTTAAATAGCTACACATAAGGCTGGCACAACTTTAACATCTGGTACGCTACTCCTATCATACACCCTCTAATAATTTTAAGAATGCTGAATACTAGCATAATAAACCTGAATTTATGGGTGGCGTACTGTATTGTAAAACCTAGCCTAGCTGTAGTTTGTGGCCCTCAAAGACTTCGCAAGCAAGCAGCCGAACGTGAGCTGATACGATTTAGCGTGAGGCCACAGCAATTCCACAACTTTTCCCCAGCTTTTGCTAGGGGTGGTTCAAAATATATTCAGCTCCTTTAGTACATTAATAAAGCATACAAATATTAGTGTGTTTACCTATGGACCTGATGCAACCTCTCTGGATAGCATACTAAAGCAACAGTCCAAAAGTAGTGCTAAACATTGCCATGAAATTTGTGCCAGACAGTAAACCGGAACCATCTGAATAACACTGTACATTGATTTGACAATGTAAACCATGTTGAGTTGTATAAATGAGCACTGTATGACCCTAATATGGTAAAAGGGTGTATCTTCCAGTTACATCACTACTAATTTATTTCCTTTGCCCATGTTTGATGTTAACTTTCCCATTTGACTCACATGGAAAAAAGTTGTAACATGCAAAGAGATTCAAATAATGCCAAGTCTTTTGCTATTCGGCGATTGCACGGTCATCTCAAAATGAGTATCTATTTGCAAAGTGCATGCAGTGAGTGTGCATACGCCTGTCAAACGCACGCTTTAATCACTGCGTACGCGTTGCTAGAAAAGTGCGCAAAACAAAAATGCACATTTTGCACATGTGTTTGCTTTTGGTAGCAAGATGGTGGATCTGTGCAAAGGGCGAATAGGTTGGAAAACTGTATGGCTTATACTTTGGCAATTGTAACTCCTTTTGTCTTTGCAAGTTGCATCCTTTTACCAGTGGCGTAGCTAGGGGTTGTGGGGCCGGGGCCAAGGATACATAATGTGCCCCCCCCCCCCCCGTTGAAACAATTATGTGTGGAGCGTCCAAATAAGTTGCACAAATACCAGTAAGTAATTTGGGTATAATGAAGTTCAGTGAATTTCAGTCTTAAATTGATCTTTGTGCTGAAATGCGGCCCTCAAGGTTGCGCCCAAGGCACATGCCCCCCTTTTTGATTGAACAATCATATTTTGCTTATTACTTATTAATTTATTGCTGACTTTGGTCTGATTGGATCAAGTCATGTCATATATACATATTATTGTGCTTTCAGCACCACTTCATCAAGATCACAACGTTGCTGTTTATACGAATATCAGAATCAGATCACTTCCTCCGATCCAGACGGCTACCTAACGGTGTACTTTCTGTCAGGACTTTCCTCCATACAGCTATCTTACAGTGTACTTTTTGTAAATACTTATATTGTGAGTATCCAAACAGCACAAGGACACATTGGGACAGTCAGGGGTTAAGACCCTACTCTTTTTGAAACTGACTGTGATGTACGTATGTAATGTAACACAATCTGACCCTATTACGCCAGGGTGGAGGACATTAGTGAGTAAAACAACTTGACCAAGCATATCTCGGAACACAAATTTGATATTAGATGTACCTCATATTTTCGGTTTCAACTTTTTATATCAAAACCTTCGTCAGGAGACAGGCAACTAAGTCGGTGATCAGCAACTCTTTGGATATGTGACCCCAAAACAAGACCATACACCTTGGGCCCTCTTGGAAACTAAAAATCAGCACATAAAGCCTTCAACCATGTATACATATATTTGTCAGTTCATTTATTGATTCAATGTTATACATTCATTTCTAGCTGCTTCGTATATTCAACAATTTACAGTAGTACTTTTATATTTCATATTTGCTGGTACCACAAATAAAATTCATATCATATTGTTACAAGTTTGACAAAGTGCCGCATATTGATTAGTCTCTTCAGGATCATATAGAGAGCTAGTGAGTAAATATCAACCATTTTACAACATTTCAGCAAATGGGGCGGCATTCAGGGTTGTGCAGTACTGCATCGCCTAACCATTTGTCTATAATTCAAGAGAACTATCATGCATGACTGTGATTGCATGTTCTGTAATAACTCAAGATGTCTGTTCGCAACAGACCACCTCCTTGCACAGGCCTTTGATCTTTCCGGTAAATCCCATACGCCTTTGCGGGTAGACCTGTGATGTCATCATGCCGATGCGCACATTGTTGCTGCGCACTTCACAGCTTTGAAATGCGCAGAAATGATTTTCACTAAGCGATGTGCGCATCGGCGTGGCGTTAAATGACGACATATCAGGTCTACCCGCAAAGGCTTATGAGATTTACCAAAAAGGTCAATTGACTTAACGCTTACCAATTACAACAGCGCTTGATCATGTGATGTACACATACAGTAGTTGCGTGTGCGAAAGTTTGTAAGTGTAGGATAGGCATACGCGGCCATCATTATAGCATGTAGTTCGACACCATGTCACATGACGCGGTGATAATCAATAACCTGCATTTGCAACTGTGTATTTACAATCGGCGAAGTGTGATTGCATTAAATAGGATTATGAAAACAACATAATGCGTATACTAATAGTATACCACAAAAGTGATATTTGGAGAAAGAAAGCTTGTTGACAGTTTAATGATGAATGAACGATAACAAAAGTTGGTGACTGGGGTAGGGATGGAGGTTAATAACTATGTATCAGTTGTTTGGAGGGCATTGTGAAAAATCAAAACATTTTGCCTTTGGAACCGAGGAATATTCTAATCTGGTTTAAAGCAAAATGTTTAGATTTTTAAAATCATACCCCACATATAACTGATACAAAGTTATTAAGGGATCTAAAATGAGCGTTTATTGCGTTTCGACAGTATTTTTGTGGGACATGAGAGCACCTCAGACCTATCGAATTGCATTCTGAATACGAAGCATGTCTTTCTGATATCAATTAATTTTCATTTTTTGAAAATCACAATATAATACAAATTTTATGACAAATTATACAAATTTGATATTTTTCAAATTTTTGATATATAACAGTCCTCGAAGTAAATTATATAAAATCTAATGATATATTCTTAAAGTGTATGTAGCAGGGAGGAAAAGCCGACGGTCAATTGAAAATTTTGACCTTTCAAAAAGACCTTATTTTTGTTTGGTGTTTTGGGAAAAAAAATCCATATCTTCAATACGAAAGGTCAAAATTTTCAATTGATCGTTGGCTTTTTATCCCACCTACATACACTTTAAGTATAAATCATCAGATTTATAAAGTTTACTTCAAAAACTACTGTTAAATATCAAAAATATCAATTTTAATGATTTGCCATAAAATGTGTATTAAATTGCGAATTTCAAAAATCAAAATTATTTGATATCAGAATGACATTCTTCAGATTCAGAATGCAATTCGATATGTCTGATGTGCTCTAATGTCCCAAAATAAATACTGTCCAAACGCGTTCATACCCCAGCCCTTAACTGAATTAATAACCATCACTTTTTAACTCCTAACTTCACCAAATCTCAAGATTTTATCCTCTGAAATTTGTTCAAATAAACAATTTTAATCACAATTTATATTCATCCTTCAAAAAATCGACCAGGTTAAAGCAGACTTGCAAATTACAGCAGAGCGCAGTTACACCACATAAATATAATTTATGATTTTAAACTTTTGATCTCAACACAAGATTAGACATACCTCAAATTTTCGGTCATAACTTCGACCTTCTTCGGGAGACTTCTTGACCCCAACACTTGGTCGTAGATTGATGAAGTCTCCCGATGAAGGTCGAAGTTACGACCGAAAATTTGAGGTATGTCTAATCTTGTGTTGAGATCAAAAGTTTAAAATCATAAATTATGATGTCTACCAACACAGATGAACTTTCATGCTAACATATAAATATGTTAGTTGTGCATGCGTGAATTGTTCCAGCGCAAAAGATGTGCACATGTGGAAGTCACTGTACCACGTTAATATTCCTTACTACATCACACAAACAAGTCATTGATGGATATTTAATAACTTCCATGCTTGTGTGTGTTTGTCACTTGACAAGCAATTTGATTGGGATGTATATGGTATGATAACAGGAGGTTTAATAGAGGCCGTTAGCCTTTCCCCATCTTGTGGGTACAAATGATCTGTGTGTTCATGCGTCAGACACTACGCGCAGGGCGCAGCTTGCCAAGCAGCTGTTATCGCACATCAACGTGTTGATTTTGCTGTTCACGCATGGAGATCGAACGACCATCACAGCGTGTACCCACAAGATGGCGGCATATGACGTCACGCTGACGGCCTCTATATGAATACAAGTTATCTGTACTGAAAACATATTTTACAAGTATACAAAATAGAGACTAATTTACACAAATAAAGGCTAGGAATTATGCCTTTTTAGGCACTGCTAGTTCTGGTATCATGATAAACTATATACAAGAAACAATACATACCACTGGTATTTTATATGTTGCACACATTTTTGGTTAATAAACATTTTTTTAACTAAATAATACTGTAGTTCTATCTAATCTGTCCTTTGAAAAGAATCATTATATTCTTCCTAATCAGCACCCTCTGTGGTCTCTTCTTACTTAACCCTGTTCAACCCTAATTCAATGCATGGCATTCGCTGAAACTTTCTTTGTTCAACCAGCAAGTTTTACTTCATAGCCTCTATGAATAAATATTTGGGAATGGCAGAATTTGTTGTTTACTCTAACCCTGGTATTTAAATCATTTTGAGCACTGCCTTTTGTTTTGTCAAATAAAAGTTATTTTCTGATACCATCTTGCAGGTTATATAACATTACAGGATTACAAAAAGATGCAACAGGGTTGCTTGAAATCGTGATTAAATCACATGATTTTTTTCAACAAAATCACTGATTTAAATCAAATTTTTCATTTTTTTACCATTTTTGATAAATATAAGTTAATTTCTTTCTTAAATTGACTGTTTTTCTTCATTCCTAATGCTTCTACAACATTTGGATACAATTAAAATACCTCTATGATGTAATTTTTTTCTATTGCTAAAAATTCATCTTCAAGGTGCAGAATTCAACAGGTTTTTTCCCCAATGATTTTAACAAATTTGAAATTTTCACATGTAAAAACATGTTTTGAGTTTTTGTAAATACCTGATGAGATTGCTTATTATGTCTATCATTCCACTGGTCTTTTGTGACTTTAACATGGGGTATAGCAGTTCTTGGAATTTAAAAAAATCAATAAAATCGATTTAAATAAAAAAAATCTGATTTTTTTAAAAATCAAAAGTAATCAGCATTCCTGCTGTGTAATGACAAATAAAGGCAGTGAATGGACATACTTCTTCTTTATAAGTGCCTCCCTCATATGTATGAGTATTATCGCACTGCGTACAGACAAGCTGTACTTATTTTCGTTATTCTACACTCATCAATTTAGGTATTAACACCATCAACCAGCAAGTGTTTCTCTCTCTCTTGGATTCCTATTCACAATGCAGCTGCTAAATCATAAATTCAGGACATCCAATTATCATAAACTAAAGATATACCAACAGGCAAGGTCCCAGGATCACTCATTAATGAAGACCAATCATTCCATGAAGTGAGAGACAAAACTGATACACATAATACTGCGGTATATTTTTACAGTCTTACGCCAAGACACACAAGGTGCTATGATCGCATAATGCGAAGGCACAAAACGCTGGCGTGATTTGTTAGATACACACAATCAAATGATCGGTCCTCATGAATAGGCGAGAATTCACAGCATACAAAGCAATGTGGACTAAGCTTGTTGGGTCAATAGTCTGTATATTTTATAGTCTATACTAGTCGTACACATTGACAAATTATTCAACAAATATTTTTTGCTCAATGCAAAGTACTTCACTTCTAGTACTACCCAATTACATAAAATTCAAATATCAAGTAAATTGTAAAATTATACATATTTTGAAAGACATTTTGGTAAATTCTAGAAAAACAGACAAGTAGATGGGAAAGAACAATGTGAAAGTCAATGCTCAATATTACACCAATTTTCAAATAGTTGGCCCAAACCTTTGGTTGCAATCTTGGATAAATTGCAGCAAAAAAAATTATATTGGTGGTTTTGTGGATTTGTTATGGTAGTATAGCAACAAACCTTACAATTGTATTCGGTATCAGCAACAAAAAAAACTTGCAAGGTTTCGTATCAGTTTACACTAAGTCTTGTCTAATACCCTAACACTTAGTGACCTATGTTAACTTCACAAACATCAATATTTTGGCACTTTCGAATTTCATATTCAGTTGGAGATTCGGCTATAATCCCACCACCAAATTCTGATTGTATTCTGGTACAAAAAGGAATGGAACTATACCTGGGTCGGTATGGGAAGAGCAATTATTGTGGTATGCTTATATAGACGAATCCAATGAGCCAAGTCATGGTCAGGATTTGGTCAGCCATTATTGGATCCCCGCAACACCAAACTGGTGTTGTGACTGCCCAATTGGGTGGATTAAAGCCGCTTAAAATTCGATGTTAGATTCTTTTGTATTGTAAACTGTCATCATTCTTTTGTCTACGTGTAACACGGGTGATAGAATGCAGTTTAAAATACCCTCCAAGGCCGCATCATTTCACATTTTAGGTGAGATGGAGCCGACGGGGACCCAGCTAATTGCTGCCATTGAGGTGTAGGAATGTGTGAAATTGGATTCGTCTATACCTTGTGCCAGTTCCATATTGGTAGTGACTTCAAAATGTGTCTCCATCTGTATGTGCGACAGAGTTCCAATTGTGCCGCCTTTACACACAAGCGTATTATGCAAGAACGGCATGAGCGCTTCAAGGCTAAGCAACCTAAAACAAGCAGTGACGTCACTAACAAACTCGGAAGCACAACAAGCTATAGTCTTTCTGCCAGAGAAGAACGGCAGTTGTTTACATTTTGAGAGCGTGCACAGCGTAAACAAGGAAGTGGGGTTCAGTTCTGATAGGCTGATTCAATCATATTACAGACGCTGTAATCTGATTGGCCGATTACACGTCAAAACATTGGTCAGGGCAAACAAAGCTCCGCATATGTCGCTCATTAACAGGGCGCTCACATCAATTTGAGCAACGGACTGCTGTTCTTCTCTGAAACCGAGTGTAGTTAACGGATTATACCACTGATAACCACATCACAGGCTGGACCTCTACAGAGTGACAATTGCACTATAATTGAAGACCGAATTAAAAAGACTAGTTTGCATATGACGTCCTGTCAACCAGACCAAAAATGCCATACTGCGCAGGTCAGCAACCAATCATGGCATGCTTTTAATTGCCCTGACATCAAATGCAAACTAGTCTTCAATTATATGATATATCACACATTTATACTTGAGTTTGGTAGTGACATGTGCATTATTTTGCTGGTTACAATATTTAATTGTGTGCTCCAACCTTATCTTACAGAGTATATGAACACATGTACAGAGGCGGTTTGTAGACATGCTTGCGGAGCAACCTCGTTAAAGCACTGATGTCATTACTCAACTCAAGGTGAAACAATGTGCAGGTGGACTGTGTGATACACCCAAGTTGCATGTAACCTCTTACAATGTAGCTGCACTTCATTTTACACATGCCATTTGTGTAAATCTGTTGAAATATCCAAGACAAGATATCTTGATTTACATCCTGCTTTTCCTTTGCTATGATCTAAAAGGTCAAAGTTCATTTCCCATAATTGTTCAGGTGCCTCAATCAATCATCTGGTTCATATTTCCTCAATGTCTTTCTCAGTTCCTTGATTTGGTCATTCTTCTTGGTTAGCATTGTCTTCATATTCTTATAGGCACCTGTTTGGCTGAATTTCTTTTCCAATTCCTGAAAATCATAATGTTAAAATTCAGAATTTATTAACATGCACAATTTTACTAACGTGTGGCAGCTTTGAGATTAACTATTTAAGATTAACTATTTAATTAAGGTGGCCTTAGTAATAACCGTTAGGAATGTTTTCTATCCATTTTAATTAAGCTGAGATAGTGGAAGTAAAATGACAATCACTTGCTATCCTCATCATTTTACTCTTTAACAGAGATTATTATTTGTTCCTACATTTCAAAAAGCATTTTTTCGATTGAAAATATTTTTGACATACATCATTTACAGACTCATAGCCTATTCATACCCAGGGGTTCTAATCCTACAGATGTTCTGATTCACGAGTAATCCACATGAATGGAGAGATTGCTGATTTCAAAAGTTGCAAAAATGAGTATCTTTTAGAGGATGGTCAAGCAGAATTTGATATCATGACCGCCTGTCTGACCAGAATAGGGCAATTTTGCAATCAGGCACTTGCATTATAATCAGGCACCCGGTACCAGGAAAACTTGCATTTATTATAATCTGGCAACCATTATTAGCCAAGTACACTTGGATTTTAATTGAGCACCTGGTATCAGGAAAACATGCATTATAATCATTATAACCAAGTACTTGATATTAACTTAATGCAATTTTTGAACTAGTGAACTCTTTCATTTAATTCGTGCTCATTCAAGCATGAAGTCAACTGCAGGTATGAAATTGGTGTCTTTGACGCTATGAGTCTGCTGATGATGCATATCAGAAAATATAAAAACAAATCCAGATTGTGAGGAATATCCCGATTGTAGACAAGATATCAACACAGCATCACCATCTGCTGAAGACGCTAGTCGGACTAGTGAAAACGTTCCAGGTGAGCGAAAAATAGTGTAGTGTTGAAGTTAAAACTTTAATTCAAATCCAGATGGGTAGTTATTTTTGTTTACTCTTTATATATATTTCAAATTTAAATTATTGTAGAGTTTGGTCTGATTGTATCAGATCATGTCACATGTAAGTCAGGTGTGAAAAAAATTGTTTTATTGTGGCTTTTAGGTTTGATCATGTAAACAGACAATGGCTATATCCTTACCTTTTCGGTCATTTCCAGCTGTTCTTTTAATTCCAGTAATTTGTGTTTTGTTGATGTCAAATCTCCTTCTAATGCATCTGCTTTATCGGAACTCAGCTTCAAGTTCTGTCCAAAAAATAATGCCAAATATATGGTTTAATTCTTAGGGTCAAATTGATCATAACTGTAATCATCATGAAGATAAATTGTGTTACTAGAATCAACGGGTCTGTGATGGGTCACATGCAGGAGAAAGCAAACATGCAGGAAGAAAGTAAACGATTAGTTTTAAAGAAGTCCCTGCACAGGGACTGTGCAAGGGCACAACAACATCCTGAACAAATGTAAAAACAAAACAATTCTGCTAACAATTAGTACAATTTGAGAAAAACACCATGAGATTTCTAATATGATATTGCTTAAAATCTGACTCCGAACCCACACCCCTTTCTTTTTAAATTTCAGATTTGTTATCAGGACATAACAAGTATCAAAATATTAAGAAAGTCTATGAATGAATCCTATCACACTAAAAACCACAATCCTAACCATATGTTACTGATTGGCTCAATAAATGACAATAGTCTCTTGTAACCAATTATCAGCAGGCAATACTCATGGAGTCAAAGACTTGTGGCATCTGGCCTTCCAAATCAGTTCCTTAATTCCGCTGGAATATGAAAATACCATGAAGCCCCACCTATCCTTAACCCATAAAAGCCATCCTATATAGGATAGGAATAAGTTACTGATTACCAGTCCCCCCATCTAAAAAAAGGGGGAAAATGCGATGATTTTATCATCAGATTTGCAAAAAATGTCTGCTCCATAAAATTTTTCATGAGTGGATCCCACTCTATCAAAAGCCTTGACCTGCGCCTGCTGATTATACTAACCTGTTCCATTTGATGTTTGACTTGTTCCATCTGGCCTTCTAACTCTGCCACACCAGCTCCTGAATCTGGTTTAGGTTGGTTATGACGAAGGTCCCCTAGCTCGTCCTGAGTACGATGGAGATCTGATTGCAGTTTGGATTTATCTTGCAGTGCACTTGTAGCCTGTACAATAAAAACAATAGAAACATGTAACCTACCATTGTGAATAGAGAATCAGAATCATATCAGTGGTTTAGCTGGGGAGTCCATGTTAAAGGGCAGGCAGGGGTAGCGTTTTAAGGAGTCTTGGGGTCCAGACTCCTTGATTTGGTAGGTCCCTGTGATTTGGACCTCTCAATTTTGTACCTCTGTGTAGAATTAGATGCCTGGATCCCTTTATTTTCCAATATAGACCCCTGGACTCAGCAGGTCACCACTAACCATGGGGGCAGGGGACCAACTTGGTCCTCAAAACTAACACAATAAGATTGCATGATTTTAAAGTAATTTGTAAAGATGCCAATGCTTCCAAGAAACAACTCCATAATGGGGCAGTAGGCATATTCGTTGCTGCTTTGTCTCTATCACATATTGCCAGCAAAATTTATTGCGATAAACAATAATGGTGATAATGTGGGCAGCTTCAAAAAATGTGAGTGGTCTTGGATCAAAAACATGAAAATTCACCACTATAGGTTAGCATGCCATTCCATCCACAGGTTATTAACAAAAGGGTCTTTCCAATTTGCCTTGAGCAATTCTGTAAACAAACTTTGTCCCACATTCAACAAAACTGCATCTCTAGATGCCATATTGTATTCTTTTTCACATCAGATAAGCGCAAGTTGAGACTTAACTGATATGACACAGCTCACATGACATAATTCATTCCTATATTAATACAAATACTACACGATTTTCAATGTGATAACAATAAAATAACATGAAATACTCACTCTTTCTTCCACTTGTTTGAGTCTATCTTTTAACTTGTTGTTTTCTTCGTTGAGTCGGTCAATTTCTGCTTGTAATAACTGTGTACCCCCTGACTCTACTGGATCTAATCGTTTCAGTTCAAAGGTTGGTTTGTTGGTCTGCAATGTGAAGGAAAAGTCATATAGAATTAACTTGCAGTCTTTCTTGACAGAGTAAAACAAAATAAGAAATAGCTATATGATTTATGGAGTGATTAACCCTAACTTTCATGTTTGATTAGCCTTACGTGCACAATTCGATACTGTGATCAATGAAATACTGACTTATGTCAGTATTGTATTGAAGATGAGTTCCACTGTTTTATAATTTGTTCAACGTATAATGATATCAGATCCAATTTCTTTAATGACATGGTTAAATTTAACCCAAGTTTCTCAAATCTTTCAGATTACAATAAATTCATTTTTGTAATGTCAGATGGCAACCATTGTTGCAGGGTAGCAAAATTTGCAAATGAAATTCTCACACTTCGTCAATCTATTGTGTAGACTAAGGGATAAATAAATTGTAATTATTATTTAGCTGTCTCCTCATGTACACGTCAACATCATGCTTGCTTCTGCCATGTTGCGCATTTGCGCTTCTTGCATTTATTTTGTTCTTTTGATCTAGGCCTAAAAGCATGATGGGCGTTTGATGAGGTTTCAGCTAACATTGCCTTGTGTTTATTTTATTTTTTTTAAATGTATATGCATGTTATTGTTTTTTAAAAAACCTTGACTATATTTACATGTATTATTATGTGCTATTTATATGTATTATTTATGTGCTATATTTTTATATTGTATATTATTGTTTTGTCACTCATAAGCCAGAATTGGCTGGTCTCTATGTGAGAGTGTGACGTTAATAAAGATTAAACTAAACTAAACTAAACTATGTCACCACCGATTTGCAATGAACCAAAGTGTAGGTGTATAACATTAATTGGAAGACATTTATCATAAAATGTTAATCTACTGACATGTAGATGTTACACTGCAGGAATTATATATTGATTTTAGCTGGCAAAATCCAATAACTTTCAAACATATTCAAAGAAAGAAAGAAGGTAACAGTGGTGCTGAGATGAAGTATTGTTTAATTTTATTTATTTATGTTAGTCCAACATCATATTCATTTGGGCATAAATTGATAACAAATAAAAAACCTTAGTGTTATAGTGCGCTATGCCAAACCCACAAGCCTATAGGAGTTGGTGACTGACCACTGTAACCCCAGATTATTCCAGAAACCACTGAACAACAACCCGTGGATTTGCAGCTAAGAAGCGCACATCTTATGCATACCAGAACAAACCTTGACAGACAGGATTAGCTGCCTGAATTTTGTACAGGTTATAACAGGACAATCAGCAGTATATTCTTTGTCTAAGAATTTCAAATTAACTCAATTTTCACAAGAGCACGCGAGAGCAAACTAACACCACTGCTGGGCTCACAGCATCTCTTGCATCCTATCAACTGAGGTATCTTGAATACTATAACTGATAGGAGCTCCATGCTGAGACTGAAAATTACAAACAATATAACTTTCAGAGTAAAAATAAACATCCTGCATTTAAACTACAGTTTTTGTCAGAGAAGAACGGCACTTGTTTACATTTTGAGAGCGTGCAGAGCGCAAATACGGAAGTGGGGTTCTGATTGGCTAAATCAATCGTCTGACAATCATAGCAACCAGTGGCGTATTGTGGCCGCTCCTACCGGGGGGCTGAAGAAAATTAAATTTTGTCGCCCCTTCCTCAACAGCCGAAAAGGTTGACCCAATTTTTTTTTCTGGCGCCCTAAAAGCTATGTCTAGTACCATTTTTTCTACTTTTTCAAAATTTTCCGCCTTTTTTCTTTCCTGATTCTTTTTGCCGCCCCTTCTTTTTGCTTTTGCCGCCCTTCTTTTTGCCGCCCCTTCTTCTTCCGCCGCCCCTTATATTTTGGCCGCCCCCTACTTTGACCCCGGGGGGCTGGCGCCCCCAAAGCCCCCCCAAAATATGCGCATGGCAACAGACCGGTAATCTGATTGGCCGATTGTGTATCAAATCGTTGGTCAGTGCAGATCAGCGCCTTTGAAGTGAACAACAAGTTCCGCGACTGCCATTCTTCTCTGAAACCCAGTGTAGGACTAATCATTTGAAACTTTTTCAAAACTACTTACTGCTTTGCCTGATAATTCTGCCTCTTCAAAATCAGCAATCATTTCAATCAGTTCCCTGCAACAAAATAACAGATATCAGTTCATTAAATCCACAATATTCACAGCAGCTGAAAGGTCTATCCCATTATGGTTTGCGGTATAATAATAGAACTGCATTAACAGAAAATGTACACATAATCCCTTCAACTTTCAATTTATTGCTTAAAATTTTGTTTGAAAAATTCACCCTAAAGTACTAAAGTTGCAAATCTATTCATAGCTTCGGCTATTACTTATTTTTTGTACACATTTGCTATGGAGCAAACAGAAACCTGAGACTAATATACCAGGTTAGGTATATTAGTCTCAGCAGATACACTGCAATGCAAGATGGGATACTCCCTTCAGCTTCATATTTCAATATTTGACCAGGGGTTCGGTTTTGAAGACAACCCTACATAACCCACATTTGTAAGTACAAGTACATTTTAACTATAAGCAAAATATTAATTTCTCGATCATGAGAGGATGTACCTTCTGTGTACTGTTGCGTCCGCGTACTTTTCGTAAAATAACATGATTGCGCGACCGACCTCGACTTTGCCTAGCGACAACCGTATTCGAAGTGTGATTGGTCAATTCTCAAATGCTGTGTTTGCTCCGTAAGGTGTGGTCTTGTGTAGTACGCTTGACGCAAATATAACTTCGTACCCAAGTTGGCTCTCATGATCGAGAATTATATAATTTACCTATAGCTGTAATTGAAGACTGAATTAAAAAGACTAGTTTGCGTAAAAATGCCATACTGCGCAGGTCAGCAATCAATCACACTGTGCCTTTGCCGTGACGTCAGGCGCAAACTAGTCTAGTTAAGTCGGCCTTCAATTCTAACTCACCTATTTTCTAAATCTGAGATGTCTGCTTGTAGTTTGAGATGCCATTTTTCAGCCTGAAGGAAGAGTTGCCGTAGCAACAGTACATTGGTGTGAGCTGTGTTGATGAGTTCAGACTCTACCTCTCCCCTGACAACCGCTTCCAAACCATCCAGCATCTCAGTAACCTCATCAGCTGTAAACATGTCTTCTGTTAACCTTGGTGTGGCAATTCATTTAAAAGTGTTATCATCATCAGGTTGTTCATTCTAAAATGGGCATAATATTTTGTTTTCTAGAAAAACTTACTACACCAGGTTATGGGTGGGAGAACTCTGCCCACTCCCTCTCCCCACATACACATACACAACCCCCCCCCACCACCACCACCACCACAGACTATAAGACATCCATGTTGCATCCTTTTATATAATTCTGACCAGGCCTCAAAATTCATGTTCCAAGGGACCTTATTTTCAATTCAAGGCCAGTAAGCAAAGGGCGTGAAGGCCACTACATAATGAAGAATGCTTTGAAATTGAGGGGTACCACGGCATTAGGGCAATAGAAGTCATGACCATGGTGTCCTCATTTCGACTACAGAGCGAAGGGTTATTAATTTTTGTAAAGCAGTTTTTTGCCTTGTTGCTACTTGCGCTCAGCAAATCGCATTTGGCACTTCAGGACTTGCATATCTATATGTGACACGTCTGGTCCATGGGGGCCAATGGAGGCATTTTTGAAAATTGAGTTAGGCCTACTGTATTTATTACATTATACATACAATAGGCTATCATTCACTGAAAACACCAATAGTCTAGCATACTTGGTTCTAAAGTTATGAAGTTTTTTGATGTCTATATGTATTTTATTGTGTTTTTACTCCATATTTTTACCTTTTTCTCAGTTTCAAATTTGCCGCCTTTGGCCCCCATGGACCAGATCATGTCACATATAGGGATAGTTTGGTATGGAAATCAGGATGATGTAGTAAACCCTTATTATAACGAGATTTTCCTACAATTCCTATCTTACCTGCTATCTTTGAGATCCTGAAAACATCCTTCCACACCCCTCAGATTCTGATCTCGTTTATAACGTGCAAATCTCATGTAGTTGACCACAGTACTGTGGTGATGTTCATTAAGTCCAAGCTCAGCCTAACAAAAATCAGAAATATTTGTGTTTATAAAAAGAAAATAAGTAAAATTATTCTATGTGAACTTACATAATTGTCATCGACCAAAGAATACCTTAGAGCTGTTAAATATGGTTTGATTTGAAAGCCTAATATTATTCATATTCAGTCATTAATTTTTTAAAATCATGTTTACAGTACTCACTGAGAACTGCAAGTCACAAGAACCACAATATTTTTCCCTATTCACTACACACAAATGCCAAGATATTCAGTCACAATGTGCAATTGTGCATTTTGGAAATTGTTGTATCTTGAGAATTATACACCAAAAAAAGGAAAAGTATACATTCTTGGACATCTTTTTTTATCTTTCAATATTTATTGGTTTTTATTCATAAACAAGAAATAATTAAGACAATTAACATCAAATCTAAATATGCAGTTAAAATAAATGTGGGATACGCATGTTCCAAAATGTAAAAACATTCAATGCATGAACTTACTTATTTTTTCACACCCAGTATCACCACTTCGGCAATCATAACATAGCAAACCTATACATTTTATTAAAGCTCATACATGTACATGTAGTCATAGTGTCGCCTGTTACAACAAAATTAGATTTCTTTTGAGGTGTTTCATACCAGTAATTTCATGCAATAAATTATCTATTTACTGCTACTAGTAAAATCAGGATTTTTTCATGATATCACCCTATAGATATATTTTCTTACACACCAAGTTGACCAAGCTATCCCAAAATGTATACATTTGCTGTAATTGGGTCTTTAGTTTTAAAGATACATTTCAATGGATGCACTATCAAAATTTAATAAAACAAAAATTATAACCACCTCAAGACTGTCAGATATGCCCCCTTTAAATTTTGAGCCAATTTAAACAACTGAAGAAAATTGGAATTTACTAACAGCTCCCATAGCTTCACATTCTACTTCTACTCTAGGCTAGAGACCATTGCATTCAAAATTGAGTCGGATTCGCTGAAGCATGACACTGTGTCAAGCAAAAAAAGCCAATGCCATGGAAGTTCAGAAGTAAACACAGCATAAAAAATGTTGCTAAAATTACACTTCAGCAAAATTTTAGACTGTTTAAAATAGGCAAATCTTGCTCAAAAGATACAGTTGACTCGGGGACGTGAATGAGAATCTGGATGGGCCGGCAGCCTGCAGACTAGTGCAGTGCACTGCCACCGCTGACTGGCATGAGTCCAGCGTTCAAATTTTGGTCGTCCGTTCGCCCGGGACAACTAAAAAAGTCGCCGGACAACCAAGAATACTGATTCGGTTGTCCACCGGACAACCATAAATCTGTAGCCTTTGTCACCGTTGTAGGCCTACAGACAACCAAAAACTTGAGACGGGCAACCAGATATTGTAATCTGGTTGTCCGTGGGACAACCATTTATTTTTCCTTAATTCGAACACTGGGCATGACTGCCATGGGTGCACTACACGCGCATGAAAACTATAGCTAAAATAATAGTTTCTCGATCATATTGAGAGCTCAATATGCACAGGGCTGTCAACTTTTTTGGAATTGCTTGGCGTGAGACAGAGGCGTGAGATTTTACTCATTTTCCACCTTTTTGCGTGAGATTTACTACCTAGGCGTGAGATTATACTACCTTGGCGTGAGACCGTGAGAAAGTGACCCAATGCGTGAGACTCACGGCCATTGCGTGAGAGTTGACAGCCCTGATATGCACGCAATGACAATAAGCTAATTCAGAACAGAGTGCATTGTGGGTAATATTCTTGGACATTCTTGGGGATATAATAACACAATCCTCCCATAGACGGCTGTGGGAATGGACTTTGACTGATCGGAAATTCCTGTGATATCATTTGTCATTTACAACTTTGGTACTTCCAAGGTAGGTTCTAACTATCTTTGTTTGTTATATAAAAGTTCTATGGGGACAATCATTGAATTACTGTGTGAGGCCTGGCTGTGATATCTCTACAGACTTTTATCCACAATGCACTGATTTGCACTCTGTTCTGAATTATCGAACTTGCTTATTGCGTTGGCGTACAACTCCTACCCCGCCGGGACTCCTACCGCACACGCCATTGGCCTTGCTTGTAGCGCATGAGCGCTGCATTTCCTGTGCGTGCAAAATCGATCGCGCTATGGTGTCATTTACTCATTACACTAAACTTGCGACATTACGCAGTGCACACAGTAGGCCTACATTCATACTCTCATGATCGAGAAATTATTATTTTAGCTATAAAAAGTATAAATGACATACACAGAGCCTCATTGACATTGTGAATGATTGAAAAATAGTCATTCACATGTTCATGCATGCACTGAGTGTCACTGTGACACTGAGCAGCTGAAGCCGGTCAGCAGAAAGCTCAGCTCGCCACTACATTTCAACTGTTTGTGATTTAACACCATAAATAAACAATCGAATTTGTATTTATAGTATTATTTTATCCTTACCATGATACTGAGTTTTGTTTATTTGCAAGGGAAAATTATTCGGTTCTCAGAGTGTCAGTAGTTTACACTGCAACTATGCCTACGATGAAGGTTGCCAGTGATAATTGACACGACTGTCCCTCAAAGTGAAGCGGGGGAAATCCCTTAGCGACAAAATTCAAGACAACCTCGGCGGCGGACGGTTGTCGCTAAAAATGGTCCCAGATTACAACCTCTTGGAAGAACATTTAAAAAAGAATAGTTTGCGGGCTTGCCATCAGATGGTTCGTTACCAAGGTAACACAGCAAAAAAATCGAATTGGTGAAGTACAGCATGTCTGGCAATGTGCCAACTCAACCAGAACCAGAATTCCATTAAGCCCTGTTGCCCTTGACCTTATGACGTTATCTTCAATGTAACATAACATCCAAAAGAATGCAACTTCTCTCAATTTAATTATTTTTGCCAAAGGAACAATTTGAGACCAGTTGGAATAAAATTGGAGCACTAGTTTCAACATCTTTTTGCCTATAAGTAGGTATGTCACAGTGGCTGCTGAATTATTCTGTCACACTGTGCATGCAAGCATAACAGTAAATTGAAAAGCGCGCGCATCAAAGTTGTTCAAATTTGGCACACATCCATGTCGAAAAATTAATTTCCTCATGTGTGCTATTTATCCCAGTTGTTTGAATTTTTAATATATGGTGTGTGAAACCTTTCTTTGACTACCATCGGGTTTATAATTTTGCTTCGTTATTGTTGAAGATCCCTCATATAAATCAATAAATATAGACTTTTTGAAATAAAAAACCTACCACCATTTAGCTGAAATACTAATCTTTCTTATAGCATGTAAATTATTTCCGTCGACAACGAATGGCACACTTGAGGAAAACGAGTTGAAATATAATATTATCAAAGTGAATTTAGAGGGAGTAATATTACAAACCACAATAGCTCTAAGCCATTGTGTGTGTCCGTGTCCAAGCCCACACCATTTTTGTATACACGGTAGAGTGGAATGGCGGTTCCTTTTACCGTTTGCCCTCCCATGTTAATCCAGATAACAACATGTTAATTTAAAGTCTCATTGCAAATTAATTTTTATATTTACTTTTCGGATTTGGCTTTGAGCAATGGTGACACATACCATGTTTACAGAAAAAAATTAAAATTCTATTCCAGACACCATCAAAATGTCAAACTTTGCATTTTTTGTATAAAGTAATTAACTGCAGTTTCTTTATTCAACATCATAAAAGGTTCATACTTGACAAATCTATGATGAATGAAAAGACTTTCATTAAATATTGAAAAAACCCAAAATTACTTTTTGTGTATTTTTTGTTATCAATTGAAAGAACTTTGTATACACATCCGGACACAAAAAAAACTGGGAAGAACTTAGCAAAAAATTGGGAAGGGGAAAAGGGTGAAGGAGAGAAAAAGAGGGAAGAAAAAAGGGGAAGGAGAAGAGAAAAAAGGGGGAAAAGAGGGAAGAAGAGAAAGGGGAAAGAAGAAAAGAAAAAAGAGGGAAGAAAAACATATCAAAACCTTTAGCAACATTTCAGAATCAGTGAATCCACGACAGACTTGGCCATTCAAAACGCAACAGAAAACTGGCTAAAGTAAAAATGGCCAAATTTTTCTTTAAATCGCCGTCAATTTCGAACTAGTGAACTCAGAATTCTGTTCCCACGTTTATATTACCTTGGGATATTCCTTAACCCTAAAATTATCATTTTTTTAAAGCTGTAGGTGCTTCCATGAACCCGTCTGAATTTTTATTTATTCCATGTTTTCACTAAATTGTCAGTTCCTTTCCCTGCGTGGAATCAAGTTTTTCTGGGGGTTCCTGTCAAACCTGCCCTGTTCAAACAGTCACTCTACGAAATAGCGCTACGCTATTGAAAATGTCCTCGGGTTAATCGACTGTATAGACATTTTCCCTAATGGTCATCTAAAAATGGTTATGATAGACCTGAATTTAGTCTCGCCGCATACAAAAAACTATGGGTACCCCCTAATCAAAAGTCAATTCTAGTCCCTTCGATAACTCGATGGGTCTGCTAGTCTTAGTCACAGTCTATATGGCACAGCATAATTCGCATTACAGTGAAATGCGACCAAGCGTAGACTTTGCGTAGACTATACGATCTATTTTTAGCATGACTCCACAGAGCTCGCGTTGATCAAGGTCACTCTCGCTTTTCATTGCGCAGTGAATATTATTTTGGGTAAAAAACATGTTACTTTTCACATATAAAGGTTTTGATATGAGGGGAAGGGAGTTCAAGCTCGTTCACTAACACTTGTTAGGGGGGGCCCCCTAACAAGTGTTAGTGAACGAGCTTGAACGGTCCCGACCCTTGGAAGAAAACCCGGGGAGAAAATCAATAGACTATTTTCGGAGATATGTTCAAACGGAAACGGGATTTCCGGTTTCACCCTGCCACAACAAGCTGTCATGCCGCGATTCCGGTCTTTGCCGGGGCGGGCGGAGGTCTTTGTCACTCGGTGACGAAATCCCTAATTATAGCAAAATCCAATAAATTTTCAATTTGGCAGCACTCATCTTTTATTACGCATGCTCAATCCAATTAGCACGGGAAGTTCAAAGTTCAGTGAACTATGACTGACTTTTGACTTTCCCTGATTTACGGGACAAATTTGTCATTTCTACGCCTACAAATCTCGAATCAAAGTAGCATCAGCTACTTTGGATTTTTGACTTTTCGTTAATATATTTAAATCAAGTGAGAGAGAAAAACTTTAAAATTCCATCCGGGCCTTTCGCGCGAAACCATATGCTGAAATCAAGATGGCGTCAGGTTAGTGGAACTTCATGAATTATGTCCTCAAAATACATCTGTTTTTGCACACTTTAGCAATATTGTATCTTGTTGATTTTCAACTTTCTGGTTATATATGCTCAATTTGAAGTAAAGAATTTTGTTTTTAAAGAAATCGTAGCTGATTAGAGACTTCATATTGTAGATTTAAAGTAGGTGTGGTGCGCGAATGTTATCGTGCAGTCACTAAACACGTGAACGTGCGTATACACGTATGGTGCGACATGCGGTACAAAATGTATGTCACTGTCACTGTGTGTAGTCCCTGTCATGTCTATGTACGTATGGTATGGTAGGGTCTATGGGATGGGAGCAATTTACCCAACATTGTATTGATTACTTGGTCAAAGTGGTAATACTATTACTAATTTTAAATTTAAAAAGGCATTCGTGTTCGTGATCCACAACCTCATCCCCCCACTTTTCTCAAAAAAAGTTGAGATTTTATACCACTGCACTGGCTGCACTGGAAACCTCTGGCTACATAAGGGGTGGTGCAATAATTATGTGTAACCCCGGGTGGTGAATTATAGGGGGCGGGGCAAAGATTTTTGGCAAGCCAAAGGGGGGGCAAGCATTTTTCGGCAGGTCGAAAGGGGGGTCAAGCATTTTTTGGCAGCAACAATATAGGTAGGCCTATAGCATAGCCATATAAATGAAAGTTTGGACAATAAATGAAATTTTCCAAAATAATGAATACCGGTACGGTAATGAAATCATGACCTCATATTTCACTGAAAAAAATGTGATAGGAAACTAATAATTTAATTTCATTAGCCAAAGGTAAAATTCGTGAAGTCAACGGCCCAAACATGTCAGAAACTATGCATTATTTCGACGTATAGGCCTTAAATAATGAATGTTTTGAGCAAGTTTCATGTAAATTATTAAAGTCGTCTTCAGATTTTGTTACTTTCAACTGTTAATTAGCATTGAAGAATGGAAAATTGAAGGTTGAAAACGACTTTTAAGTCGTGCGTTTAACAGTACACGCGTTTAACGTTCCCATGCCTAATTTGAATTTCGTGTTGGACTGGTATACCAGAACAAAATTACAACACATTGTCTATTCTCGCAAATGCAAAATCGGAATCAACTGAAAATAACAAGAGGGTGCTGGTATTTATTTATTTATTTATTTATTTATTTTACATAACTGGCTAAAATACATCAAAAATACACATACAAATCATGTCATAAAGTAAAAATTATAAAAGATTGTCCCGGTAGGCTAGCCAGGAGGAGCCAGGAGCGCGAACACTATCACCCAGTGGGGTGTGACCCCTCCAACCCACCGAGACAAGTGAAATCAAAACATAAATATTGCACTTTTATAATATATAACACATTACACATATTTCAACTACAATATCATAAAAATTTAGGAGTCCAGCTCCAGCTCTTGCATAGTCATTTCAATAAAATGTGTTTTTAGGTGGCTTTTGAATGGCCTCATACTTTTATGCAAAACAAACTGATCCCTGATGGACACTGGAAGTGCATTCCAAAGACGAGGAAAATTAACATAAAACTATCACAAAATCCTCCTTTAAAATAGTACATAACATTTCTCACTGACTTTCATAAAACACGGCTTGTGAGAATGTGATGTTGTGTTGCATGGTTGAGATGTGGGATTTTCATTCCAAATTTGAATTAAAAAAAAAAAAACATCATGGAAGTCACCAACTTGACTCAATTTTTGTCAAAAGTAAGATCAGCTGAACTGAAGATGGGAACAATTTCCAAGACAGAAATGTACTTTCTTACAGGTGACAGGAAGATGGGCTAATAATGAATCCAACTCTGCACTGATCATGCTGATGATCATCATCACACATGACTAAGCACGGTAAAGCACCGATGGGCAGGACATGTGCATAGAATGGAAGACCACATCCTGTACGGCGAGCTGTCATCTGGGGAAGAAATGTAGGGGCACCTCTAAAAAGGTACAAAGACTACCTTAAGTCATCTCTGAAGGCCTGCAACATGGATCCCAGACACTGGTCTACCTTGGCTGCTGACCGTGTTGTTTGGAGACACACAGTGCAGCAAGCTGTCTCTGCCTTTGAAATTTCAAGAAAAACCCAGTTGGAAGACGAGAGAAAGAGGCGGAAAGAGAGCCAGCAACAGAACCCCCACCACTTATCAGACTTTTACCTGCAACTACTGCAGTCGGACCTGCCTATCCCGCATCGGCCTCGTTAGTCACCAGCGAGCCTGTGGCGGCAAACGTGGACAACAGCCTTAAATCTTTGTTAGCCAAGCCAAGCCAAGAGAGAGAGAAAATGTGTTGTAATTTTGTTCTGGTATACCAGAACGAAATTCAACTTTGCTAAACAAATTAATCTGCAAGAAATTTTTGGTACATAAACATTATGTAGCCAGAGGTTTCCAGTGATATAAAAATCTGAACTTTTTTTGAGAAAAGTGGGGATGATGCTGTGGATCGCGAAATGCCCTTAAAGGAAATGGTGTTTTAAAAAAATGTTGAAAAAACACAATTGCACCCAAAAAACCCAATTGCGGCAGCGAATACTGTGATTGCGTTTGCCTCCAGGCTCCAGTGCTTAGCATAAAGGATCAAAAATTTAGTGTGAGGAAAGGTCAAACATCAATTATCAATTATGCTTTGCATCAAAAATAAATAAAAAAATTGGAAAACTTTGTAAAATTACAAGTACAAGTGGAAATGTTTCAAGCCAAGGGGAAATGTCAATTGAAAAAGGCCCGTGTCCAACACCTCTGAGCAAGCCTGGAAATTAATGGGCACGGCCGCTGGAAGCAAATTTGCCCTCGTAAAGCCACCAACGTGTAAAAATCATATGGACCAGGAGCAATTTTCTAAAACAAATTGCTCCTAGTTCAGGCTTGGAAATCCGATGCGAATCCATGAATTGATTCACCCTAAATATTCTTGTCAAACATAAACCAGGTGAATCCATGTGATTTCACGTAAACATTGACAGACAGTTTACAAAATTGAAAAGAAAAAGATGCACATATACCAAGTTTGACTCCCACTTTGACTATTTATACTTCATTTTTTACGCAACTGAACCCCCAAAATGGCGAATATGGTATAAAGTACAATCATTGATATATTGTACAATACATTTGAGAGGGTAATTTAAGACACATTGGTCACCGGGATCTTTCGTTCTCCAAAGCGACCATCTTGGATGAGTAAATCAGACTGATAGAGGGCAGTATTTTTTTCAATCATTGTGGAGTGCAAGGATTCATGCAATAATTCTCTTGCGAAAATCCAAATGGATTTGCCCGCACTGCCATGGATTTCTAGGCCTGCAGCTTTGTACTTGATGTAGTAGTACTGGTATAGACGAAAAAGAGTTTGTACATAAAAGTGGGAATCAAAGTCAACCTGTATTGTAGAGGGATAGCTGGAAGCTGATTTTAAATTTTGTTATCACTTGCATATGGTATTTGGGCATTTAATCATTGTGGAATTTTAAAATTGATAATCTGTCAAAATTTTAGAACGATAATTCCCGTTAAAATCATTAGGTAAACTTAAAACTCGCGCTAAAATGATGAACTATGAACTAGAAACACTGACTTCTGGTTCACTTCCGGGTTTCCAATAAAAATAAAAAAAAAAAAGTGACACTATTATCGACCATGTGTGCAACTTGGTAAGCTTACTACACAAGATAGCATGAAAATATCGGCATTTTTGAACTGTGACTTGTAAGATGCCACAGGTGGTATAAATAAGCAAGATTGCAGTCTGTTGGAACACTGATGATAGTATAATGTCTTCTTAATTGCATATTTCATTTCCATTGCATCCATAGCAACCAAGAAGAGAGGCAAGGTGAAGGGCAAGACCTTACATCTCAATGACTTCTTAGCAGCATCAGGTGGTAGTGGTCCATCAGGACCAGGAACCAGTTATGTACTTGGCAACCAGGAAGTGTCGTCATGGGCAGATCAGACAGATGATGCAGGACTAGACAGTAAGTTCACTTTTTGTCTTCACTGATCTTATTTCTTTCCAAATGCTGGGCTGGTTCAAGGATCTGATCAAGTTTGAGTAATTTTTAACTTGCCGTTTATTGTCACATTATAAATTCAAAACAAAATGTGCAGGAAACATAATTTTAAATATCAAAGGTCACTGTGAGTATAATGACCTTAGAATTATGTTGTGATTGTAAACACCTGCTTCATCCATTAGTCTTGCAGTAAGCAGGCAGTACATGCACGTAACCAGGTTGGCAGGTAGTTTGCTAGTGTAGAATTTATGTTTCTCGCTTGAATTCAGTTACTTGTAGTCAAATAGACACCAAATGATCGCCGTTACACATGACAGCATCCCTGCAGTCAGACCTATGGCTTGGCTTTTTTAGCAATTCCTAATTACGTTTCATCGGTAGTTACATGATGACAACCAAACAACTTTTTTTTATTTCCCGAATTTTATCTATGAGCTGCTGGAATTGTGATGTAATATTTAATGTTTTTTTTATCATTTCATTACAGCTACACCCTCATGGGACGATGGAAATTATGGGAAGCCACTACCAAGTCGGGCTGCTCTGCCAACAGCGCCCCGAAGTGCCCAGCCATTAGAGATAGACCGAAGTAAACTACCAGACAAGCCTCCATACACAGTGTATCTAGGCAACATTCCTTTTGATGCAGAGGAAGAAGATATTAGCAGATTTCTTAGGAATTGTAATGTAAGGAGCATTTTGTATTCACTAATCTCCGTTGTTCAATGTCCACCCAACATTCTCTTATATTGGGATGGAAACCCAGATTGTCTATAATTCTCGGTATTCGAAATAAATTGTGTCCTCTATCGACTAAGCGATATAGGCCTGAAAGGGCCACTTCTGTTGGCCCCCATGCGATTGCTGTAGTACATGTGATGGCAATGGTACATCTCGGTTTCACCAGCTTCCCCCCGTGATTCCAAACAAAATACTTGCAATCTTTATCAGCCTAGTCATTGACTGAAAAATAATATAAATTTAAAATAGATTTTAGTCTGGCAATCTTGCTTTTAAGCAATTATCAGATTACCAATTCCAATTGTTTCGGCAGTGAATAGAATCAATGCAATATGTGCAATTCGCGTAGCAAATGAACACGCACACAATGTAATCTTGATGAAAACCGAAATATGAAAAAATCTTGACCACAATATTGGAAATTTTGTGCAATTATGGATCCTAGATTTTGCACAGTACTTGTCTTCTCCATCAGAGATGTGTCTTGCTAAATATGGTGAAAAACTAAAATACTACAATTTTGTTGCATATTTTGTAACTTTAAAACCAATCTACAAAGCTCGACTACATGTACAGGCCACTCTGACCCAGCAATCGTATGTGCCCACTACACCATATCTCTAGAGGAAATTCTGTAATTTATCACCTGCTGAATAGTACCTTCAGAACTATGAAAAGTTTTAAAATGTCACCTTTCTAAAGTTTGTGTGGCTTATATAAGGCGGAAAAACACTGTGTATTGATATAGAATGGTATGCACGCAGTTGGGTGCAATGCTTACGCTAGTTGTGCATTGCGTAATGCGTGACTGGCGCACGCTTATGTGAATTTACGCGAGCGTTAGTTGGGACTTTATTGACGTGCGCAGTAACAAAAGCCAAATAATTTCCGCCTTATATAAGCTGAACGAACTTTAAGTAATTTCTTACCAATATATATTATAATATGTTAAGTATTTCTTTTATTCAATTTCATAACAGGTTAGTCAAGTACGACTACCACGGGAAGGAGAAACTGGTCGACTAAAAGGTTTTGGTTACGCTGAGTTAGATGACATGGAATCATTACTGCAGGCTTTACAATTAAATGAACAGGTAAAATGGAACCTATTCAATGTTAGGGGTAGGGGTAACACAGGGGTGTCTATTCGCCAGCGAAGTGTTACGTACTTACGTGTAATCCCATTATCACTATGTCAACTGGATCACGCTTTGAGTTCAGCACCACGATCGAAATGATCGCAACACAAAGTCAAAAAGGTGCGTCATCCAGTTACCAAGGAGTTATGTATCCACTTCGCTGGCGAATTCTTTCAGAAAATCTAAATTATTCCCTCGATCGACCGCATTGTGGCCACATTATTACCCAACCTGAAACCCACAGAAAGGACCCAAAAGGGAAAATCTTAAGTAATTCTGTAATTCATAAGTTGTTGTACTTAGGTCTTGAAAACACTATTTCATGATAAATAAAAAAAAGCGACATGTATAATATGTTAATACACCCCCCCCCCCCATTTACAAATCTGTGTAGGAGAATTTTTTTTTTTAAATGGATTCTCGGATTCTCGCTTACTAACAAAAACCTCTCTATATTCTGTGTTTGTTATAGACTATGAGAAATAGGCGTATTCGAGTAGACCTAGCAAGTCAGGCTCAATCAGGTGAGTGACCCAACATCAGTTAATTAGGGAATTTTAGTTATAGGTAATTCAGTAATAATGCTGTAAGAGGAATCTTTGATCAATAGTTGACCTGAATCCCACAGAATTTTTTTTTGTTTTTTACATTTCCGGAATTGGATGATGATAATTTGTTAAAAAGAGCAACAAAAACTTTTGGACGGGGTGATACCCAGCAGCCTGTTCCCCGGACAAGCCCCCTTGCACCCCAGGAATTCCGGAAGTTTGGCGAGGTGCTCCCTTAGGCTCGCACAGGGTTCCCACAGTCCTTGAAAGTCCTTGAATTTGAAAACACCTTTTCAAGTCCTGGAAATTTGCATGAAGTCCTTGAAAGTCCTTGAAAATTGGAATTTTACCTAAAGTATAATTTTGATAAGATTTGGGGAGTGAAGAGAAGCTGTCACTTTCGTTAATATGTGCTGCATGGAGAGCCGCATTATGATTTTCGTGTTGTGGTAAGTCCTTGAAAATCGTGCTTTTGGACCTTGAAAAGTCCTTGAATTTTCAATGCTTCAAGGTGCAGAAACCCTGCTCGCATGTTTTTCAGGAAATGGATCGTTACCTCACTTACATCTCTGCTTGTAGTTTGAGAACCACCATGTGTATCAAGTGTTTCTTGATTCACCTAGGATGTTGTGATATGTCAATCTCTTGTTAGTTTGCATCTACTTGACAAAATGTGGCAAATCTTTTAAAGGGCATTTCAGGGTCATCGGGGTCATCTTAATCCAGGTTAGGTTTTAAAAGATGGCCTGATTTCACCATGTGTTATAATTTCCCCACATGGTGAAATCACAGAATGACATATATCGCCAAGTGATAGTGATCGGTAGGCAAACGTGATGTATGCTGGGAATGGATAGGGGTCAAAAGCTATTAGATTTGTCACCTGCGATGGCAAAAATTGATAGGACCATCCTCTTATTGTATTTGACAAGACAATATGTCAGGTGATTATGGCTCCATGTTACATGTTACATATAATATGTAGGTAATAGTAATGTACTCTAAATGTATGATAAATCCAATTATTCTCCACTATCTTATTCATTGACTTTAGTATTTTGATCTAATCATTATTTTCTTACATCACAGAGGGTCAAACAGGTGGCCATGGAGGTGGGTTTGATCGCACTGAAGATGATACAGACTGGAGGAGCGGCGGCGGACAGAGTTTCTCTGACAGAGGCAGTGGAGGTGGAAGTTCATTTAGCAGAGGTCAGTGTTTTGGTTATAGATTTATTACCTATAAAATATACCTGAACTTGAAAAAATATTTCAATTCACACACTTAATTGTCACATTTTGAGAGAAAAAAAGTCATTGTTATCATATTTGGGAAAAGGGCAATCTTTCCTCTTTTGTTTAATGCTGAAGAAAGGAGGCAGCCTATGCTTCTCGCTGGAAGGGCGTAAGACAATGCGACTAGACACAATTAATATATGCGAGGATAAGAAATAAATGATGCAAGCCCAAAAAATTATGATTTATATGACTTTATGAAGCTCAGGCAAACTGACATGTGATCTGCTTCCACGAAATGAGCGTAAAGTCAGAAGTTTATAGTTTTGAGAGATCCTGGCTGCTGAGTTGATGTTCTTTGTTTGCCATGCACCTGTACAAGCCAGTAAAATGTCCTTTGTGAATGGCCCATTGTGCCCCATTAACAAACACATACTCTTGGCTTGAACAGGTGTGTGTACAATAACACCAACACAGCAGCCAGGGCTTCACGATTACCAGTTAAAAGTTAAACCACTGGACTACCTGAGTTCAAAGTTGGTAAACAGGTAATCTCTAATCATGATTGCATACTCTCTCACTATTTTTTTAATGCTGATAAAATTGTCTTCTGTTGTTGTCACTTGTAGCCTTGGAAGATTTACTTAAAGAGGAAGGAAGAGTTGTTCAATGCCAATTGATAAGAATTAAGCTTGAAGTTGGAAGGAAGTTGTTCATGTGCTGATATCAGTCAAGTGACAAGCAGATAAGAAGCTGTAACCTCAAACCAAGCTAGAGGTTAAAAACTCATTTTGTTGATGCAGTTCTTCATTTCATCAATAAAACGAGTTACCTCACTTGGTATAATTTTTGTTCTAAGTCAACCAATTAGTTAATGTTTATTTGTGTTGTTGGTTTATTGTTGCTAGGAGACCGTGATGATCGCTATGGTGATAGAGGCGGTTTTGACAGGGAGAGACGAGGAGGAGGAGGAAGAGGATTCGAAAATTATGAAGGTGAAAAAAAAAATCAATGGGTAACAATAACATTATTTTATGGTAATAGAATAGGAATAAATAATGCAGTATTATCCTTTACATCCAAATATTGTGTCCTCGGTAGTAAAAACGTTTGAAAAATTATTTACGATTTTACTACCTCGGACACATTATTTGAATTATCCTTTATTTCTTTTAAAATAATGCGCCATGTCGTAGGCAAGAAGATGACAGATCAATTGTTCTATAGCTTATTTAAAATATTGACCTCTATTTACGAGGTATTTGTTTATACAGGGACTATCAAATGTAGAAAGAAGACTTATAGTCACAGTACAAATTTTCAATAAAATGGCACAGTTATTCTGCAAAATGACATTCTGACGTGCCATTAAAAGGCAATGCGGGCTGGTGACGGGAAAATCATCAAATTTAATTAGCCTATGGTGACGGGAAAATCATCAAATTTAATTAGCCTATGGTGACAGATATCAAGTAGTAGTAGAAGAGAGCATTTCCATTTTGCTTTGTCATTTGGTTGAGAAATGAGAACTGCACTGCTTTAAAATTTCTTATGCAAATCTTCTAAACAATTGTTCATAGAACATGCGTCATGAGAGAAAGCTATTCACAAAGTCACAGGACTCCCCTGAAAAGTCCTGAAATTGTTTTCTAATAATTGAATGATAATCAACTTGTGATATGAAATGTTTTATAATAATAACAAGCATGTAGTGTTTCTTTGATTGTTTAGAAAGCCGTGGTGGTGCTGGAAGAGCAGACTCTCAATCACAGTGGAGAACTTCAAAAGATGACAGAGACAGAGGGCGTGGTTTTGATAATTACAATCAAGACCGTGCTGGTGGTGGGGGCTATGGCCGAGACAGAGATGGTGGCCGGGGTTTTGAAAACTACAACCGAGACAGGAGAGGCGGAGACAGATATGGTGATAACGACAGGTACGGAGGTGGCGGCGGAGGCTATGGTGGCAGCAGGGATAGATATGGTGACCGTGACAGAGGTTATGGAGGTGACAGAGGGTATGACCGAGGCGGAGAAAGGGGATACGACAGAGATAGGGGATACGGTGGTGATCGGGACAGAGGAGGATATGGTGGTGATAGAGGAGGGTACGGCGGTGATAGAGGAGGTGACAGATATGGTGATAGAGGTAAGTTGTATTATACTCTGATCAGCTCTTAATCGTCGGGACTCATAATATCGTGGATTGATATAGAATCGCGTATACAAACAGCTTGGCGCACCATCTACGCAGACCGCAGTTTGCGTATTGCTTGACTGATGCTTTTGTGAACTTACGCAGGCCTAAGTTGGGACTTAATTGACGCGCGCAGTAACAAAAACCGAATAATACTCACCTATAAATACGAGCTGATCATATGATAGTGGCAAGGGTCAAAATAAGCCAAAATGTTCCAAGGGGCAGATTCTTACCATTCAAAAAACATGTAATATTTCTTTAAAAACGCTAAAAGTTTATAGCTTCAGGGGTGCTCCACTCTGAGCCTGCCAGCATGGACCTTGCCAGCCAGCAGTGAATACGGATTTTTAAGTGCTTTTTGACCAGTTCGAATACAGTTGATTCATGTTCATTTAAGGCTTTATCATATCTTTGATGCAAGAATTATTCAGTCTTTTAACTCCTGTCTATTGGACTTTGCTTCCTGCAGAAATGTTGAATAATTTGTTATGCTTGTATATTTGTTTGAAGGAGGAGGCCGAGATGGAGGAGGGAGAGGTTATGGAGGAGGACCTCGTGATGATGCTGATGGGGAATGGAGAAGTTCAAGAGACGGTGGCGAGGATAGGGATCGAGGTTAGTAAAATTAAATAATGCTATCACACATATGGAATCATATTGTCGGCAGAGTGCAACACTATCGTAAATGCAGTAGAATGCAGTAGCTGCCATTTGCAACATTTCAATAAATGTACTTACTTTTAATAGGGATGACCAATGAACCATCAACTTGATTAGAACACTCCCATAGACATGCAGGGAGCTCAACTGTGCACTGCTTGCACAGACATTTCTAAATTGATCTCATTCTTTTATTTTTCATAATTTTTCTGTAAAAATTGGAGATGTTAATGCCAATTATGTTTTGTAACTATCCTGCAAATTACAGCATCATAACTTATTTGGTTTTTCTGTAAGTGTGAGTCAAAATTGGTCCATCGCCACAGTGCGCTTAATTGCCAGTGGCCCAGTGCAGCACTGCTCAGAATGGCACAAAATATTCAGATGAAAAAGATCAGGTGAACACCTTGACCTACTGAGCTGTAATTTGGCAGAGTTGTTGTTATTACCTCTATCATACCCTCTGTAAAAAGGAAAAAAAGCGGACAAGTAGATCTCGAGTTAAAAATTAAATCACCAGCTTCCCTTTGGAATTTCCAAACACCTTTCGAATCATGTTAAATAGACACCTTTCTGAACATAAATGTGAAGTTTCATGCTCATTTGTTGTATTATTCACCTGATCTCAACCCTAAACATTTTCTTATATTTATACCATCTGCACTGACTTGCTGCTATACACGCACAGGAGCTGTACTTTTAAAATACGCGCCTAATCAATAATGAGTCTTTCACTCCATTGTTAAAGTACTGTGCTCCCAGTAGCATATTGAGTGACCAGGCCCTGGAGTGTGATGGTTTTGTAGCACATGACAGTATTCATTCAAGCCTATCAAGGTCTGTTATTAGCCACTTGCTGAATGGCTGGGCATTATCAGCTATCAAAGAGATACCTTGTGCTGCTGCCAATCACAATAGAGGTTAAACATTTTGTTAAAACCCCAGAAGTGATATCAGGACAAAGCTGTGCATGTTGGTACTTGATTGTTTGGATTCCTATGTTGAAAATCCTTGTAGTACATTAGTATTTTTCTTATGTGTAGTGTATATTGTTGTGGAAAAAAAAGTTCACCTGGACTTTTGATTTTGTGCCACTTTGGCCATTATGGATGATTTTTGGCAAATGTTTTCTAAAAGCATGATTTCAGTGCCTCGGTTTGAAGAAATACTTAATGCTATTGACTAGTAAAGTGCCATTTCATAAGAAACCCTTTGATACTTTCACAATATGCTTGTTTCATGTTTCCATATATATTAAAATAAAGAAATATAAAAAGGTAAATATATGCTTATACCAATTTTGCTCACATTGCTATATTTAGACTTTGTCAATTTATTTCGTTCCAATGACCGGTCAGAATGGGAAACTTTGAAAATTCATAATTCGAAAAGTTTTTGACCGATTTTGACCATTTAACCACCAAAATACTTCTGTTGATGAGTTCTTTCCAGAAAACAATCTTTTGTAGCAAAAGGGGCAACATGAAATTATGATGGTCATCCCTACTTTTAACCAATAACACTAGAAAAAACACCCAACTACATGTAAAGGTGATATCTTGGGGGTTAGCTTAGTGGCCATCAGGAAAGTATACAGAACATCAACACTTTACAATAAGCATGAGGGCCCATTGAGGGGATTGTGCTGCAGACAATAGGTATTTTACAAAAGGCAGCTATTACATTCTACTGCAGTTACAATACAGGCAAAGGAATTCTTCTTTTTGTTGCCCAAATTTCTGTGTTTATATTTTTTAGCCCATTTTGAGACATTTTCCAGATTTATGAACTTGTTTTGTGGAGAATTTTCCTGTTTTTTCTTTGAAATGTATTATGTGTGACTACAGAAAATCAGTATATCCAAGTTGCCGATAATGGAAAAAAGTATGGAAATATCGGGGGGAAAATGACTGAACTATGCCTCTGACATATAAAAAAACTGAGGGCTATGGTTATCATGTATGGATGAATGTAGAGGATATGAGTAAAATTGGGTGGAAAATCGATTTATCGATTTTTATTTTTAAAGAGTGGCCACTATATTATTGTTTTTTTAATTCTGACATTGACAGGGCTTACTATCCCAATATCATCACTTGTTTTATATTGTATGTCTTTTAGTTGTATACCAGCAGTGTGGTGTAATGAAATAAAATAAAATAAACAAGTAGTAAATAAAAATATATATATATCTGAAACTCGCTTATATCTCCCAAAATGGGGTTAGCCAAGGAAACTAGCTCTGATCTTTCAGATCCTCCTCGTGAACATAAGAAGCTTGTACTAGAGAAGCGCACAAACCCATTGAACAAGCAGCAAAGGCACCAGCACCAGCAAAAGCCGCTTCTAACATATTTGGGGCAGCTAAACCCGTGGACACGGCAGCCAGGGAGAAGGAGATAGAAGATAGACTAGCCAGGGAAAGGGAAGAGATAGAAGCAGAAAGACAACGAGACTTCGAAAGAAAAGAAAGGTGAGAGAGAGAGCTTTACAGAACTGCCAACTATAGGCAAAATTTCTAATTCTCAATCATGAGAGCCAACTTGGATATGCACATATGCACAGATATAGGCCTATGTGTTAAGGGTACTATGCAAAGACCACATGCTTACAGTGCAACTGCAAACACAGCTTTTGAGAATTGACCAATCAGGTTTTTCAATATGGTTGTAGTAGGCAAGGTCAAGGTTTGAGTAATGTAGGTCGCGAGATTCCAAGAAAAGTACGCTGGCGCAAAAGAAACATTCTCTCATGATCGAGAATTAGATATTTTGCCAATAGTATAATTTCTAGAAATGAGCACATTTTTATTTCATCTTATTTTTTTTTTATGATGAAATTTTTTAAAAAGTGTAATCTTTATTAAGATTTTACACAATTTAACCATTGTCGTAGCCTTTTCCCCACACCAGCACCACAAGCGTTTGGCCAAAGGCCGGGTCTAGTCTCGGGAAATTAATCTGGGCAACAGTATTGTCATGCTTTTACTGAGATACTTGAAAAATACTGAATAAATGATAAAGAACAGTGATATGAAAGTCTGAAAACAATGTATTGATTTTATAATGGACAAGGCTGATTTTGATCAAGTCTTGAGAATACTGAAAAGTATTTTATAAGGTTGGCAAAATGGCAACTCTGGATTTAAGTGAAGATGTGCTTTAAATCACATTTCCAGATTCCGTCATAAGCCATGGTTTATTTGTTTCACACAGACTGGAACCACTCTCAGTTTGGAGACGGGAACCGCCAGTTTTATAGACTGGAACTTCCAGTTTTGAGACTGGAACTTCCAGTATAACAGGCTGGAACTTCCAGTTTAGAGACGGGAACTTCAAGTTTAGAGGCTGGAAGTTCCAGTTTAGAGACTGGAACTCTCAGTTTAGTAACAGGAACTTCCTGTATAACAGGCTGGAACTTTCAGTTTAGAGATGGGAACCTCCAGTTTAGAGGGTGGAACTTTCAGTTTAGAGACCAAAACTTCCAGTTTAGAGACAGGAACTTCCAGTTTAGAGACTGGAACTTTCAGTTTAGACACCAAAACTTCCAGTTTAGAGACAGGAACTTCCTGTATAACAGGCTGGAACTTTCAGTTTAGAGACTGGAACTTCCAGTTTAGAGATGGGAACCTCCAGTTTAGAGGGTGGGACTTTCAGTTTAGAGGTGGCAACTCCAGTTTAGAGACTGGAACTTCCAGATTAAAGGAGGCTGGAACTACAATATAGAGGCTGGCACTTCCAGAGCCTAGAACTTATAAATAGAAATAACAGAAATAATATTGTGATTCAATTTTGTCCATTACAGATTAGATCGTGGTAGTTCATCATCACGACGGGAGAGTGATGGAGATGAAGGAGGAAGAGTCTCAGAAAGAAGATCAAGGCATAGCAGCTCAGGTTCAGGCAAATCAGGACCACGCCCAGGTAGGTTGGCTCATCTTGGAAATAATTTGTTTCAACTTTGGTAGTGATGTTAGTGCTTGCACAACCATGCCAAAAAACTGCCCTTGTATGTGTAGGCTAAAGCCATGATTTTTCCGTGTTACAAAATTTAAATTCCGTGTTACAAATTCCGTGTTACATTATAAAGCACTGAAAAGTGAATACAAGCATGTTTGAAAAGTGTAATTTGTCTTGTATTATTATATTATAAGAGCTGTATCGGCCAGAATCTTGCATCGTAGGCCTAGAATTAATGCTAGAATGGATTGTTTAATGGTTTAATTACTGCTAAATTATCACTTTTCTTTGTTTTCTTTTGCAAATCAACACAGAGGTTAGACATTTTACACAGTTTTTCACTATTTTGTGGCATTTTCAAATTTCTGTGAGCAAACCCCGAATTCTGTGAATTTTTCAGTTTTTCCGTATCACAGAGAAATTGTAAGCCTATAAAGCTATCCATGATAAGGTTTAGTATGTGCAATTGAGAATGTGACCAGCGAAATACACACCTATGTCACTCCCAAACTTGAGAGAAAACCAAAAATGGAAATTCAGTAATATCTTCAGTCAATTCAACATACAGGAACAAATTTGTAACATTTTTGTCTGGAATAAGAAAGTTATTCTATAAAAATCACATAGGGCTGGATGGACAAAGGGAGTCCCAAAAGGTATGTGTTCTTAAATAGTTTGTTTAAAGGTGAAACTCATTGAAAATAAAGTTATATATCAATGGAAAGCTTATGATGTCATGATACTAAAAACAATTTTTTCTGTTTTTTTTATGGCCAATAAAGCTGAAAAATAAAAAAAGTTAATGAATTTTTGGTCGTTTTAAGGTGCCCAAAAAGCACCCAAATCGATCGTCTATGACCGTGGGAATGCTTGTGACGTAAGCTCAGGGTTCGCAGTCACGTGATCCTACTTGGAAATATGTAAACAAGACTTGCTTCCTGTACTTTGAAAGCTGCCCAGCAAGTCTACTTTACATGCATTTTCACAATAAAGCTTGAAATTAGAGGAATCTTCAAGTTGCTGGTTCCTTCTATATATATTAGAAATAATAGAATTATTGTCAACACATAAATTTTCCGTAAATTTTGGACAAATTCAGTTGAAAATGGCTGGATATAATTGGGTAATTGAGTTTGAATTTCTCGCTGCGATCAATTCCATGCGCAAATGCTTGCTGCTACCGTTCATGTCATGGACTGAATAAAATACTTGTTTGTGACATTCCCTATTCTTGATTCATTTTAAAATATCTGAGTTTTTAAAAATATTGTCTTGCAGTAATCACAAAATTAATAACAAACCACTGATTTCATCAAATCCAGCCCACAAAAGGTTTTCATATTTAGCGCATTGCGGTAAACATTCTTTCTACACAATCAATCATGATTGAAAGAAACAAATACTTTATTAGATAAATGAATACAATTTAGGCTTGGTAGACCGTTATTGGATGGAATTCTGAAATCTGAATAAAATTAAAATATTGTCACTTGTGTCACGATTCTTTAATGATAGTACAATCAGTGTGCTGAAAAAGTGAAACATTCATGTTTTACATGTACGGATTAGCGAACGCAATGTGTAAATTGCTGCTGAAGACATTGCAGGGAGCTGATCAAGGTGGATATATATATGCACAAACACAGCGACTCGCTTTGTGTTCCGGTAGCACTTGCGCTGTGTTTTAGCAGATTTGATCAATCGTTCCCTTATATTTGGAACATTTGCAGGAATAAATTTTGCTGATGAAGTAGCAATAAGTTGGAAATATCCGAATGTGAATATCAAATCGGTCTTTTTGTCTTGTACAGTACGGTCGCGGATACCGAACACTTGGCGACTGAGTTCATCCTGTACGTATGTACGAGTTGGCCTATCATACATGACCGGTTGTAAAGTTAAGAAATAATTAAAAAATCCTGCACATGTACCTTATTCTCTTCCTTCATTTTCTCATTGTGATAAGTTCATCTCAACTTGGTGTGACGAACTGAACTGGTAGCACTAGCAGTTATTTTTTGCAGCCTGTTTTCATTCCGGTTCTTCGGCAAATCTTTGCTTCTTCGTGCTGTAGGCCTACTGTAATATTCCCTTTGCATATCGTGGATGGCTTGGCCTTGGTGGACTCTGCAATTTCTTCGCAATGCATCGTAAATCACCCCAGCACTTTTCCCATTTTTAAATCCACACACTTTATTCAGGAACTTCATTCTTGATTTGATCATGATGTTTCCTTCATGTTATTCTTATTTTATTGAAGATATTTTTCATGTAAAGCAAGATGATAATGACTGAGTTTGTGCATTGGCCCGATGCATACCACAGTAATGCATGGACATTGTGTTTACAATCTAACCAGGAAGTAACTATGTGTCCCTGCACTGACGTCATCAACGAAAGCGCCCAATTTGAACAATTTCGTTCTGTAATTTAGGGGGGGGGTGCCAATATCCAATCTTTGCATGGAGATTGTCTAGCCTGGTACGTTTGGCAAATAAAAAATATTCTTTTCTGCTTCCTGACATAAGCTTTCCAACAATATACAATTCACTTTTCAATGTGTTTCACCTTAAGGTTTTTACTGAATAAAGATGGTGGTTCTTTGATTTGATTTACAGTTATGATACGAAGAGAAAGTGAGCGTTCAAATCCAGATGATGATGCAGTATTCAAGAAAGAAGAATCCCAATCCCAACCAAAATCACCCACATCACCGACAACGCCCAAATCACCCCTATCCCCCAAATCACCGTTATCCCCCAAAGCACCCAAATCACATTCAACAAGTCCACCTAAACCAGATGATTCATCCAAGGTCATGAAACCAGCTCCCCCTCCCAAGGAAAATGCCTGGGCGAAACGTAGCGAGACTGTCGCATCGCCCCCACCGGCGGCACACCCACCTGCTTCAGCGCCAAGTCACTCACCACCTAGTGGAGACAGTACAAGTAAAGGCGGGCCAACACCGGAGAAGAAATATATAGATGCACCACCACCCAAAGAAAATGCTTGGGGGAAACGAACTACAGAGCCCTCAAGAGGGCCGCCTCCTGCAGGTAGAGGTCAACGACCACCAGGTGAGTGAAAAGTTAAAAAAAACATAAATCCTGGAAAGAAAATTTAATGTTACTATTACTTTACCTGATGTACAATGTAAATACTGTATTTATGAAACTGTTGCTACTATGCATTGCTTTTAAATTCATACTAACTTCTGTTATGTGAAATTGTATGTTGTAAATTGTTAGAGAAAAATTGTTGGAGAAAAGTACACGGTACTGAAGGGGCTACCTTGATTAAAGAAAGATTAAACGGCCTAAGGGCTTTTTGGTGACGTGAAGGGAAAGAAGGAAGGAATAAAAAGAGAAAGGAAAGAAAGAAGTTGTTTGCTCTGGGTGGGATTCGAACCCGAGACCCCTCGCATGCCAAGCACACGGTTGGCGACACCTTGCCATGGGTCTTGGCCAGCGAAACCGGCCTATATATCACTTAGGGCGATTGTGACTGTCATCACACCATGTGGGATGCACGCATTGAACAACAGCGCATATATCAAGTAGTATTTTGTAGTACACGGCACGCAGTTAGGGTTAAATAAATCAAAGTTAGCTAAAAGTTTGAAAGTCAAGTATGATCAGGCCTCAAATTAATCTTTCCTTGCACCCCACATTGTGTAACTAGACATGAGCAATTTCAAGTGCGGGATCAAAAGTTTTTGATGACATTTGGCATTGACACAAATGAAATGAAATTAAAAAAATTGTCAGATTTGCAGCCCTCTGGTATTTCATCAACCCATCACTTTCCTTGAATTTTAAAACAATTTTTGCAAACTTTAAAATAGGTTTGAGCATGTGTCACCAAATATGTTGAGCTCCTGCCGTTATCCATTATTTTTGTTAATTTTTTCAAACCTGATTTTTTTGGTATATATTTGAATTGTTTACACAAGTCCCAACTTATGGGTCATGTCAACAGAGCAATTTTCACATAATGTCATATTCCTCCAGACATTAAACCCCCATAGAACTCCTAAGTTAAACTGCCAAAATAACCAGTGGAGTGGAGTCTTGCACTTTATCTTGTTATTTTATCTTCAGGGATGTAAGTTTTCTGTATTTTTACAGAATTCAGGTTTTTTTGTAGTCCAGATTTACACAATTTCTTTTATTTTCAGCCCATTTTGGGCTTTTTAGCCAATTACACACACTTTTTCCCAATTTTTGTATTTTTTCTTCAGGGTTACTTTCATCCCTGTTATCTTAAAATGGAAAGAAACCTACCCTGGCTGTTATTACTATATTTATTTCAGCATTTTGAGGAAACAATAACAATATTAAAGTTTGATGGAAATCACTACATTATTTTGTACAGAATCTCTGTGTTAACAATGTAACTTGTTTCTTGATCTCAGCAGATTCTAGAGGTCCAGGTGGAGGTGGAGCAGGAAGAGGCAGGAGATGATGACAGACGCGGTCCATCCCAGAGAGATGACAGAAGAGGTCCACCACGAGACGGGGATAGGAGGGGTCCACCACCACGAGACGGGGATAGAAGAGGTCCACTATCACCAAGAGAAGGAGATAAAAGAGGACCCAGAGATGACAGAAGAGAAGGAGGTCCTAGAGACGGAGGTAGAAGTCATCCTGATAAGTCAGAAAAAAGGTCACCAACACCTCGTGACCTACCAAAATATGAAGAGCCAAAGCCCACAGTAAGTTGATATAATGTAGAAAGAGTAGGGCTGTGATTTTCCAGTTATTTTGTGACCGGGTACCCTATGTAATTTATTGATGTCTTTCACATTGAACTCTGGCCTCATTATAATTGGATTTTGGCTACTTATAGACCATAGGGAGCAAGTACTCATTATGATGCCATTGAACTTTGCAGGCAAATTTTTCACGCAAACTGGGTCATGGCAAGGCTTTTATATTAAATAATGCCCTTCCGGTATCATGGAGCAGCTGGTTTTTGCTCCCGGGTATGAGGCTGGCCGGGCGGGACTCAAATTCCCGGGACTCACTCACATCCTTCAGAAAGAGACATCTATTTCTTAATTTGGTCAGTGGTCTGAGTGACCACAGATAATTTGGAAAGCTCACTTTTGTACAGAGGAAGTGCAGAAAAAGAGATAAAAGTCAAGATCAAAAAATCTGAATTCAGATTTAAATCTGAATTTTCACACCCCTGTTTGTTGCCGTTATAGATCAAAAGAGTCAAATTAAACTGAATTCTACTAGCACAGAAGGCATTGGAATGACTATACCTAAAAAGACTTCTTTTATTCATCTGCTATAAATTTGCTTAGATAGAAATTGAATGACTAAAATTGCAACCTGTGTCCTTTCACAAGGAGTATGCATTCACTATCAGCATTTGCGAACTATGAAGGGCTTAATACTGTTGGGGGGTAAATGAATGCAGCTTTTTATTTTGGCTTTTCCTCCTACCACATAAATGAATGTGTCTTGTAACTTCTCAATCAATGACGATTTTATTTCTTCTCTTTGTTTATTACAGGATTGGACAGCTCCTAACAAATTTTCCAGTTTAATGGAAGATGAAGATCCTATAGAAAACAATTCTGATTAGGCCTTGTAATATAAATAAATAGGTCATCATTTTATTTCAACGAGGTTTTTTTTTAACCTCGCCAAAGAGCAATGTTTCAGACACTGTCTTATGAGAAGAACATGCATGCAATGGGCTGTTCCATTTAAAATCCACATTACCCCTGTGGAAGATTTAGCTAAAGCCTCTCACAGAGGGAGTATACGTTTTGAATAGGTTAGACAATTTGCCTGGCTTCGGCCGAATGTTATAAATAAATACTCACTCCAGTTGGGTTTCAAAGTGATTAACTCTGACCAATTACATTTGAAAAACATACTCCCTCTGTGGAAGATATTTCCAAAATCTTCCACAGTGGTAGTGTGGATTTCAACTGAAATAGCCCAATAACAGGTACGCAGTCAGATTGATATGTTGTCACGCTTTCGTAAGGTTGTGGGAAAATAATTGTTTAGTTTGTGTTCCCCATCGTTCAAAAAGTACAGTCTGTCGGTTGCTAAAATATTTTATGTACTTATTTGGCATCCATCACTGTCTGGGACACTATTACTGCGCCATCAATTACAGTTTTATATGCATTAGATGTGACTTTGTAGTTGTAGGTATTTGAAATATTTGTACTAAATAAATAGAATCTATACCAACCTTTTTGGGGGTTGGGAGTCTGAGCTTCAGTTGGTTGGGGTACCCTAAGCAAACAGTAATTTTTCTACAGCCCAAGGCGTGACGCTGACTTATCCGACAGCGCACCTATTGAAACATTGTTGCATGTAACAGATTCCGTAATGAAAGCCTGTTTTTTCAGGAACAAACATGTTCACTTGGTGTAATATACTTAAGTGATTTCTCATTTTTTGATAAAAGTCTATCTTTCGTAATGTGAAATTAATCAAATAAATCTCGCCATAAAACTTTGGGGTTGGCCACAAAACCTGTTCGCAGGCAACCTGGCAGAACTGGTGATCGATCCACGTGCCATTGCTCTGAACACTAGAAACCAGCCTAATCACTGGCCCTTACAGGGCACCGGCGCTTGGGTCTTGAAGCCATCCCTTACCAATCGGCTCCAAGGGGGCTAGCCCCAAACTTATTTTGAGTCTCAAAGGTGGTGTCTGACTTTGTTCTTGAACTTATGGTGCCATTATTATAAAATAGGTAAAAAAACAAATTGTAGGATAACTGGATTTATTTGTGCATTTTTTTCCTTGTTTATTTTATTTGTAATAAATTCTGGGATTTTATTTAAGTACAACAACAATCATTGAAAGATATGAATAGAATTGTTTAAATTATTATATTTCTACAAATTCAAATAAAGTTGAAAATTTCACAGTATATTTAATTTCATGCTTAAGTGTACTTCAAATTTGGTTTAAAAAGTGTTGACAAAATGAATTTTTCTGCTATGGTACAGGTATCATAAGGGCATTCTGAGCAACAACCTTACAAATCGTATACATGTATGTATAATTACTTGATTGTAATCGAATGTATGAAATCAACCAATCATATTACTTGAATGTATGAAAGCAACCAATCATACTACTAGATTGTAATCAAATGTATGAAATCAACCAATCATTGTTGGGAATTTTGCAGAATGCCGAATAATAGTTATGAGAAGTGAACGCCCTCTGTTGACAGATTATATAATGCAAGCCGCTTATTCTTCAGCAATATGCCAAGATCGAAACAATATATAACCCACCCAACTCTTTACCTTGAGTATATAACTGCTAATTATTGTGCTCAATAAATTGACTCCTGCAATTCAATTGAGTTAAAGCCACTCCTTCATCTCCGTTGCCATGGAAATGGAGTGATAGCAACAGGTGTTTGGTATCGACACCCAATACCACAGTTGACGGAGTATAGGAACCTGTTCATGTTCTTCAATTCAAAAAAAGGCAGTAAAAGTACAATATGAAAGCTAAAAACACTAAATATCTTAATAAGAAGTACCAAATGCCCATGTGCAATTTTAACTTAAATTTGGACCCATTCAGGGACTACTATTTGGAATAATCCATGTCAAAAAAGTTTAAACCCTGCACTCATAAAGATGGAAGACATGTTTTGTTTTTTCCCAAATATTATGACCTACTTTCATAACCAGTGTGGTCTTTAAATAAATTTCAAGTGGGGGTGAAGTTTTGCTTATCAGTGAAGTTGACCCCTTCTCCCTCATAAAGACCACACTGGTATACTTTGGCTTATAATTGGCGAAGACTCATATAACGTTATAGATTGATATACAATAGTAAGAATGGTGTGCAGGCACTTTCGGGCGAAGCACCTATGCTAGTTGCGCTTTGAGTTATACATGACTCACTTGTGCATACTAGCACAAGTTGGGAGTTAATTGATGTGCACAGTAAAAAAAAAAGGGAATCTTCACCAATTATAAAAGTATAATAGCTCACCTGACTGCCACTAAAGGATGTACCTTTTAATGAATACCTACCTACCTTGCAGTACTATGTATGTTCCAGTTCACTTGTGATCATGTTCAGGCAAACTGTCAAATTATTAAGTATGAAACTCAATTCCTACCCACTCCTCTCACTGGTGTTAATTTCTTTATTTCTATATTATTATCATTACTATAATGATCATGTGGATCACATGACTTACTTTTATGGATCACATGACTGAATTTTGTCATGTGACACTTAGAATGCCTGCATCATGCTGGTACATGTAAATTATACATGTGAATTGCTTTAAAAAGAACCTTTCTTGAAAAATAAAAATCACATGATTAAGTAAGGGATAGCTAACCTTACAAATATGATATTTTATTATAAATGTTACTTTTTTTTCTTTTTCATTGTGTAGAATTCATTGTAGTACCAATATGTGAACAAGTTTTGGTAAATACCAAACGTCCAGAGTAATGCACTAACTATAATGGTCATTCAGATTTTGTAAAAATAATAAGGCAATTGTAAAAAGATATTTTCAAACTAAAATTACTTTTTTCCTCTTGGTTAGTGCATTAACTGGAGTTTGGGACAAAACCAAGGGTTTAATGGGAACATAATTTTGTACTTGTAATATATGATACTAATACCGCATTCATGTATCGCCAACTTTGGCTTTATATTTGCTTTGCTTAAACAGCTAATAAAAAATGAGCATGCAACAACAAATCAAGTGGAAAGCAGAATTTTTGGGCTAAATTAAGTTTCACAGATCGACAGCTAGTGGAAAACCTCTCATGAAATCAGGCTTGCACAACTAAACATCAAAAAAAAAGTGTCACTACTTTCAGTGGCTATAATTTTGAACGTTTGGAGAACTTTGTAATTGTTAGCGTAGTTTGATACGTGACTTTTATAAAATAAAATCGGAATAATCACGATTTAATGGAGCTTGATGCGTTTTGAAAAGTTGCAAATTAGAACAGATTACGTGGTATAAAATGGCATGCCGTAACATGTTCCACACACCTGAATTGAAGAGTGGTGATAGTATCATTGATATCTCGCCTGATAATTCTCTTCCAAATTGAATAGGCCGATCGGTCTATTCAATTTGGAGAGCATTTTGCATGTTATCTACATAGTAACACAGCAACCTTTCAAATCGCACCAAATTGTATTCAATCATTAATTCCGATCTTTCTACACAAGTTTGGCATCATATTCCAGCAAGCAAAATCCTCCAAACGTTCACATCAATTTGTTTGCATAAATTAGTTGTGATCAAAGCTATGGCTACACAAAGTAATGGAGACTTTCTTTTTTTGATGTATTCATGAATATAGATGATAAAATAATTGTACAAGATGAATCATGAAAATAAATAGCCCAAAAATTGTTACTTTTCAATTATGTTCAAGGTGTTATTTTTCACAAGGGATGTATATTTACAAGTTTCGTAGAAATGCAAATATAACCACAAACAAAAATTTGTACTCGATAGATTTGTGTAAGAAAAAATTATATAATTTAAAAAAAAAAGATCAACTAAGTCAAAATCAAACGATTCCTTGATGAGATATACCAGCTTGTTATTATATATATATGTCTTCACTAATTTTGGGATATTACCTCGGAAGGACTAGAACAAAATTACTGTAAAAGTTGTTTTTGTAATTTGCCATTATTTTTGCGATTTGCCAGTTTTGGGAAATTGCGCAAGTAGCTTATTTAGCGGAATATAGTATGTGCTCTTCCAGTTGAAACCTATACACCCCCTTCGGAAGACATGACCTTAATCTCTCACTCAGGAGTTGTAGATTTCAAATGGAGTCGCCCATTCAGGTAACCCGAAGATTAAGGTCATGTCTTCCATAGGGTGTATGGATTTCAATTGGAATAGTCCATGTAACTCGATTGCATTAATATATTGCACAATTTGCTTGTCTATGCCTATTTGCAAAAATAAAACCACACAAATTGCAGCAGATACAGTAATTGGTATGTAAGCAGTGGTGGCACCATGGGGGAAATGCCCCAGTCAGAACTCTCCCCCAATAAAAGCTCAGAATTATGAAAATGTCAACTTTTTGCAGCAAGTTTTTGCAAAATTTGTTGATTCCCCTAGAAATTCACTTTTTGAAAAAAATCCCTGGCGCCACCACTGTATGTAAGATGCAAATGGTGGGATTGTGAGGTGCAAAAGATAGGGGGGGGGGGCAAATAACTTCAGTGTGGTAGATGGTAAAGTTGGTTATTGATGCATTGTCTGAATGACATGTTGGATTGTTCATCACACTTGCCACAAGTGGATTTTCTCGCTAGCCTGTATTATTACAAAACTATTTCAAGGACCCCACCATACTGTGGTAATATCCCTAATAAGTGAAATCTTGGCATTAATCCCATGTTAATATGGGAATATAGCCTACCGTAAGCAGCAGCTGATATTTGACTTATAGTGATCAAGTCAATGAAACATTTTAACAAGTATTATGTAATAATTAAGTCCAAATATCAACTGAGGCCGCTATGCCTTCATTCTTATGAATTGGGATGAGGGAGTTTACAATAAAGGCTTTGTACAACCAAAACGTGTGTCACATTAGAAGTAGATAGATCTCATTGGCATCTTGAGTATTACAATAAACAAATAGATTTGAAATAATAAAAAATTTGTGTTTGTGTACTAATTACCATTCTTTGTCAGGATTGTTTTAGGACCCAGGTTTTACAGGCATGAGAATTTTCAGTTTAAAAACTGAATTCAGTTTTTTTTATAGTCAAAATTTCCGCAACTTCATTTAATTTCAGCCTGTTTTTGGTACTTTTTGCCCAATTTCACGCGCATTTTCAGTTTTTTTAGGAAAGTGCAGTCTCATGCCTGGTTTTAGCCCTACTATAGGCCTTTACACTGGTGATCCAAAACCATGCCAGAAGCCCCGGGTGGAGCGATCACTGGATTTTAGCGGTTCTCGGGTATAATGTGTAAAGTCCCTATAGTAGGGCTACCAGGTTTTAGTGGCAATGGGTTCCACTCCTGATCATAAGGGTGCCTCAGGGGTGCTCCCTGGGTCTGTAATGTGGCAGCTTGGTGTGGTAGATGCGTGTGCAAAAACTGGTTTGAAAATACTTCAAAATGGAGTGATTTACAAAAAAGTAAATAAATAAACATGGGCTTTTAAAAGTATCCTGCCCACAAAATGTATTCGTACACTTAATGGGTAGGGTACGAGCGTTTGGACAGTATTTTTTGTGGGACATGAGAGCACATCAGACATACCGAATTGCATTCTGGATACGCAGAATGTCCTTTATATCAAATAATTTTAATTTTTAAAATTCGCAATATAATACACATTTTATTATTGAAAATGATTAAAATTAATACTTTTCATAAGATTTATAAAGTTTATTTCGAGGACTTTTATATATATATATATCAAAAATTTTAAAAATAAAAATTTTCATATTAAATATGTCATAAAAACGACCTAGCTGGGGAAGTTTATACCCCCCAGCTAGGTACTCTAATTCTATCCGTCCTTTCTTCTGGCAACAAAACTTCAAATGCTTCTCCTGCGTGTTAGTTTACACCCTACAGTTACGTAACTTGCACATATGTATTGGCTATATTCAGTTCCCATAGGGTGTAAAAATTGGGGTCAAATGTCATTAAGGGGGCATTACCGGTGTATAACCAAATACCAAATGCTTGTTCTACAGGGTGTCCCAGAATGATTTGTACCGTGTTTGCAAAAATAACTAAAAATAGAAGACGTCTCCTACTTATTCTGTTAATTTCAGCACGCTACCTTTATTTGTTTAGGCGTGGCATGCAATAATGTAAAATCGATGAAAAACCTGCTTTTCATTTTCAGCGCAAACGACTCGCATACCCTTGAAAATGGCACGATACGATTAAATAAAGAACGTGGGATATTTGGCACAGCATTTCGACGACAACTACTGTTGGGGATGCGCCTTAAAGCTTGCCGGACAGCTGCAATGTTCGCTCTAGTTCTTACAGTCTTACGAGCACCTGAAGCTTCACTCTGAAGCTTCGATTCCTGACAGTTCTGTGCTCGTCAAACTTCTTTTACACTATCGCTCCTTTGAAATCGTCTAATGAATCTTCTTTGCGTCTCAACATAGCTGCCGGTTATAGCCCGGTTTGCCAGTAAGTTTTTGAAAGAAATCCACGCTGCTGTACAATAAATTGAGGAGCCATCTTTTCTGTACCACAACCAGTTCGACCTCTGCAAGCATTTCAAATGACATGGACCTCTCACCACAAAAACTAAAACTATCGCCAAAGAGAGAATAGGATTAGGCCGCAAATCCTTAATTCCATATAATGATTGCTTCGTAACGTCATAAATAATAGATAGATATCGGCTATTTAGTGGAAATATGAACAGGGCACGACTAAAATACCTGCATAACGTTTTCCAAATAACTTTGTGCTGAACGGTTAGTAATGTTACAGATTTTCAAAATAGGTTGCGTTGTCAAAACTTTAGACTACCCCGTAGTCCACTTGCCCATTCTGCATTATACTCTGGGTATTGTATTTGAGCTTAAAACTCTGATTGTGCACAATTGATAGATTTTCACATCTGATCTTTTTAGTCACCCTACACCCTCTGTTTGTTAGATCCCCAAGTGGACTACTGACATTGGATTGCGGTCAGAGATGCTTAACACGGCTGTCTATGAGCTTCTATGGATGAGATTGTCGGAAATCTGGCCTACTAAAATTGGACATGATGTAATGCATCTTTAAATGGATCTGGCTTGTGATTGGTCGCCCAGATCTCGTTATGGTTTATATCCTCCGGGTACCTATCATTACCATTAATAACTACATGATACACAAGTCTGCCGCCATTGTGTGGTGTAATTGCATGAACGCGTCACTAAGTGCATGACCGCGTATTGTATTTGCTTGCGGTTAAATTTGATTGATAATAATAATAATAATAATAATAATGCATTTATAATGCGCCATCTATCTAGACAACCTATTCCGAGGCGCAAACATTGAACAATTAAAAATTAACACACAATTATAAAAAAACAGTCACATATAGAAATCAATTGTCATAAGCAATCTTAAACAGATGAGTTTTTAAAGTCTTTTTTTTTTTTTTTATTGAATCACATATACGCAGATTTAAAGGAAGCAAGTTCCAAAGAGCAGGTGCACAAGCATAGAAGGCACGGTCGCCAAATGATGAAGAAGTCCGTGGAACTGAAAGAAGACATTTATCCGATGATCTAAGGTTTCGTGATGGAATATAAAAATTGATAAGTTCACTGATATAAGAAGGTGCCATGTCATGGAGCGCTTTCCAGGTGAGAAGAAGGAGTTTGAAATGAATGCGATACCGAATTGGTAACCAATGCAGACGTTGTAAGACGGGTGAAATATGGTCAAATTTCCTAGTCCTTGTGAGCATGCGTGCAGCAGCATTTTGAGCCTGTTGAAGTTTATTGAGTTGTCGTTCAGTGATTCCATATAATAAAGCATTTCCATTGTCAAGACGTGATGTGACCAAAGCGTGGACAAGTGTTGCAGCAGTATCATAATCGAGCACTTTGCGAATTTCATTAATGTTTCTAATCTGAAAATACGTTGATTTGCACACATTTTTGATGTGGTCGTCCATTGAGAGAATGTTGTCAAATATAATTCCTAGATTGCGAGTATTAGAAGAAGCTTGAATGTTGGCAGAATCAATTTGAAGAGAGTTGGAGCGAAGTTTTGATTGATTATATTTGGAGGTGATAATAAGAAGTTCAGTTTTGTCATCATTTAATTTCAATTTATTTACAGTCATCCATGATTTAATAAACAAGTGTGATTGACAGTGTGAGTGTCAGGGACTTTGCCCACTCAAAATCGCGTTTAAAATTGGAAGTCCATAGTCTATTTTAACCTGGAATTTCGCGATTAATAAACTTGCAGATTTTAAAATCAGAATTGTTCAGTGAAGTGCCAATACAATTATGACATTATGATAATTTATGTTGCATTCAATAATATAATCCTACGTACACTTTTCTTTTACTGTCACTAATATAATTATATAAACTTTTTCATAACAATTTTATACTAGTATATATTTTGATGTAATAAATATCAGTATAATTTCGAGTTCAACTGAATGCTTTCATCATGATTAACATGCTTTTATTTATCAAAAATAGACTATGGCATAGTCTATCAAAACTTCGAATTCACTATTTTTACGCAATCTTCTATAACTTCTACTAGAAACGTCCAATTTTTAAAATCTAAAAAATCTGAGAAAGCTAAATATATGTAAAACTTAAAATGTAAAACAATATGACCATTTAACGTGCCCATTATACCTAAAAAATTCAATCTTTCCCGGTATAGATCATTCTGGGACACCCTGTACCACAAAATTAATTACATAGCACAATGACATCACTAGCACATGCATCGGCTATACCCAGTGCCCATAACTTGTGCACACAGAATTGGGGTCAAAGGTCATTAAGGGGGTAAAATATTACAATTGCATTATCTGGACGTCTGTACATGTAAGGGGTATGTGACTCAAACTCATTGACACGACCAGGGGAACATTTTGCAGCGGTTGGGTCAAAGGTCATGCAGGGGTAAACTCTTAGAAATGCATTTTCTGGACATCTGTAAGAGGTATGGGGCTCAAATTCATTGACAACAAATCTCACGATCAGGGGAACATTTTGCAGGGGTCGGGTCAAAAGTCACGCAGAGGTTAACTCTTAGAAATGCATTTTCTGGACAACTGTAATGGGCACAGGGCTCAAACTCGGTGACAAATGTCATAACCAGGGTAACATTTCGGAACATTTTGCAGAGGTCAGCTGGGGTCAAATCTTAGAATTTCATTATCTGGACATCTGTAAGGAGTGTGGAGTGCAATCTCGGTGACAACAAACCTCGTGACCAGGGGAACATGTTGGAACATTATGCAGGGGTCGGGTCAAAGGTCATCTGGGCTGGGGTAAATCTTAGAATTGCGTTATCTGGACATCTGTAAGGAATACGAGGCTCAAACTTGGTGACAACAAACCTCATGAACAGGGGAATAGTTTTGAACAGTTTGCAGAGGTCAGCTCAAAGGTTATCTGTGGTCAAATCTTAGAATTGCGTTATCTGGACATCTGTAAGGGGTACGAGGCTCGAACTCGGTGACAACAAACCTTGTGACCAGGGGGAACAATTTGGAACATTCTGCAGGGGTAAGGTCAAAGGTCATCGGGGTCAAATCTTAGAATTGAATTTTCTGGACATCTGTAAGGAGTACGGACTCAAACTCTGTGACAACTAACCTCATGACCAGGGGAAATTTTTTTAGAACATTTGCAGGGGTCAGATACCTCCACAACACCAACACGCCCTAGCTAGGTTTGTGGTCTATAACCACCATTTGCCACTTGTTGTATTATATCGCGAATTTCAAAAAGTCAAAATTATTTGATATCAGAAGGACATTCTTTGTATTCAGAAATAAATGTAATTCGATGTCTGATGTGCTCAAATGTCCCACAAAAAATACTGTCGAAGCGCTCATACCAGAGCTCTTAAAACAAAAGCAGTATCTTACAGAAAATTAACCTAAATTACCAATTAGATACCTCATTCGGTATTCGGCACAACGCGACTTTATTCAGCAAGTTATACTTTTTTTAAGGTTATTTCAGGGTCATCCGAAATCACCCAAGGGTCATCTGTGGTCAAATTACTGAAAACTGTTGTATGGGCATGAAACTTTGTGGGTACAGTCAACATTTAGAGTCAAATTTTTGGAAGGTCATTTCAGGGTCATCTGAGGTCAAATTACTAAAAACTCCTATGGGCACGAAACTGGGTGGGTACAGTCAACATTTAGAGTCAAATTTTTGGAAGGTCATTTCAGGGTCATCCGAGGTCACCCAGGGATCATCCGAGGTCAAATTACTGAAAACTGTTGCATGAGCATGAAACTTTGTGGGTACAGTCAACATTTAAGAGCCAAATTTTAGAAGGTCACCCAGGGGTCATCTGAGGTCAAATTACTAAAAACTCATATGGGCATGAAACTGGATGGGTGCAGTCAACATATGGAGCCAAATTTTTGGAAGGTCATTTTGGGGTCATCCGGGATCACCCAGGGGTCATCTGAGGTCAAATTACTAAAAACTGTCGTATGGGCATGAAACTGGATGGGTGCAGTCAACATTTAGAGTCAAATTTTTGGACGGTCATTTCAGGGTCACCTAGTAGGGGTGATCCGCGGTCAAATTATTAAAAACTCGTATGGACACGAAACTGGGTGGGTACAGTCAACATTAGAGCCACATTTTTGGAAGGTCATTTTGGGGTCACCTAGGGGTCATCCGAGGTGATATTACTAAAAACTATCGTATGGGCACGAAACTGGGTGGGTACAGTCAATATTTCGAGCCAAATTTTTAGGTCATTTTGGGGTCATCTGAGGTCAGATTTCTAAAAACTCGTATGAGCATGAAACTGGATGGGTGCAGTCAACATTTAGAGCCATTTTTGGAAGGTCATTTCAGGGCCACCCAGGGGTCATCTCCCGGGTCATCTGAGGTCAAATTACCGAAAACTGTTGTAGGGGCATGAAACTTTGTGGGAATAATATTTAGAAACATTTAGAGCCAAATTTTGGAAGGTCAAATTTTTAGGTCATTTTGGGGTCATCTGAGGTCAAATTGCTAAAAACTCGTAGAGCATGAAACTGGGGTCATCTCCCGGGTCATCTGAGGTCAAATTACTGAAAACTGTTGTAGGGGCATGAAACTTTGTGGGAATATTTAGAAACATTTAGAGCCAAATTTGTGGAAGGTCATCTCGGGGTTACCATGGGTTGTTGCATGTTCATTTACTTCTACCAAAAGTAATCGCGAAAGCAGGCGGTCGCGAAAGCAGGCGAGGCTTCGAGAACCACCTTGTTTCATCAGGGACAAAAACGTCAATGGTCGTGTATCTCTAGGATGCTCAGTCAATAAATTAGATGGTAAAATAGGTAAAAGGTCAATGACCTTTAACACATGGGTCGAATTTCAAAATTAACTGATAAAGCGAAAATGGTCTTGAATTATAAACTTGGCCCAAGGAACAAGAAAATGTAATGCATTGCTATGGACTCAAAATGTTAATACTAGATGGTATGGGGTCAGGGTTACATTATGGTCATATGGTGTTTGACCTTTGACCTCAGTTCTATTACCATATTAACATTGCAGAAATGCCAGCCTATTCTATTTTGATTCCTTCTGTCAAGAACAATAATTTGAGACCATTTTTGCTTGAATCGGAGAGTTCTGAAATTTACCCTTTGCCTATTAACCAAGCATCCTAGAAATATGAGACAATTTGTTCGTTATAAGGAAAAGTTTAAAGTATTGTACATCTAAGTTGATTGGACCATGTTGAATGATTATAACTGGTAGGCCTACTCTGGTAGCCATCTTGGATTTGACACCCATTGCCGATTTGGAAAAAATGGCACCCTAAACATGCTAAAGCTTTGACAAATATTCTGCACGAGATTGCATTGCTGCCCAAATTATAACAAATTGTCATCTTGAAGGAATCAGACAGTCGACACTATTTAGCAAGTCATTAAATTATATTTTGTGACATTTCCATGATCATAAGTTTACATATATTAACAATCATGACAACGGATAAAACGATGTATAAATCTAAATACTCTACAGAAACAATGATGGGTAATATAATTGCTAGCCATCAGAAATTCATAACATAATAATACTGTGATTGTGCAGGATTCCCTGAGTTTCGTCAGGATTCTTTTCCCAACGACAACAAAATAAAAATAAATGTGCGTTCATTTCTTCCCCAATTAGAAGCAAACCAAAATCACTATCATTTAACAAACGTCATTACTGCACTGATTGGATTCCAAAAATACTGTAAGAGACATGCAAACGAATCCACGCAATTTCAAGCTTAAATTAATTAGGTCGCAAGCTACAGCCGATCAACGAAATTGATGCATAAAAGTTTTATTAAAACCCAGTCTATATAGTATGGTGGTACATGTGTGGGAAAACCTCGGCCATGCCTCGCTCCACCCAAACATAAAGACCGCCGCCAGTAAAGCTAAATCATGATAATGGAGATCCAAATAGAAGAGCCCCGCATGGCATGAAAGCAATTGTAAATAAATAGTTATAACAATCTGTGACACCACGAAATATATAAATAAATGAGTAAATTGTTGAGTTAAAAGTTAAAGCACATAGTGAAATATCCATCATTCTGGTCCCGGAGGCTGGAGGCATGACCTAGGCAGTAGCGTAGCCAGCGGGGGCAGAGTTCCCCCTTGACAAAAAATGAAAGAAAAAAGTGCCCCTCTGACACAAAAAGTCCAAAGAGAAAATTTGGAGGACAAAGGAAAAGAAAAAGGGCAAGGAGGCCCTTTTCCACCAAAATTCACCCCAATCATATGCCTAAATAGTGTAAAATACAAAACATTTTCACGCTGCGCGTGACATTGTCATAATAACGCCCTTTTGTATCCTGATAATGGGCGAAAATAGTGTAAAATACAAATTTTCATTGCGCGCTACGCTCGCACATTACTACAATAAAGCCTTTTGGGAATCTCGAAGACATGTACAATCTTTATATAAAACAAAACCGGCATATGTAGGCCTATTGTATGATACAACTACATTTTATTTTGCCACCCCTGACCAAGAAAGCTGGCTACGCCCTGGACCTAGGGTCCGATGTCTTGCGGGCCTTTTACCGCTGCAACAAGACTCGGCTCCTAATTTTCCGGCCTCCCATCCTCCCCATCAGCGGCAAACATTTTCCGCAGATTGCTACAGAAAACATTGATGAGAACAAAGCCCCGTTATGAGCAAAACTAATCACTTCAGAGGAAAATCAAAGCCGAACCCTGAAAGTCACTGTGCATGGAGGACTGAAAACTCAACATCTGTCGAACGGCAAATTGCCAGCACAGATGTCGGACTATAATAGCCTCGCCTTAGACATGTTAGACCTATAAAATTATAGACAAAACAGGGTTTTTTTCTTGGCCTAACGCCCATGTGTAATTTAGAGGAAATTAATGCAGGAAAACACATTTTACTAAGATTCTTTTTCGCATTCGTGTAAAGTTTGTTTCAACTTTCCATGCTGATTAATCAACTGCGCACGAATAAATTTTCGCACAGTCGACTTGCTTAATTATGATAATTAAAACGTCCAGTAGCTAGTTTATACAGGGCCGGATTTACCTTTTTGGGGGCCCTGGGCCAGGCCAACATTTGGAGGCCCCCCAACGCACCGTGATGAAGGCATGTGCTACTCAAGTGGCCAAGTTTTTAGATTCTACTAGGACATTTGCGCGCGAAGCACACAAAAAAATTTCAAGAATTATTTTAGCCCAAATTGCTACATAATAGGCCAGTGCGCAGAAAGCGAGCAAAATTTTGCAATTTTGTAGCCTATTTTGGCCCAAAACATGGTGTTTTTTGGCTATAATGGAAGATGCACACTGCACGGGCAATTTTGGGGGCCCCCAAAAATTTGGGGGCCCTGGGCCCGGGCCCATCTGGCCCTATGGTAAATCCGGCCCCGAGTTTATATAGCTTAAGAACCAAGTAATATGAACCAGTTTTGTTTTCTCAAGATATCAAACAAAATCATAATACAAATTAATTGAGAAATACAATTTCAGATTATTTTAGCAAACAAATATTCATAATTAATTACGTCCGGTTTACGGCTTATATTCAATATCGAAAACTTAAGCGGACATCGAAAAGTATTCGACAATTTCCTGAAAAGTCGAGCTGAAACATGATGCTAGAAATGCTAACATTTTGTAAATGATCATACAAAATCTCGTGAATTTGCATATCACGGGTTTCTAGTTTTGTCTGTTTTGACGAAAATAAAACGAACCACATTTTGTGTGTCTGACTCTGCGGGCTTGATTAGTCCTATCCTATACAAAAACATGATCGGCATTGTCAAAATCAGTAAACCCAACATGTTTAAAAGTTTTTAACACGTTATAAACGTGCCTCTATAACATTGTATAAACGGCTTAAACGGGCTTTGGTTTTGGTCAAAAGGTTTAATAAATGTGGGCTTATATTTCATAAAACGTATTATATGAAAAAACACATAAATAACATTTTGCAGCAAGTTTTCAAAAATGTTTTTGAATGTTACAATAAAGTTTTATACCCATCATATAACCCGTTTTCTGTAAAACGTTTTGTGTTTGCTGGGGATAGGACATTCTTCCACTAAACCCAAGCATTGTACTTAAGGGGTACTACACCCTGTGGTAAATTTGTGACTATTTTGTATTTTTCTCAAAAATAATAACACACTGGTAACAAAAGTTATGTATATTATTGGGGCAAGGAATCCAATTACTACACTGAAATTTCAGTGACTCGAGACAAGCGGTTCGTTATTTATGATAAGATATGAGGTACATCCTATCGGTACCTTATTTCTTATCATAAATAACGAACCGCTTGTCTTGGGTCACTGAAATTCCAGTGTAGTAATTGGATTCCTTGCCCCAATAATATACATAAATTTTGTTACCACTGTGTTATTAGTTTTTGAGAAATATGCAAAAATAGACACAAATTTATCCTTGTACCCCCTTAAGTAGCTTTAAGTCTATACATTATTATACAATCACAAAACAACACATTAAACATCATCCACAATTTGATCACCATCATACCATAATCGTGTTGCAATTTCACTGACCCGAGAGACAGCGTAAAGGACACTTATTCAATTTTCAACTGCATGCGGCTTCGGAAAAACGAATCTCATAAGAGATTTTGAATAAACCATACACCTATTTCGTCATAAAGTTTAAAAACAAACTTAGAATATAATATAAAATATACCTAAAGGATCATTCAATATTTTTGCCAAGGGGTGGGGGTTTTGACCAACAAAAATCGCGTTTTCCACTTGCGTCCGCTCAAAATGTTCAGGTTCTCGCCTTCCCCCCCCCTTAAAAACGTATCATTCCCGCTAAGACGTTAAGTAATAAATTCAGATTCCCCTTACAAGAATAAAATATTCAGATCCACCAACAAGAATTGATATAGGAAGATGCCATACCCAACTCGTTGTGTATGATCGCATATTGCCGATTAACATTCAATTATAAAGCGTCCACATCGCATACAATTCTGTCGACAGAGGGCGATGTTACCGATTAATTTTTTTACCAGACCATGTGTTTTTACCGTGAAAGCCGTGTAGTTTTTTTCCTAGGCCACTACTCGGGGTCGGCGAATCGCGCCACGTGTTAGATAGGAACGGCTTGTAATAAACTGTTATTCGGCTTTTGCAAAAATCAAGGTGATCTAGTTGACGTGTTTTGAGGTATTATTATACCAGTGTAGTCATTGTTGAGCGAAAATCGTCTTGTGATTATCAAACAAGTAACGTCGTGTTGCTATTGTTGCCCTTCCTATATGCTAATGTATATGTCGTCTTTTAAATTATCAAAATATATTCTCATACTTCGAATCCTGCCGGACCTGAAATTAAACAACCACTAAAATGGTTCTTCATATAGGAAAAAAACACGAAAATCGGTATTTGAGGTAGGTCCTATTCAAAAGATACTTGTGTGTTCAATACATATAGCAGACGGATTAGATGTATGAGATTACTTATTACAATTCTAAAACAGATAGGTTGACAACCATTTATAATTATACGTGTATACCAATACCCAGAGGATGATTTAAGGAAGCCCCATCATGCACTGCAAACGTTTTATCACTTGAGTTTCAACTGCCACTTTACTTTTCAAATCCCATTGAATTCTGTGCAAAAGATGTTGTTTAAGAATTGTGTGTGTGTCATTATTACTTGGTCGATTTCAGTGATGTATGCATAAAGGATAATTCACACCTTCTATAGATAACATAAAATGTGAAATCGACTAGCATTTTGAATGTTTTTTTATTGTAAATATATCGGTCCAAATTCAAATTTAACCATGCACGTCTATGCAGTGTGCGAGCAGTGGTGTCATGTTCACTCACACAGCTGAGCTAACCGCAAGTCAACACAGTGGCGTGTCGGGTAGTGATTAAATCATCCTCTGACCAATACCCACAAGCCGCCTTCTAAAGGCTAATGATGTTTACTCATCATGTGGGTCCATTATGTTAGTTACTCAAGATACACGTATTCCTTAGTATGTAATTTCATGTTCAATTCATCTTCTAACTCAAAATTCAAATAAATCAAAATATAGTTACGATATTTATCTATTAACAATAATAATACTATGATCGTGCATGATATACAAAGGAAAGTTTCTTAGCAAACGAACACGGGGCTTTATGGGGACCAACCTATGATCTTGAGGAACACCCCATTTTATGCCAACCGTGTTCAACTTTCAAATACCATGTGCAGCATAGGTAAACGTATTACACTGTACATTGAACCAAAATATATGTCGTAATTTGCCAGACGAGAAATACCGATAGTGTACGTAGTTCACGACGAAGTCCTTAGAGCCCAAAGCTCACTTGTGGCTCCAATCCATTGATCCAACATTAAAATGGACCTACATAACGTCATATATAACTCAAAAGTTGGCTTAGCAAGACAAAAATATATTTCTGAGTTCTAACAATAAGTCAGTGGTGATGATGTCATCGGAGGAGTTGTCTACTGTAGTGTGTTTATTTGTTGTCCGTTTGGCCCTACTGTCATAGTAGTCATTGTGCGCTGTGATAACAGCTGACGTAGTGAGTTGGCTTCCTCTCTCAAAGTGGCAAGCTGCGCTCGTAATATCGCGTTTTCTCGTTCTAAATAATTAGCTCTCATTGCTATGGTATCCTCCCGGTGTTTACGTGCATCGCGGGATCTTTTGGCGGCCATATTGTTTCGTTTCCTCCTCTCGAAATATTTATCGTCTTTATCTTCCACGGCCACAGGCTTTTTGTTGTTCCTTCTCTTGTTACTTCCACGAGGTCTAACCCCTGAAAGAGATGAAAATATAAAAATGAGAGAAATTATTCAATAAACTTATGTCAATCATAATAGTTATAAACATATACTATATATAACTATAATTAGAGAACAAAGGTAGTCCGGTCCTTCCACCTAACACTATTGTATCTTCCAAGAGAAAATTCATCTCTAGAGGCGTGATCTCTTAGTATTACCAGCCCATGTGAAAGTTTCCTTGCCTCAGGCTCATACATGTACATCAGGCCGTTTCAAATCAATGTCCAAAATGCCATGGTTCTATTGAATCTACAGGATGTTGGTCGGCTGCAGTGCTGACTTATCTGCATGCAAGCTGACATCCTGTCGCATGTGTTTGCTAGGCCATGTGCATAAGCACCAATCCGGCTTGCAATGTGTGTGTGAGGGACATTCGACCTGAATTGTCAAAAAGTGGCTGATAAGGACAAAAAAGTGGTCATTTTGCAGAAATGTTGGGGAGCAGGAGGCACGTCCCCCGGGATTGACGCCCATGATGTGTGGCAGTTCCCGACCCGGGGAGCTGGATGGATGGAGAGACATCTGTTGGCTTTTTTAGCATCTGGACAAGGATTTTAAGAAATTACCACGAAGCCTTTCTACCCATGAGTCAGTGCAAACTACTTAAGGTGATAAGACAGCGATATTTCCGTTACCGGGCCAAGAAGGCCATGGACTAACAACATGAAGTCCTATCCACACGGAGAGCTATTTGCTTGAGCACTCTGGTGCTCGAGCACAATATCTGGGAAATCCACCGTGTGAACTGTCTCAGGAATCCTGATCCCTAAGTTTGACCCCACATTTATCCCCAAGAAATTTAGGGGATTTTGCTAGTGCTCAAGTGAAGCCCAAGGACACATGTAATGACCGGAGTGCTACTGCCCGTGTGAACAAGTCATTTGGCAATTGGTATGATGGAATGTTTACATTTTTTAAAGAGTTTAATTCAGTATGCAACTAAGGAGGTTACTCACTCCGGTTGCTATCCTAAAGCTGACTTGGGCGAAATATGAGGATTTCTAGTAGTGTGGGCATGCACTTGGGGATTGACTTCGGAATCACAATTCTCGAGTACCCTGATGCTCGAGGATTCGGCCCCGTCTGAACAAGATCTATAGTTGAACACCCATAATACCGTACTCATTGTTTTATAATCAGACCCATTAACTGCATGCATGTTTGAGAGGATATGTCTGTCGGGTGCGTATGTTGGGGGTGGGGGGGGTGGAACTCACCAGCTTCTGGAGACAACTCTTCTTCATCATCCACATCCGGCATTGGTATTGGATTATACATGGCATGTGCCTCTGGTGGCATTGGTACAGGCATTCTCTCTACACCACCCATCATATGACCCGCTGGTCCACCAAACTGATGCATCCCCTGACTCCCTGCATGATGGGGACCTGGTGGACCCGGTATTCCACCATGCATTGGAGCATTCTGTCCATTCAGATGCATAAAGGCGACGGGGATGGGACCCGATCCGGAGCTGGCGGTGATGTTTGGCGATTGTATGTTCATCATAATCTTCTTCTTCTCCTCGTGGTCTTTTTCGTCTGCTGAAGCTGTGGCGGGACAAAAAAAATGGGCAGAACATTAAAAATGGTCAGCATTTTAGTCAGTACATACGAATCTAACGAGCCTAGTAATGGTCAGAATTCATTCGGCCATTACTGGGTCCCACCCTCCAACCAAACTGGTGTCGTAACTGCCCAATTGGATGGATGAAAGCCGCTTAAAATCGATATTATATTGTATTGTGTTTTAAACTTTCACCATTCTTTCATACTTTGGGCACGGGTTATGGAATGAAGTTTAAAATCCCCGCAAAGGCTGCATCATTTCACGTTTCAGGTGGGATGGGACCCATCAATGACTGCCATTTAGGTGTTGGAATGAGTGAACTTGGATGCTTCAAAATTATAGCCAGATCGACGTTTCCTGGACGGGCTTTTCCCGCTGCGGTAGACATTACGTTTTTGGTTCTCCGCAGCGATTTGCGGTTCCCGGCTGCGAAATAATGATTAGCTTTATTAATCTTCTCAATGTTTGTCGTTGCGGAAAACGTTGTGAAACATCTTTGCCGCAACGGAAAACTTGCACAGTGTCTGTCGCAACGGGGAAGAGCCCTTCTGACGTTAGGAACATACACTAACGACATGTGTGTCTTTCGGTGGATTGGTCAAAATCGGGTCTATGCTGCACGGTGTTTTTGGTGCATTTATGGGACCTAACATTCATTTGTAGAATGAAGTCTCGTTGCGGCGGCAACATTTTGATCGAAGAACAGGGCCATAAATATGACATACATTTTGCCCGAAAATATTACAGTAGCGTATAGCCAGCGGGGCCTACCCAGGCATCTAAAATGGGGACGGAGAAGCGGGAAAATGGGGACAAGAAGAAGGGGGAGAAAAAAGAGAAAGAAGGGGAAGTAGAGGGAGAAATAGAAGGGAAAGAAGAAGGAGAGGGGAAAGAAAAGGGAAAAGAAAGGAAGGGAGGGAAAATTAAAGGGAGGATAGGAGGTACCCCATCAACCCCTGGTTATTCCCCGGTCCAAAAAGCTAGACGTGCACTTACATAACTCACCAGGCGGCGTAGGAGGCATATCTTTGTTGCCCTTCCCTGGATGATGTATTAAACCTGGTTGTGATGGATCAGCTTGGTGCATCATCATCGGCACTGGTATTCCTCCCATACTACCATCTGAGTACGCCAAGTTAGGCACCTGCATCGGCGTGGATATACTTGTAACTGAGTTTATTACACCGTTAGCCATACATGACATTGGCATGGAGGCACTGTGCACAGTCTGATGCAAAGACATAGCTGCCATTGATTGAGGTACATTAGACATTATATTGGTTGGAGTTTGTGAAACAGCCGCGGCCATTGCCTCTTGAGCCTGAGCTGCTTGTAACGCCGCTGCATTGGCGGCCAATTGAGCAGCTTGCTGAGCGGCGGCTGCTTGCTGGAAAGTAATATTAGCCGACAGCTGCTGCTGTTGCTGCTGCTGCTGCTGTTGCTGTAAAGTCCGGTCTTGTAATTGTGCAGGATGTTGTATTACTCCTGTTGGAGTTGAGGGTATTGATTCATTGGTGCCATCCACGCCATCGTTGCTACTACTGCTGCTTACGTTGGTATCTACATAATAACCTGGACCATTGTTGCCTTCTCTATTTGGACTCTCTGCAACAGAAAAGGGTAGAATGAATTCGATATTACATTGTATTTGTTATAGTTTAAAATGGAAAGTTACAACTATGAGAACCAGCCGTAGGACTCATATATAGGTTGGGTTCGACATTCCACTGTGCAAAAAAAAAAAGAAGAGCAAAAAGAAACCAATTGTTCAAAGTTGATGTCGGACGTCACTGCACTATACACCATGATAACGTATTGTACTAGCTGCATGGTCGCTGTTGGTATACGAAGGTGTTGGGGCGCTTGTAGCTTTCATTATCTGCTTGCAAATTATCATAATTATTATAGCGTCACTTCCATAATTTCCCTCACTTCTAAGGCTTTCACCCACTTCTAAAGTTCTGTTCTTGATTAACAACTCAAAAATAGCATCTCTCATTGTAAGGTTTCCTTGCGATGCATATCTGTAAATTGAAAGCACCTCGTCTGGATAATAAACAAAAACGTATGAAGTTACAAGATGCTGTTGAATAATTTTGATACGGTCGGTCGAAAAACATCCCAGCCCAATAATTTGACCGTTGGTGTACATGCTTCAACGGAGGATCGGTATTTCGAGCCCTGTTTGCCCTCTCTGGCAGATTTGCCCCTGGTGGCAGATTTTTCCAGGCTACCCCCTCGATAGCAAAAATTCTGCTTTCACTTTGTAATATGAGAGCTTAGTGAATGTGTGTGATAAAATTCTTTTTTAATATAGCAAAAATGATTGGCGTCCTTATCTAGCTGAGTGGAAAGCAGTGATTAGTTAAAAAAATGTCATTATAAATGCATGCTCTTTAGGTGCAGACCGTGCAGTCCGACTGGGCGATCTCTGATCTCCCCTTTCCTCTAGTCTAGTCATAACCGATAATCAATACTGAGCACCTCGCATCACCCCGCTTCCTCCCTTTTTTTCAGCAAACGACAGCTAAGCATTCACTCCCTTAGTGGAGATACCGGAAGTACACAACTTTTTCGTGACCTTCAAGCTGTTTCAGGTCGATCAGACTTGGATCACGCACTCGTGGTAGTAGCTTATCCAGTTACTTAGGTAAGGCTATTTCGAATTAATTGAAAGGCACAGTTTTGGAAAAAACATGGATTCTCCGTCGAAACTGCTTTTCGAATGTTCGACTAAAACCGTGTTTTTCGATCAAGAAACCGGACTTCTCGGCGAGAAACCTCGTTTACTGCCTGCGCGGAAGGTCCACTTGTTTGACTACAAAAAGGAAAAGTGACTAACCCTCACAATGCGTGTACTGTTTCATGATACATACGTACTCCAGCTGAAATCCAAATAACCCATATGGAAGACATGGAGTCGCCCATTCAGGTAAACCCCATATCACGCATGTGGGGAAGATTAAGGGGGGGGGGGTGTATGCATGATTTCAACTAGAATATAAAGCCATTGCGCGTCTCCCAGGGTCCATAAACAAAACGGAAACACTATCTTTGGATGACTGACTGGCTGCCTGACAGAGCTGGCTGTTGACCAGTTACTTTCTCCAAACGAGTGTATTCAAGTATTTAGGCCTAGGCTACACGCTACACGCCTACCGGTAATTAAGCAGGGTAATTATAAATGGACAAACCAATTAAATCATTCAGGGACTGTATTGATATTTTTAGGAAAATGCAAGTCAATTATATAATTATTATGAATTCTGTTTTTCAGAGCTAAATTAAAATCCAAATAGTTTTTTAACCTTTCCACTAACATGACCAATCCGTAAATAAACTTTTTGTTAATTTTAGCCTCAAACGTTTCCCATGTATATTATTTGTATCTAATTTGTATCGTACTTTAGGGCTACTTATTACAATCAGAAGATATACATCAAGCCTTCAGTATTTTACCAATAAACGAATTGGAAATAACTACCAGCGCCGATGTCGCCAATACGTATCACTCCTTCGGTCATGTTACGGTCGGGGTTACGGTACGATCCTTTGTTGTGTAGATCACCGTCCCACACCCCATGTACGTACTGTGTTATGAACATCGCATATGCGTTCGACTAATATTTCCATCGTAATAATAAAACGACGGTTCCTGCGTTTTATTCAAAATCTCGGATTTTGACGAAACTACAGCACCTATGGTCTTGACTTTTGCAGGGCATGTTAGTTTAATAAAGTCCAATAATTATAATCGTGTAAAAAGAACCAGAATTTTGAAAAATATTGAGGGCGTCCTCAGCAAATGTTATGGCTTTAATATGGCTTTAATGATGACACTATAACAATTGAAGCCGATGGGCGGTGATGGTGTCGGGAGGTTGGACAGAATCACAGCAGTTACGGGACCGAAGCTGGGCGAAACGTAAGCATTATAGGGCCTAGTGCTGCCAAGAACCAGCTCCATTGAATCTCTGTACAAAATTTCTGTGGGTAGAATGATGCCCCGAATAATACCCGCTGATCATTAGCCTTTTCGAGATATGGCGGACACATAGGATAGCGCTGCACGAAGTGGGTAAAGTCTTTTGAATTTGCCGGGTTTTACCCAGATTGAAGACTGCCCTCCTTTTGTGTACGCCATACTTCAAAAAAAGGCCAATTGTACCCATAGCGGATGATTTAGCCGTGGATATGTCTAATATTAGATCATTTACAAAGCACCCCTCCCTTCTCAAAGCCCCCGGTTGTATCTCATCATTATTTGGCGCCAATGTAGAGCTCCATTTAGCCAATTAACATCGAAAACCAGTCCTACTGATAAGTCATATTTCCGTTGACGATTGATGGATTTCAACTTCTGTCATGTGTTACAAATTAATCTAAGGCCTAACACAGATATTCATAAGAACACGTGGCAAATGAGTAGACCTATCGGCCTAATTGTTGCCTTGATGACAACTATTAGGATTAATGATATTAATTAGTATGAAACATGAACAGTAGGTTAATGGAATGGAATAGGCCTAATTGCATTTCAAAAATGAAGAATTAATGTTCGTCCTGGCTGGTTTTGTTTGTTATTTGTTTATTTATTAATTCTTCATGTACGAGGTCTATCGTTTATAGTGATTATACATCCCCTACACTAGCCTATATCGAGACGACGGAGACGTAGGCCTATGCGAACACTAAAGCCCCTTTATCATAATAGTGCAACTTGTCCACTGTCCACTGAACGGAGTTTTTATATTGTATAGTTTGTACCTATCCTAGAAATGTCCACTCCTAGAAATCATGAGAATTTATAGCCTACATTGGCCTATACTCTGGAGAGTTTTTTAGGCCTTCAAGTACATAGGCCTATTCAGATCTCCCATGGACAAAGTGTCTTTCTCCCGGGTCTTTCTTTGAATTGTCATAGTGTATACGGTGCTATGTAACTGCAGTGCTAGATCTATATTCTTTTGGTTGGCTGGCCGGTGCCCGATAAATTCGGAGTTATTCAACATAATAATGTAGGGCCTAATTGGAAGACTCTTTGTTAGACATTGGCCCATTTCATCTACATTATATGAACAAAAAAACAATCCAGCACATTTCATATCTGCCAAATGAAAAAATACTCGTAGCCCAATCTCGTCGTACATCATATAGGCCTAGCACCCATATGTTATGGTTTGGTTTCAAAATATTGCAATTAAACAATATGAGACGCAAAAACCCAAATCTATATCAAACAATCATTATAGGCCTATATTTATAAAGATATATCAATTTATCAACTTGGTAGAAACTACAAGACAAGTTACACCTAAATTAAGTATAAATTCAGGGTTAATGGCGGGAAAAGTCGCTGCTTCCAAAACGGACTTTATTAGAAATTTTCTTGAAAATTTAAGATTTTACTTTGGCTGACTAAGATTGGTGTAAAACGGGAAACGCAGAAGATACTACAATCAAACAATTTTTTGGGCCTACGCACGGGTGTAATAAAAATTGGTATATAAGGCCAAGTAAAAATAAAAACATGTTTAGCGAAATTAGTGTCCTGGTGTTTTAAAAACAGGGAAGGAGGAGGGGCTTTTTTTTACGAAACTGCTCTGAATACCCATATTTAACGCCGTATTTTGTGTATTCGGCGTTGTGAATGATATCCAAAAATGAGAAGGAGGCACTTTTTATTTTGTTGTTTTGGAAGGTAGGCCCCTCCTGTGATCACAAAACTCTTCTGAAATGTGTCTTATACACTCTTAAAAATACGGGGTCAAATATGCACCGACTAAAAATAAATTGACCCCGTTTCATTGCAAACAACTACTTTTGTAGTCAAAAAAGAACCGCCGAGGAGGGCGGGGACGCTAAAACTTGTTTAGTTTTACTCGGCCTAAGTTTAAATTATATTTTATATGCCCATCATATTATTATTTAAGATTATTTCCAAATTATTAATAGGGATGACCACTGTCAATACAGTTTCCACTACATGTAGAACGATTTTTCATTTACTGTGTGCGTGCACTCACACACGTATTGTCTATGGAGAAACTGACCGATAAAGAAATCCCAGGCCTGTTAAACGGCGTAGGCCTACATACTTGTTTTGATCCAAATGTAGGCCTATATCAGGGTGTTTCAAGAAATTCCTGATTCCACCAGAAAACATTAACCAAACTTTTTCCTGTTTGGTCAGTAAATAGAGAGGACCTTCCTTCATGAAGAGATCAACTTTTTTAATGATAAATTTAATGAGATGAGAACTACAACAGGTTGAAGTTACACCATTCCGTGCATCAGGTGTTCAAACGCAATTATCTCCGAATTTGGAGTGAATCAGACAAGCAAACTTACATACTCATAAAATTTAACTATTTTTGAAGACAAAATGTGCAGGATGTTAAGAAATTTAAGAATGTTTAAGCCTACCGCGGCCCATCTCAAATCTTTTACTTCCCCGTGCACTTCTCACTACCATGTCCATTTCATATGCTATCCATCATGGCTTCGTTGCACACACAGTGTATTGCTCAATGTAGTAAAGATAACCTTTGAGTTGGAGCAAATTTCTCAAAATTGGTAGTGATTAATGTTACCAAACTTATGCCATGATGAAATATAATAATTTTTGAAGATAAAATGTGCTGACCTTAAAAGATTGAACAATGTTTAAGACTACCGCTATTCATTTGAAATAATGCACTTATTGTTCATCTCCTCTATGGAGATATTTTCCATGGCGGCCATCTATCATCATGCTTGAGGTTTCACCTAACAAACCATGGGTTTTGAGGTCTTATATTTTTTGTTGTATGTCAACAAAATCACTTAAATTTTCAGGATGATTTTATTTTCATGTTGTTATAAGCAAATATAATGTTCCAGATAACGCTAGTTAATAAATTCATTAAGAAAAAGTACCTTAAAGTTGCACTTTCTGTTAATATTCCTTTTTGGACTTTAACTTTTTAACATGTTCTACAATGTTCTAGCAGCCCTATATAAAACGGTGACACTCGAAAGGCCATATCTCTGGAATGAAACGTCCGATTAAGATTATTTAAACGCCAAAATGTTTCTTTCATCAATTCCCAGCCAATAAGTTAGGTCTGAATCAAATTAAAAGTACTTCAATTTTTAGTGGACATGCCTATTATTAAGAATTCACATATCAAATTAGGCCAAGTAAAATAAAAAACATGTTTCACGTCCGGGTTTTTGAAAAAAAAAAGGAGGAAGAGGGGACTTTTTATTTTTTATCGCAAAATCGGTGTAAATACCCATAATTAGAGCTGTTTTAGCGTATGGAAAAAGGAGGAGGCCTCTTAATATTTGTTGTTCTGAGAGATATGCCCCCTCTAACTATCACAAAACCTTATAAAAGTGTTTCTTGTATATTATCAAGGCTATAGTAAGCATCTGTACTTCCTAGACATATTTTTTTAAAGTTATAACTGAAAAACAAAAAATAAAAATAACATTTAAAGGGGCATTTCGTGATCCACAGCCTCATCCCCCACTTTTCTCAAAAAAGTTGAGATTTTTATATCACTGGAAACCTCTGGCTACATAATGTTTATGTACAAAATATTTCTTGCAGATTGATTCGTTTAGCAAAGATATCGTGAAATTTGAATTTCGTTCTGGTGCACCAGAACGAAATTACAACGCATTGTCTAGACTATGCTATGGAGCAGTGTAATAGCATAATCATGCATAACTCGCGAACGCAAAATCGGAATCAACTGAAATTTTGGAAATAGGTTTTTTTCGTGGATATCTAATGAAAAATGACATAAATAGAGGATGCTAGGATCACGAAATACTCCTTTAAGAAACCTCAAAAAAGGAAGCGGGAGGGGACGAGAAACATTTTAATTTTTTATTTGGCCTTATAAAAAATATAAACAAAAACTTTCTCGAATGAAATCTAACAATTTACTAACAATAACAAAAAGCCCAACACTCCTGAGTAATAAATATTATGAATATTAAAAAGCATGAATTAATGACATGTAAGATAGACAGAACCACGCATTAAATGTGTGAACATATTGACTGGACGAATGAAAGGAAATCCGGAAAAAGAACCGTTAAATGTATAGCATGGTATGGCCTATTAACACCTAAATATTAATAAACATGATTTATCAACAATCAATGTTCAACCATCGAGATGGTCCAACGTTTAAAAACCATTCACAATAATTTTTAAGTCAGGGAGTCCCGAAAAGTTGCGGTGCTTTCGAATTACTGCATAATTTAATATGATAATGAAGGCATATTTATATAGTGCCTTTGCTAATGTACTAAAAATGAAAACTGATTACATTTTTAATACCAAGACAATGATTATATTCCTGTGTTTGAAGTTTCGCACTGTACTGAGTGTATATATACTTTTTGTGACAAATTTCCAACACGGGCAACAACAATGTATTAACGTTTTAGCAGAGAAGATGGATTTTTTTTGTAGTACAACACACCATCCAATGAAATAGTAAAACAAAGAACTCCGATGTCAACAAAAACGTAAGAGATTACGTACTTCGACCAGTCGTTCCATTCATTCTGCACCAATATCATATGTATTCAGTAAAAAAAGCATCCACATGCAACAATGTGATTAATGTCGTAAAACAGAATACTTACAGTATAAACAATATACAAATAATGCACTGGTATATTGTTTCCACAATTAATTTATATTCCTAATGCATGTTCCAAATTCACGCCTCATGCATGGAGCTATTCCGGAAACTTGTCCCCACCCTTGCGACAAAACTCTCTTTTTTTGCTGGTCAAATTGATCCAAAACATCCATAAATGATAAATGAAATCCCACTTGCTTTGTTTCCAGCCACAGACAACATGAGGCGAACAAGAAATAAACACAGCCGAGCAGCAAACGAGATCAATTATTTATTCAACCATACGCAAAATTACATCATACTGTGTAATCGACTCAATCGAATGTGTAAATCCGTCGGACATTATCCTTGATCACACGCATGGTACATGCAACATAAAAATACTCACATGAATGAACGAAGATAAGAATTAGATAATACAATTTACCTGAATAGGAATCATCACTGCGCATTCGAAGACGATTCATGGTTGCAGATTGGAACATGCATCAATACATCCTTGATATGCTTGTCATGACTTTGTCATGTCTTCAATGTATAAAAATGGCAACTCCCTACATACATGCAGCTGGCCTTGAAACATGGACCTACAGATTACTCATCAAGGGTGTACATAACATACCTCATCGTGTGGTCACTACATCATGATCTATGTTTTAGGCCACAAATGTTCAGGAAATTACTGCTCTTTTGGCATACAGCTTGGACTTAAAAGCCAATTGCCACCCCACCATAGACCGCTATCACAAATTGCATCTCCAAATTGACGCAAAAAGAGCAAAATTAAACGACTCACAGCATTTTGTACGCCCCTCAAACATTAGTCCTAACTCGGGCACCCCTATGGCCGGAGTAAAATGGTATTGACCACGGAAACAAGGAATGACCATTCGGATATTGACCAATACATACAAAAGATTCTTCCCCAAGATCACCCCTTTGACTTTGTCCCTTCCCAAACCCGTCTACCAATAACATTCATGGTCAGTTTTGAATGAACCAAAACATTGTGACATGATGTTTAAGGTCATTCAAAGTGTTTATTGACCTAAATACCAATGTTGTAACATTACAAATGTATTATGTGAAGTTACGCAAGATGGCCGCCTGGCTGGCCTTGTTTGCATATATAATTGAATTGACAGCGGCCAGCTTCCCCCATGGTAAAGCTGAGATCGAGCCGACGCGAAAATTACGAGAAATTACGTAATGGAAACCGCTAAAATGCCCTAAGCTCAATATACTTTCTTCAAACGAGGTCAAACATTAGGACCACGTGGATGTGTTTATGTTATTGATCATGTTCTTGTCATAAGAAAATTACATGAGTTTAGAAAATACACATAATCATGATATGGGTGTGGACATGATTTTAAACCTCATTTACATTTACAAAATGAGTACCAGTACTGACCAGCGTGGTTAAGACGAATACGCCGTGATGTTTGCAACAAGCGCTCCAAAACTTCGGTCCAAAACAACAGCGTTTTCTTCGTACATGCCATGAATGAAGTTAATAACTTTTTACCGCAAATCTTATAACGTTTTTTACGCCGGAAATCATAGGTCTTCAAGGCGGGTCGCTTCTCCATCTAGCTCGCTTCAGTAACGGCTAAGCAACTTACCTTGTATATCTGATGGAGAACGCTGAGTAAAAGAAGCAATAGGTGGAATTGTCTGCGACCCATCACTGGCCGAATCCGCCGTAGGAAAATCAAAGAACTTGTCCTCACTCATATTTTAAGCTATTTTAAACTAAAATTTAATGTAAAATTTAATAGAACAGCCTATTATTTTCTTTGCAAAAAGATATCGTCCATTTCTTCATAAGCTATATTGTGTATCAAGATATACGCATCGCTTGGGTTGGTAAAGCAGTCATCAGCCAGGCTGGCTAGCTGTTGTTGATTTTGCGATTTAAACATGCATATTCATTACTTTAACAATCAATGTTGGTTCGATCGACATTTTTTATGTACATTGTTATGTAAAATGACGCAAGAGATCAACAAAAAGACAACGAGAGGATGACTACTGTGAATTGCAAATGGACCTTTCTGACCTTTCATATATTCATACTGTGATTATGAATGTGCAATTTAGTGCAAACTAGAGATTTTATATTTTTAAACATATCCGGACTCAGTAGCTCTCATCAGTGGGTCATATCAGAGAAGATACTATTATTTTTACAGAATTAATCATTTATTTACAAAACCCATATGCTATTAAAAAATTAAATCGAGTTCCAATTTCCATCCACAAGATAATGTATAAGATAGTGTAAAATGCAAACCTGTATTCGAGATATATGGTATCTCGAGCTATCCACCGTTTTCATAACTAAATATACCGATCTCTTATCTATACCGTACACCAAAAAACTGCCAATTTTTGCTGACTTTTATAACTTTAGTCAACCAGAGAAGTTAAGATAGTCTATAACATTTATTATAGCTCATGGTTGTTTCAAAAAATGTACTACAATTTTCAACGTACCCTGGGTAATTTGTACAGGTGCTGGTTTAACATAATTGGAGACTCTGGCACCATCGGATCCTGATGAAGTTGTCGTGAAATGCATGTTCCCTGGATTGGTTGATTGATGCTGCTGCAATGCCACCGCCACATCTGCACCTTCTCCAGATGTATTGACGACGACTTCTTCCGAAGTTTTTGCAACAATTTGATTTTGCATGGTGGCATTTGAACTTGAAGTGACAATATCCTCCAAAGTTTGATCCGCTGATGATGGTAATCGGTTGTCTGCAGTTTTTAGCACTTGCTGTAATGTTGGCGCTGACGCTGATGATGTTGATGATAATATTTTAGTCGCAGGTATTTCGATTTGGTCTATGGCACAAACGGTAGGATTCTCTTCAGCAGATACTATGTAAACCAGTTTACTTTGGTTATCAAGAGTCTGAGATGGAGTTTGTGATTTCTCGGCCTCCTCCTCCATCCGACTTGCCTTTCCATGGTTTCCATTGGTCTCAGATTCTGAAGCATTCCTTATGTGATTGTGAGATGTTCCATTCATATTGGCGATTGTATTTACAGCTTCTTCAATTTCGTTGTGAAAAGTGGTCTTAATTTTGTCGTTCGATGTTATTGTGTTTTCCATTGTGGTTGGTCCTTCTTATATTATGTGTTCCAATGGTTCAGTTAAAATTGAAATATACCGCGACAATGAAGACGTCGAGAAGTTTGTACACGACACTTCAACAATGTTCAAGTGAAAAACTATATGTCGGATATTTTTATAGTCAAATCTCAGAAGAAAGATCCAATTTGTTGCAAAAGCACCACTTGTAAGTTGTAAGGCATATTCACAAAATAATAAAATTAACTCCTCCGTTTTTTATTTTAGTAAGCTCAATAATATTACATATAATATAGCCAAGAAAGCTAAACACACCTCCCCTCTGCCTCACTTTAATCTGCTTCAATGACAATTTCGAGAGTCCGGTGGATCAAAACTCTGTGGGTTGGAAAAAATCATGGATCACTGAACATTGGTGTTTTACTCTTCTACTTTAATCCCTTTAAGTCTTACGTAATAATAGGTAATAGCACACTCTTCAGGTCGATTATGTAATAGTATTAGGCCACGTCTTGGCCATCTACTATATGTTTGAGATGGATAAACGTATTTTATTTTACATTACGTATAAAGTTGTGAAATAATTAGTTTCAAAATGCGCATTACTAATAATATTCCTCTGTGCTATCCAAAATTTGGGGGCCCTGCATTTTCCTTTTTAGACATAAAACACCATGTTTTGGATCAAAATAGGGTAAGGTTACACGATCTTGCGCGCCTCGCTCGCACTGGCCTTTTTTTAAATTATATAGCAAAATTCACCTTCATTTTGGGCTAAAACAAGCTGGAATTGAATTATATTCTTGCGCTTCAAGCGCAAATGTCTTGGTAAAGTCGAAAACAAAATATGCTCGGCTCCCTCTAAATTGTTATGCTTTCCACCGGCACTGTCGATCTTATACGTAAACCAAAACTTGGCCACTTGAGTGCACATGCCTTCCTCACAATGAATTTAGGGCCTCCAAGTTTTGGCCGGGCCCAGTCCCCCAAAAGGTAAATCCGGCCCTGAAGACGGTATTGAAAAGCAAATAGTCTGAGTGCTTGATTGTTTGGTCGACTCAAAGAAGTGACAGACTGAATGACCATCAACGAACTGGATTTTGTAACATAGTCATGATAGTGTGTCTGACTGTCATGTAGAGCTCGGCTCGAGCGATCTCCAACTGAAGAGCTTACGGTCAACATATTATAAGTAAAGGCCATTTGGAAAACTCTAGTATAGCAGCTATAGGAAAGTGCAAACATAGTCTTCAGGACTTTGACTAAGACTGTTGTAGACCAGGGGTTATCCTTGGGTAGACAAGATCTTAGATATTGCCGGATCTTGGACCAAGAACTGAGGCCATCAAACATGTCAAAGGAATCTCATCAGAACGTCAGTTAATCAAGATCTGCAGGCTTATATTACACTACACTACATTACATTACATTACATTACATTACATTACATTACATTTACATTACATTACATTACATTACATTACATTACATTACATTACATTACATTACATTACATTACATTACATTACATTACATTACATTACATTACATTACATTACATTACATTACATTACATTATATTCTTAAACACTTGAGAACGTTCCTGCAATCTTATTGGTTCTTACCCGTGTGATATGACACGATATCACACGGGTCAGTGCGTGCGCGTCGACGCGATACGCGTACTCGCTATTTGAACCAATCGGAGGCGCACTGCAACAACGGGACTGATCGATTTTAAAACCAAGGTAATTCCTTGTAAAATGTAGAATTTAATTTGATTAAAATTTGTAATACTTATGATATTTTAATTTGAATAAGTGTTTAAGAATGAGAATAAAGGTATTGTTTATAGACGCTGTCGTGCATCTAACGTCTCGTATAACACGTGTGACATCATTATTTCTGGCGTAAAACAACTCGGCTCCCGCGTTGTTTTTACTTAAAATAATGATGTCGCCCGTGTTATATGAGACGATAGATGCACTCCAGCGGCTAAAAACAATACATTAGGCCAAAAAAAAGGTTTGTCTCAAAGCTTGGCCTTACAAGCATTAAATATAGCGTATCTGCATCAAGAACGATGCGCTTGGAAAAAAAAACAAAAAAAACAAAACAGGAACAATGGAATAAAAAGACAATTAACAAGCCACGTATAATTTGCTCTACAGCGACGCCCTCGATTACTGTTGAATTTCTACTTTTTGCATGATTGTAATGCCCAAATGTGTACTAAAATGCCATGTGAAAGACTAAGCCTGAATTGAAGTGCTTTAATTACAGTAAAATGCAAGTTTTTATAATATTAATAAAACCGGAAATCTCCGGTTTGATTCAGTTCACCGATCGAGTGGTCGCTACGCTAAACACATCGGGTGCATATATTTTGGAAATTTAAATTTTTCTAAAATTCTAAAATACCAAAAAAATACATACGAGTGCACAAGCATTTTTTTCTGGGTAAGAATTTTTTCTTACATGCAACAGCTTTTTATTGCAGGTTAGAAATTTGATAAATAGGTCTTCATCATACAAAATGCATGCATGGACCTATTTATCAAATTTCTAATCTGCGAGAAAAAAGCTGTTGCATGTAAGAAAAGAATTCTTACCCAGAAGAAAAAAACTTTGGCACTTTAAGGGAGGTACTACACCCCTGGCCAATTTTGTGCCTATTTTGCATTTTTCTCAAAAATGATAGCGCATTGGTGACAAGTAAGATATGTATATTATAGGGGCAATGACTACAACTACTGCACTGAAAATTCAGCAACTCAAGGCAAGTAGTTATTGATTTATTGATCAAATATTGGTTTTCCCTCATTTTTGACTGTAACTCCACAACTGTCGTCTGTGCTGAAATAAAATTTCCAGTGCAATAGTTGTAGTCCTTGCCCCTATAATATACATATCTTACTTGTCACCAATGCGCTCTAATTTTTGAGAAAAATGCAAAAATAGGCACAACATTGGGCAGGGGTGTTGTACCCCCTTAATGTATTTTGTTTGGTATTTTTAGAATTTTAGAATTTATTTTAATTTGCAAAATTATCATAAGGTTTCTCCTTCCTATAATTAGCCATAAAAATAATTTTCATGAGATAGGCCTTAATAAAGTAATTGAAACTTTATTAATAATATTTACTAAACAGTCCGATTTTGGGGTGAAATCAATTTCACCCCTGATTCCATTTTTGGATTTGGGGCAAGGGTGTTAGGCTAGTTGGTCTTGTATAATGTAGTAAGGTTTGGGTGGGTTAGAGTTTTGTGGGTTTTTTTTGCAAAAACCGATTTTATGGTTTATATCGGTTTTATATAGACGGTTTATCGGTTTTCGAATTTTACAATAACTTTTAAAAAAATTAAGTTCCTTAAATTTGAGTAAGAAAATAGCCTTTCCTTGGCCTGTAAAATGGCTAGAATGAATCCTTGGTGTCTTGAGCCTGAACAAGTGTTTGATTGTTTAAACAGATAAGGAGGAGGTGATCGTTCATGTGAAAAACGCCAGTCTAAGGAACTGCGGCTATAAAGACTGGACTTTCTTCCGCGGTCAGCCCAAAGAAAAAGACAGCTCTTCTCAGAACCTGGACTCGGAGACGGCCAATACAGATTTTACCACCTTGCCTTATTACATATAGAAGGCCTTTCTGTGAAATTACGCAGAGCGTTTAGGACTGCGGGAGAATCCACCAACTTCAAACTGCAAAATACATGAAATACACTCAGGAGTGCTTTAGTATTTAGCCCCAAAAGACAAGCCAGAATCCATCTGGGATGGTGTATGAGATCACCTGCGCTGATTGTGATGCACGTTATATCGGCGAATCTACCAGGAAGCTAGCTCGAGAAAAGGATTAGTGAACAAAATCCATGACCACGGGCAGTTCCAAATCTGCGGTCAGGGAGCAAGTCGTAAGATCAAAAGGATGCACCAGATTGACCAAATAGTGTAGTGTTGAAGTTAAACTCTTCTATTATTTTATCTACCACTACGTATGAATATCCACTAGTATAATATGTCATACATTCTCAAGATCTTACCAATTGGTGCAGTGTAGATGAGGAACTGCTGTGGTCCCATTATGGAACCCATGGTAGGCCGTATCTCAGTTCAAACTTTTCAGAACTGACGCCATCAACGTAAACACTGGTAGTTCTTCCTGGCAGGTAAGGGCGAATCCATTTCAGGACATTTCCCTGTATGCCAAAGTCCGAGAAGATATTAAACCTGGAGATTTCATGGTTCACGGTATCAAACTCCGCGCTTAAATCCAATAAGGCCAGAAAACCACCTTTCCGTTCTGAGACACTTTCCATAAATATCGTTTTTAACCAACAATAAGGTTGTTTCGGTACTATGGGCAGGTTTATACGCTGATTGTAGTGCATGGCTCATTAAGTTCATTTTCAGCGATGTATCTGGAGATCTTGTCCACATCATGTCTCTCAATGACCTTTGATAGATATAGGGAATGTTGAATACTGGCCTGTAGTTCTTCAAATCACAGGCATCAAGATTTTGCCTTTTTTATGACAGGTGTGATGACAGCATGTTTCAGCTGAGAAGGAAATACACCTGTAGGACAGATATCATGGGCAGTGGCGTAGATTTCTTTTTGACATTGGGGGGGATGGAGTTGGAAAAAATTCTGAAAGTATAGTAAATGCAGCATCTTTTGGCGACAGAATAAGCTTATTGTACAAATGCGCGCGAACCACGCGAAAAATTTTGCTATTGTGAAGCTAAACTGATGAAATATGGTGTAAAAGTGGAATAAATGCGCGCGAAGCGCGCGAAAATTTGCACTTTGGGGGCTAAAATGGGCAAATATGAGGTTAATTTGGTCAGAAACCCATTATTAGGCGTCAACATTGGGGGATGATTGTATGGACCATCCCCCTGAAAAAAATATTGGGGGATAAATCCCCATCCCCCGGATCTACGCCTATGATCATGGGAACAAACATCTGGGGATTCCACCAGTTGGGACTTGATCCAAAGAGCAAGATTTTGCACTGCTTTTCGTAATGTATTTTCATTATGTCAACATTACTGACAACGTCAAATTCAAGATTACATATAGAGCATTATGAACAATTTCAAACATATCACTATCAGCAGCAGGTAAGCAACTAAGTTCAGAATCAATGCTATCTCTGGACACCTTGGTGGAATAGAATACACCAAGTTCGTTGGCTAGTTTACCATTATCATTATGAACAGGTAGCACCTTGTTTGTCCTATTTAACAGTCTTTGTATCAGCACCTTCAAGCTGTTCCTTGTACCTTTGCTTGGCTTGGTCAAGCAGGTTATTAACCAGATTTCTTTGATTAACATTTAACTCCCTGTGGGCATCTGACTTTGACTTTCTCCACTTTGAGGCACGTTCATATTTACGACTCAAGCGTCGTGTCTTGTGAATCTGCAACCTTGGCGGAAATTCGTTGCCACACCAGCACGTGCTGGTGTTAAAATAAAGCAATCGCCAGAGCTAAATATGTCACAGTACCGCATTATCTTTGTATAATAGTTGCAAAAATGCATGCACACTCAATTTAGACCCTCCTCTTCCCCACCCCCATCTTTCAATGTTGGGAGACTGAAATGTAGACGATTTTGTCCAAATCAACATTGCAAATAGGGGGCGCGGATGGCTGTTGGCCAATGCTTTGGTGTGACAACCTTTTCCGCCAAGATTGTGGTCGGCCACAGCTGTCGGGGCCTACGCGTGTGCTCGACAGTCTTAAATGGTGATTGTGTGTTGGTACAAATCAACAAGCTGATGCTTCTTCATTTACAAAAGGTGATAAGAGTGTTCTTTGGACCTGGTTTAATACTTTCAATACTGTAATCGGACATAGTGATCTGAAAGCCTGAGACCAGTGATACGGTTTATATATAGGGGATATCAGCAGCTATCAGCATGTACATTGAAATCACCAGCTAATGGTACCTTCCTGTTAACATGGTTAAGAAAGTTAACATACTCAAGAACTCATCAAATTCCCTAAAGTCATAATGTACGATCTTATAATATGATTTTGGTTAATTTTTTCAAACCTGATTTTTTGGCATATTTGTAATGTTTACACATGTCACAACTTGCACCTAAATGGAATCAGCCAAATTTGTTGTGTTTGTAGGTAAACAGAGCAAAGTTCGACATAAAGTCATAATTCAAGAAATTATGACTTTATGTCCGCCCATAGAACTGCGTGTTAAACGGCCAAAATAACAAGCAGTGTTTCTTTCACGTTACCTCGTTATTTCAGCTCATAATGGACAGAAACCATTCCCGATCATTATTACTAGTATTATTTCAGCATTTTGAGTATATAATGACAAATTTAAAATTTGAAGGAAATCGTACATTAAGCCTTAAGATAGTCCCTTATAAATAAACATTATTTTTCACCATGTTCGCCGTCGCAAGAAGTAATTCATTGCTAGAGCACCAGCGCAGTCACCTTCGGAGCCTTATTTCATCCTTATACAGATGAGCACTCCATTACAATGCCTCTTTGAAGGTGTCTTGGGAAGTATTTCTTGAACTGCGTATCTCCTTGTCTTGGGTAGGCATCAATTGATTCTCTGAGGTCTCTGGACTTAGGACCAGACTCTGGTGGGTTAAACCGGTTTTAAGTGCGAACAACCGTCACGCTTCCTTCAGAGATAGATTTAATTAAACCGTCATCAGAGATTGGGCATTCCATCCTACTTTTAGGTTAGGAGCAGCTGGTATGAGTGGCGTAAACCAGCGTGCTAAGTCAATGCCCCCAATACCCAGCAGACCCTCGAGCTAGAGTCAGCTGAGCAGAGCTTGTACTGCTGGAAGTGGGATGTGCAATGTCATTACAATGACTGGTCACAGGAACATAGTCGTACTATCACTTAATTGGAGGGGTATAGTTCATTGGTAGATCACCAGCGCGGTCATCTTCTTTTCACCCTTAAGATTAGCACTCCTGGTGTAGTTACTACTAACTGACATTTAATACCGTGCCGAAAACCAAAACAAATTGCATAAAGGCGCATGAAAACATAACAATGGATGAAAACAAGAATAATATAATACATAAAACATCATAACATCAGATAAAGTCCAACATCAAGCATAATGAATACAGTTACTGATTGAAAGCAATATTGAACAGATGTTGTTTAAGCAGTTTCTTGAAAATGTCAGTTGAAGAGGCGGTTTTGATATGTTCTGGTAATGAATTCCATATAGTTTTGGTCCATAACATGAAAATGATCTGTCTGCAAAGGTTGAATTCTTGGTCTGTGCTCAGTGAGTATGAAAGAGGCAGTCTCTTGGAAGATGACAAAATTGGAAAAATCACCTTGTTGCAGTCTAACTACCAAACGAACAAAATCAGCTTGTTACACTAGCAAGTGCCACACCGTTTCAACGGTCCACCCGGGGTGATGTAAGGCAGCAGGCAGGACTAGTGTATAGCCAAGAAAAATGTCGTTGAGGAATTTTATAAGCATGATAAGTGTCACTTGGCATATTTAGGTCTGAGTGTCTTGTGCTGGTTCGTCTTCTTTATCTTCATATGGAGACGGTTTCCAGCTTTGAATCAGGTCTATCTGTCGGAATGCTTTGCTTTGACGGCATTTAACCATGTCACATAGCTGGTTCTGAGTGCGGTTTTAGAAGCCACATCCGTGATGTTACGTCTCTTTCCACTTGGTACTCGGAGAGCAGCGATGCATTTTGTCAGCGATGTGTTGTAAATACCTCTGCTTCCAATTTCAATTGGGCAGTAGTGCATACACAATCCCCTATTTTCGCAGTCAGCTACAAGATCTTGGTATTTGCTTTTCTTTCTTGCATTGGCATGTGACAGGTTTTCTTCCATTGGGACTGTAAGCTCAATGATGATAACAGTACTGTTTTGGTCCTTTCAGAATAGATTGTAATATCAGGACGTTTTGCAGTCTCTGTGATTATGGGAGGAAATACTACTTGCTTATGTTCCTCATCCATCAGAAATTCCCAGTCATTGGCCTTCTGTAAGAGGTTTGTTGGATCTCTTTTAGGAAGAGGCAGTGCTGGATTCCGGTAGGTTACACCATCTGCATTGCGGAATTTGACAGTAGTCATATAGTTGGTATCTTCTGGAGGGGTGTACGACTTCTGATTTGCCTCTTCAATGAAGGGCATTATGCCATTTGCTACAGCTTTCAGTGTCTGATCATGTCTCCAGTTGTATCTACCACTTTGCAGAGAAAAGTTACATCCATTTAAGATATGGAATAGAGTGCAGTTATTATGATGACATAAATGGCAGGATCCGAGGTTGGTCTTAGATGGTGATGGAAGTTGGTCGTGGATGGCATTGACATGGAAAGATAGGAGCTCTGGTGTCCATACATAAAGGAGCTTCTTACAAGATGTATCTACTTGCATGGCAGAGTCCAATCTGAGCCATTGTCCTTGTTTGGTGCAGCCATAGAGGTACACAAGCATGTCTTCATCTACGTCTTTACCAGACTAGTGAGGCATTTCTTGGGGTTTCATGTCTCTTAACAGTTTCTGGTTCTTTTTGAATCCAAGGCCTGCTCTGTCTGTTTGACCTCTGCACATCTCATTCAGTAGTATCAGATGTCGCTCTCTTTGTTCAAGTTCTCTGACTCCATTCCACCTTGATTACTTTGCTTTTCTTTGTAGGCAGTCTTTGTAGAGAGTCTGTGTTTTTCCATCTATAGAATACTTGTTGAGATGGTGCTTGGTGACTTGCATGCATTTTACAGAAGTGGTGAGTCTTTTAAGGTGAAGCCCACTCTTCTGTATAGAGCACTGTTGGTGGTACATCTGCTTATTCCTGCCCATCTTTTCAAGTCAAGTATTTGGTGCAGGTAGCTTCCAAGCCCTCGATGTATGTAATTGGGAAGTTTTGGGTAGGATTGCATTATTATATATCCACATCTTCATAATTCCATTTGGAAAGGCTTTTGTCTGTCTTTTCCAGCATGTCTGTTAGTTTCTGCTTTACAGACTCTCTGATATCCTTATATTTGAAGATAAGCTTGCCGAGGAATCGCATGGGTTGGTCGTGGATATACGCAATCTCTTCTTCATCTATTGTCAACTTTGGATCGTATGCCACATATTGGGTTTTATGTCCCTCTTGCTTTTGTTTCTTATTTGGGACAAATCTCTTCATGGCATGTTATCGATATTTGCTTTGCTTTGCTTTCATTGATCGAGTCCACCTCAGGAAGTCATTAACGATGTTGACCAGTTTCTGACAGTCTTCTGGGTTTCTTGCAGTTAGAGATTTGATGGATGAATCCTTCATGCAGTACCCCAGATCATCAGATGGCTGTGTTGGTCAAGAAGATCAAGGCAAAGATTGAATACAGCCAGGAATAGGATGCAAGATAGTGGGCATCCCTGTTTGTCCATGTAATAGTCCCTTATCTTCAAACCATTTTCTATGGATGGTGGGGCATGGTGGGGGCACGGGGTGGGGTCTGTAAAGTATGAAAAGTACATACTACTATATTTGAGTCAGTGATACAAGAATGGTCGAAAGTTGTGAACGTCAGGCCTGTCGGGAACAGTCGGAGTCCGAACTCTTCTTTCACTATAGCTGCGATTCCGCCACAATGGTTCTCAGAAGCTCGAGGTACATTGAAGAACTTGTATCCGCGAATACTTCATCAGCAATAACATCATTATAGAAGTAGCCAGCTCTCTGTAATGAATACCAAGTCCGCAGAGTATTCAGCCTAAACTTATGCTTCAGGCTCTCAGTGGATGCAGAGTTGAGAGGTACCACTTGTAGGTGGTGGTGGTGGTGGGGGTGGGGTGGGGATCCCGAAGCTACATCCGATTCAGATTTATGCTCATCATTCTCGTGTTGAAGAGTCTGGAGGTTTCACCTATGTAGGCCTATACACCTATCTGCTGTATATAGTTTTGACGTTCCGTTCATCTTCAATAAGAGTGGGATGAACGAGGTGATTTCTAAGCGCTTTGTGTGGTTTACAATTTGCCTGATAACCGCGCTTCTTTAATATTCTCTTGGCCTCTTGATGATTCCGAGAGGCCCAACAAAACCCCGGCTTTTTGTTTTTGATTGATCTTTGACTTTTGGCTCGCTGGGTTTCTGAACAGATTTGAACGCCCACTCCGGATATCCTAGCTATGATGCGCAGCGTATAAAGAAAGCTTCCTTTATTCTGCTTTCCTCATCAAGTTCCATATCAGCTCATAATCTTTCTCCTCGATAACAACTTTATCTTTCCTGTCCATAAGCGTCCGGATAACACTCTTAGAGCTTCTTTGGCACAAGAATGAAAGAGCACTGAAAAATCTGAATCGCGCCGGATGTAGCTTCAACCTTTACACCAGGACCCAAAGGAAAAAAAAAACATCAGTTGAAAGCGCCAACAGGAAAAGCGCCAACATTGAAAGCAGCAGGAAAAGAAGACGCACACATTCGATAAATTTGGATAAGAAAGAGGGGGCGATGCTATACACTCGACAGGGATTGTTGTAACTAGCAGCGCCATCTACGGCAGCAACAGACGAGCTGGTCATTCAACAGTCCGGTCCGACTGCCTTATCAGGAAGTACTGCCGAATCAGGCAGCATGTTGCCGAGTTAGGCAACACAGGCTTTAGTAACCCTTCCGAATTTGACAGACTAAGGACTAAATTGTTCATGGTGATTTTCTAAAAGATCGGGGAAATTTTACTTTGACATATGTGAGTTACATGTAAGTTGACAATTTTTCACCGGGCGAAAAAAAATTCTACCGGGCGAAAAATAATTAAAATAACAAAATAATTTCTAACGTTTTTTTTTTAAATTTGACTTAAATATGCAAATTAACTTTATTTTAACTAAAATTGATGAAAAATTACTACTAATTGTACATTCATTGATAATTTTATATATTTTACCTACTTCTTTACTCTAAACCAAGAAATACCGGTATATCAAAAGATGCTCTATTCGAAATAGAGCATTGCATTGTGGGATACCATACTGCCTGACTCGGCAACATACTGCCTGATTCGGCAGTACTTCCTGATCGGGCAGTCGGATCGGACTGTTCAAATTGAGCAAAGTGATTTGAGAAAGTGCTGTGTTACAAGACGAAACGTCATTGAGATATGTTAACATCACCTATTTATTAGATGTGTTTTAGAACTTTGTAAATAATTAAACATTTAATTCACGAATTTAAACATTCAATTCACGAATTGAACATTCAAGAATTAAACATTCAATTCACGAATTAAACATTTAATATCACGAACTAACCATTTAATTCACAAAATAATTGAACATTTATTTAATTAAATATTTAATTCACGATTTAACACTGATTTAATTAAGTATTGAATTCACGAATTAAACATTGGCACGAATAAAACATTTAAGTCACGAATAAAACATTCACGAATTAAACCATTAAACTATTTAATTCACGAATAAAACGCGGCACGAAACATCATTGAGGTATGTCAATGATCACCTATTTATTGGGTTTGTTTTAGAACTTTGTATACTTAAACATTTAATTCACGAATTAAACATTTAATTTACGAATTAAACATTTGCTTCTCGAAGTAAACCTTTAATTCACGAATTAACCATTTTTAAATGTTTAACTGAATATTAAATGTTAATTTAAAAGTGACGAATTAAACATTTAAGTCACAAATAAAACATTCACGAATTAAACTATTTAATTCTGGAATAAAAAACAAAACAAAACACGGAGAACGATCGTTTGACATTCTGGCTTGACAAAAAAACAACAACCAGGTTTGCCATGAAATAGCGTATGAGTTTTTAAACTCATACGCCATGACTTAAAAGTCATTGTTTTTAAAATATATCCGCAGCAAACAGCAATCGCCGCTAATCAGTGTATTGCATTTCCAGTTAGTGTATTGGAAACAAAACCTGGGTTTTACCTGGCAACAAATCGAATTTTCTTGTAATGGCAATATCATATGGGGTACTACTGATCATGCGCAAATCGTAAAAACGTGTAGAATAGAAACTATGTGGCAGGCTCTAGTAGGTACCGTAAAATGGGGTAACTTTGAGCACAGAGTTTTTAAACCAGTAACCACTGCTTCCAAACAAAACCCATTATATTTCTAGTTGTCACTTTTTTTATGACATCGGGTTCTCTTCTACACCTTGAAGTTGAAAAAGATTTTTTAATAATTTTGTAAGGGTGCCCTAGGGGTTAAAAATAGCCTGACTAAAGTTACCCAGCATTTGGGGTAACTTTGGTCAGAGTATTACATTCCATGAAGAAAAAAAAAAAGATCTTCGCTGTATATGGGCAAGTTGTTATTTTTTGTGACATTTGACCACTTGCAAAATTAATCAAGTACACATCTTTGCTCACAAATATCGATTTTTATTTTTTCTGAAAAAAGAAAATGTAAAAAAAGCTCATTTTGGTCAAAAATCCTGATTTTGGACATGAGCGACTATTATTTATAATAATAATGAAAAATCATCACAATGTTATAAATAATGATAATAATAATAACTTTTATATTAAATCGTTGACCGTTTATAATATAAAGCTAGCAAGTAATCTACATTTTAATGTGAAGGTCTGAAAGGCCATCCCGGCAAACACAAAACGTTTTTAAAACGTTTTAAACAGGTTAGGCCTATATTTTGGGGTTTCGGTTTTGGTAAAAACGTTTTAATACTATTAAAATGTTTTGTATGGAAACACACTACAAAAATAATTTTTAAATGTTTTCAAAATGTTAGGGGCCTATTGAAAAATATTTTCTGCAAACATTTTTGCCAAATATTTTGTCACCACTTAAATAATGTATGTTTGAGAATATTTGCAGTAAGTTATCAAAAAATGTTTTTGAATGTTATGAAAAAGTTTTATTCCCTTTAGGCCCTACATACCTTTATATAACCCGACATTAAACATTTTCTGGCAACCTTTTCTAACCTTTTGCGAATGATGTCGAAAACTCGAAAACTTTTTGTGTTTGCTGGGATAATTGAACATAATTCAAAATTGAATAACACAATATATAAATAATAACAAAAATAATATTGCAAAACTATAATACTAGGTAATAAATATGTATTAGGCCTATACTCAAAAGACGCATTCCTATTTGTATTAACAATTTGAGAATTATTAAAGTGCTTGGTTTTTTTCTGCTAAATTGAATTGGTATTTGTATTCAAGTTAGGCCTACATTTTATGACAAGCTATAGTCATGCTATATTTATAATGCATAACGTTACGAATTCATATTTAATTAGGCCTATGATAATGATAAAAAAATGTTTAATTTCTTTAATAAAAAAAATCTTATATACCTTATATTCTTATATAATATTATCATTACTTTGTTTATATTTTTATTATTGTTTTTTTTTAATCGTAATCATAAAGAATAAATTAAGTCATGACAACTTGTTGTTGAGTGCTGAATCCAGGTAGGCCTACCTGGCTGAATCACCTCGTAAAGTATGAAAGCGCACCGCCGTAGCTTAAAGGGCATTTCGTGATCCACAGCCTCATCCCCCACTTTTCTCCAAAAAAAAGTTGAGATTTTTATATCACTGGAAACCTCTGGCTACATAATGTTTATGTACAAAATATTTCTTGCAGATTAATTCGTTTTGCAAAGATATCGTGAAATTTGAATTTCGTTCTGGTGCACCAGAACGAAATTACAACGCATTGTCTATGGAGCAGTGTAATACACATAATCATGCATAACTCGCAAACGCAAAATCGGAATCAACTGAAATTTTGGGAATAGGTTTTTTCGTGGATATGTACTGAAAATGTCATAAAAAGAGAGGATGCTAGGATCACGAAATAGGCCTACTCCTTTAATTCCATGATCTTGATCCTACTTTTATGATTTATCGATATACATCGATCACTTATCGGATTAAGTATTGGACACAATAGATGAAGTATTTGATTGACAAGGTTACCCCTGCGTCCCCTAGCCGCTTGAAATTATGACGCTGTGCGAGGAGGTACCTTCATACCTCACAGGTGTGATACTTTCTGTTTAAAGGCTTTATTTGTTTGATGGTCACGCATTATTATTACGTTAACCGTATGCAATAAAGCAATGACCATTTACATCTACGCGAATCCACCTGTTGTTTGTAAATAAACCGGCTGTAGACGGACAGGAAAATCGACGAGATATTGGACATTTACAGATGATTTACAATTTTTATCTTGCCGAGGAAATGTCGCTTGTGTAGTTAAGAAAACCTGTGTAGTGTTTCGAATGGGAACGTTACAGTATTGAGACGTACTAGAAGCATTTTTATTTTTTTACTGCACATATGATTAAATTAGTTTCGTCGGTAAGCTTAAATTTAAATAAGCTTAAACATTGATTGTCACAAATGCAGATGCTTAGCCTTTAGAGCAATACAAACACTTTCTTAAAAACCTTAAGTGTTTACATATTTAATGGCTAAGAGAGCATCTTCCTTAGAGCATGTTTATGAAGACGCTGGATTGGCAGCAAATGCGGAAAATGCAGATGCTTTCAATGAACGCTTTCTCACATGTACCATCTGCCTGGACACATATTCGGACACTCCAAAACTATTGCCATGTCTTCACTCATTTTGTGAATCTTGCATTGCCAAGATAGCAGATGGCAAATCTGAGTTTTCATGTCCAGTTTGCAGGAGAAATGTAGAATTATCCTCTCAAGGAGCCAAAGGTCTGCCCAATAATATCTTCATTCGAGATCTCCAAGATTTCCTGACACAACAGAATAGGCCAAGATCAGAGTCTCTATCAGCAGTAGATAGTGATTCAAGTAACAACCTCTACATTCGTGATCTTCAAGATTTCCTGTCTGAGCAACCAAATCGACCTCGAGTTGAATCTGAACGAGACGTTCGTCAAGTCACACAACGTCCACGAGCTGCATCTGCTGCAGCACAGCCCCCAAAGATCAACAAGCATGCTAGTAGCAATGTCTTTCAGCGTGTGGCTTTGAAAATTAAACTGCCATTTCGATCTAAACATAAGCGATACTGTCAATATCACTCAGAAAAAGAACTTAAACAATACTGTCAACAGTGCCAACAGATAGTTTGTAAGAAATGTGTTCGTCTTGAACATTCTGAAGAAGGACACTATGTTATGGACCTTAGCTTGGCAGCAGATAATTCCAAAAGGCATCTCAAATCGCTCCTCTTTCAAGCACAAACCCTGGTAGCCCCTCTTGAACATGGGAAAGGAGCAGTAAGTTCACAACTTGACAATCTCACTCGCCACAAGCTCGGCATCAAGCAAGAAATTGAACAGACCTTTGGTAGCCTGCAAGAGCAGTGATAGAGCGAACATCAAAACCGATGTCTTGGAAAGCTGAGCGAAGAATTTCAAAAGCATCAGCGGAGTCTCGCCTCACAGCTAGCGGACCTCGACTACAGTCTTTCAACAATCAAGTCAAGCTGCAAATTTTCACAACAGACCATTGAAGAATTGCAAGATTCAGATTATGATATTGTTGCTGCGTCTTGTCCTCTAGTGGCACGTATGGAAGAGGTTGTGGCCCTTAGCAACAGACAGCGTACTGAGCCAGTTACGTGTGGTTCTTTCTCCCTGGATGTGAATACTGAAGTGACGGATGAAATAAGAAATCTCGCTGCTGATGTGGCTAACCTATCAATTAGTGAACCAAGGGAAGATGATGAATAGTTTTAATGAGGTTAATGAACTGTGTACTGACAGATGAGCTTGGTGGAGATTCTAGTGCACATGTTTTCAACACATTGCCAAATCAGAATTTGAATGTATTGTATTCATTTGAATTCTGGTAAAATATATTTCTGAGAATCTTTTGATCCTTCGGGGTATGTACATGTAGGCCCCTAGCTACAAACCTAATACAAATTAAAAGAATCCATTTCAAATAGAATCTAACTTATTATAATTTCAAAATCTTTGTGAATAGATTGTTTGATTAATAAATGATTGGCAACAAATTTCTGACGCTGACTTTGGAATTAATGCCAAATGTACATGTAGAACACATTGATGTCATATTTTAGGCTGTGCAAAATGTAGATACAATGTATGTTTTTTTCTTCCATGCAAGAAACTACATTGAATCTATAGGCTATCTAGTCGTAAGTCAGTCAATGATGGCAAAATAGTTGTACCACTACCAGGAAGTTTTTACTAAGAATAATATTAATTACAATGTAAATTTATGTAATGCATGTAAATCACAGTACATGTACATTCATGCATGGCTCTATCTTGGCTGTCTTTCAGATGGCAAAATATTAAAGTTGTTTTTAAAATTATAGAAAGCATTTGGTTTCTAGATGCATTGCTTGTTTAACCCCAAAAATGATGAAGCGCTATGTGTATAAAAATGTAGACTGAACTAAACTGAGCTCAAAAAGAAACTTGTGAATCACAAGGTCATATCTTAAAATACTGTCAATCAAAATGAACCAAAATTACACACAGGATTACCTTAATACTCTACTCAAAACACATGTCAGTAACCAAGCAGTTGTCCAACTGACACAACAGCAAAATGCACTGTCATGAGCTAGCTTCCTGGACTTCCTTCACTTTCACAGCCCAACATTTGGCACCCAGGACAAAAAATCTGTGAGAATGCACACAAGATCCTTGCACAGATGATGAAAGCGTGCTGCTTTCTGCTTTTCATACACTTTTTTCATGAAACAGGGCTGGGCTGTGAATGTGGTCCAGGAAGCTGTCCCATGTCAGTGCATTTTGCTGTTGTGTCAGTTGGATAACTGCTTGGTTACTGACATGTGTTAAGAGTAGAGTATTGAAGTAAATCTGTGTGTAATTTTGGTTCAATTTGATGGACAGGATTTCAAGATATGACCTTGTGAAAAATTATAAGTTTCTTTTTGAGCTCAGTTTAGTTTGATTTGAATGATTTCTCAACCGAATCTCTTCCTCTTTGCCAGAAATGTAATCCTGAAATTTTGACAGTGATCTTCTTCAGACTGACGTTTTTTTACAAACGCAATCAAGATTTTCACCTCCTCCCTTGAAATGAAACTACATGTAGGACATCTTTTGGGTTGTGTCCTTAGAACTTGTCAAATTGAAATCAACTCAACATTTGAATTATTGAATTTGGCATAGAATTTGACATTATAGAATTTGCAATATTTTACTTCTGATTGCCAATATTGAAACTTCATGTTTTGCCCTATGAATATTTTACATTTTGTGAATTTGTGTCTCTTGTCTTGAAGTACTGTAGTGCGCTTTCAATTAAATAATATTAATAAATATTATATATCTAAAATTAAAAGTAACATACATCCTTTCAGTATTAATTTGTTTGTCCTTAAGGGGTACTACACCCCTGGCCAATTTTAATGCATATTTTTGCATTTTTCTCAAAAATTATAGCGCATTGGTGACAAGTACATGTAAGATATGTATATTATAGGGGCAAGGACTACAACTACTGCACTGAAAATTCAGCAACTCAAGGCAAGTAGTTATTGATTTATTGATCAAATATTGGTTTTCCCTCATTTTTGACTGTAACACCACAACTGATGTCTGTGCTGAAATAAAATTTCCAGTGCAGTAGTTGTAGTCCTTGCCCCTATAATATACATATGTTTACCTGTCACCAATGCTCTATAAATTTTGAGGAAAAAGCAAAAATAGGCACAAAGTTGGGCAGGGGTGTAGTGCCCCCTTAATGTAGACAAACTATATTGTGTGCCATTGTACTTAGTTGGATTTAAAGTACATTGTAATGAACAGTGTTGTCACCAGACTGAATTTAGTGCCGGCTAAATTTCCATGATATTTGTCCAAAATACTCTCATGGATCATTATTCAGCTGTTTTTAAGGGTAAAAAGTACAATTTCTCTATTTTAGTGCCGGTTGGCAAGTCTACATATTCCTTTGAGTGCCGGTTGGTAAGCCTGAGTGCTGGTTACTACCGACCGGCACCGACCAGTGTAGTGACAACCCTGGTAATGAAGTATCATGAATTCTAATTGCAGTATTAATATTAAAAGTCATAAAAAGTGTGATCTACAAATCCCTCAGCAAGCTCACATTGGGTATGACTGTCTAGCATTATTTATAGACTGACCACTGGCCAGTGTATTGATTGGAATTAAACTCCAGTTGGTTTTACACACAAAATACTTCAGAATAAATTATCTATTTTAGACAATTAACTATGTACATTGTACGTATATGTACAGTTGTACACATGTACATGTAGCTAAATTCAAATTTTCATGCACTGCAAACATGTACGGTACATTGAATGTACATTAGGCTGATTCTGATTTAAAATTAAAATATTTTTTATTTTTGAACAGGGCATCAAAATACATGTAAAATTGTAAATGAACATACATGTACCTAACATGTGTCATGAGAGTCTTTGAGGCAGTTAATTAATTTTTGTTGGCAAAAACAGTGCAGAGGAAATATTGACTTCACATGCAAAAGTTCTAAGTCTGATAGCAGCCTCAAATGCCGAAAATGAGAGTGTGCTTGTCAAAAAGCAAATATGTTGTTGTTTTTTCCCGAATCAGTATGTAGATGTAGTGGTACCTGTGGTAGTCCAAAATAGTGTACATTTGTAGCAGGTAATGTATCATACATGTAGCTTTGAATCTTGACCCAGTATGAAAGTTCAATAGAATATTTGTATGTTTATTATTTTTAAATGTATGTTGTAAAACATAAATTATTCTATACAAAAGCTTGCCAGATATGTTGTCATGGCAGCCATTAAACAGTGTACATGCTGCAGTAGAATATTTTTATAAAGTGGCAAATAAATATATGTATCAAATGTATGCAAACATTTTAAAAATTTATTGTAGTATAAAAGAAAATATATATGTAGAAATTTACAAATTTCTATCTTTGCACCTGCAGGATCTTTTTGCACCAAAATATGTTAAAAACTATGTGTATATTTGCAGCTTTGTAAACTTTGTAAACTTTATGATGTAGTGTGACATTCCAAGATAAAGCATATAATTAGAAAATGTACATAAATTTATATTGGTGTTATAGTACATGTATAGGAAAGTGTAAATGTATGAAATATACTGCGCCAAGAAAGTATCCTTACACTTGGAAAAATAATCATAATTTCAAAACTGGACCGTATTGGGGTAAATTTGTTTTTGTAATAGATGCACTATTAAATCCTGCACATTATGACACCACATTGAATCCAATGTGACCTCAAGAAGTAAAGTTATAAGCAATTGAATAGACGAAGGTCCAGTTTTAAAAGTGACAAATTGGCCTATACGTGGCGCAAAAAGATTTCAACAAGTGCAACAAAGAGACAACACAGTTTCTTCAATAAAGCCTTACTTAAAGCAGTATTCATTTCAGTTTTTACTTCTCTGTACTTTCTTGCATTTTATTTGTCAGCTCTTTTGTTTCAGTTTTCTTTTGTTCCTTTTGTTTTAAATTAAAGGCACACACAAATTTGCCATAATTTACCACTCTCAAACCAAATGTCTAGTCCGTGGAGTTTTGAATAGGCCAGTGTGTCACTTTTAAAACTGGACCTTCGTCTAATCAAATGCTTGTAACTTTGCTTCTTGAAGTCACATTGGATTCAATGGGGTGTCAAAATGTGCCGGATTATTAGATAGTGCATCTATTAAAAATACAAATTTACCCCAATATGGTTCAGTTTTGAAATTGTGATTATTTTTCCAAATGTAAGGATACTTTCTTGGCGCAGTATACATTGATTAGCAACTTGTAGATTTAATAGGCCTGTACAATGTATGTAATATGGTCACGCGTTTTAAACTCGCCACCCAAAAAGGGTGGAGATGTTACGCTTTTTGGTATCAAGCTGCAGTTAATCTCATATATTTTCATAATTACAAAAGCTAGATCAATGCATGTGGTCTCATTTGAAAGCTGTATTAATATGTCATATTCCTGCAAAGTGGCATTGCCATAGTCCATCCAGAAGTGAAGATATACCTTTTTGTAGCTTGAAGTACAGGGGTGGGCGGCGGCGCCAGCGGTGGCGGGCGCCGCCTGTACAAACTATATGGGAAATTGACATTTTTAGTACTATTTTTGCAGAAACGTTGATATTTTTGTCAAATCTTTGTGTATGGCTATAAATTTGGTACCAAAAGAAAGCTAACATATTCTACTTTATTGTTTTATGATTGACAAGTAGGTAAATGAATGTATAGTATGGACAAACTGGGTGATAATAAAGAAAATAATAATAACATAGTGATTTTGTGACAATTATAAACTTAAAATATTTTTTAAATAAAATTTCATGCCCATTGATTTATTTTATTTTAAAAAGCCAAATAATGTTAACTGTTGGGCCTATACACTTTCAAGTAATTAAGAGTGTCACTTTTTTGTTTATTTTAAGTCAATCAATGTCAGCATGATAACCTTTTTGCATCCAATAAATCAGTAAAACCATGAAAATGAAGATGAATTTGGACTTCAAGATCAGTATCCTCCAGGAACTAAGGTCATTACTGGATACTACTAAAAAGTACAAAAAATGTACTATCTGCACAACATTCAGGCAATCCACATCACTACAAAGCCAATTGATGCTATCATACCTAAAAACTGTGTATCATATTTTGGCGTCAAAACATACCATCGGACGCAACCTGCATGGACTACAAATGTATGTGGATGGAATGTGTGCAATTGCACTCTGTAGATACTTTTTACATTTAATCTATGTTCTTAAAATCCTAATATTTGTGCATGTATGTTTGAAAGAATTGAGCCTGTTTTCATGGGACATAGATAAATTCTAGTCTTTTTAAAAGGTGCATGGCCATCGACACATTTAAATTACTCGGTAAACGCAAGTTGTTTCAGGTATGTTAATGTTTTTTAAGTAAATTATGATGACTTGTTTCAGTGATTCTTGCTGCCACAAAAGCATGTTGGAATGTGTAATATTTAGTCTGATATAAATAGATAGGTTTTTGGGTTGATAATGGGCAATTAAGACACTTACATACATGGACTATCAGTGAGAAGATTAAATTTCCGATTATAATTTTGCACCAAATTGGGATGGAAATATTTATTTTGGGTGAATCATGAACCCCATGCAATTTTATATTGTTGTAAGGGCCTAAGTGTGCTCTGCAAGAAAATAGCATTATTTTTGCTATAGGGTTACCACAGAAAATGTTATTGTAAAAAACATTGACTGACTAAAAATATAAAAAAATTCACATTTCAGTCAATGTTACCTTTTTATCTTACACCTAGTGTCAATTCTGAGTGCATATTTGGATTCCTTGGGCAATTTCCTTTCAGAAAATGTATACTTTTACTACCATAGGAGGTATACTTCAGCAAATATGAATTTGTAAAGGTAAAATCATGTCGCGATAGCAAAAATCACCATGTAACGCGAAAGGAGGCGACCTTAAAACGCACGACCATATAGATGTATTCATAGTGTGACTAGGTGAAGCATGTGCCCTGGGGCACTCATTACCCAAATTGATGACAATGCATGCGGATGACAATCAATTTTTGAAACATTTTAAAATGTGACACTAGAGATGCTCTCATAGGGCTACTGAAATGCTAACCAATAACCTGAACATTGTGTGTACATTTTTAGGTGCCAGAAATACCTGCTTCACTGGTTGAGAATTCTGTGCCAAGATTTCAGTAAGGGATGGCTTCAAATCAAACCCAACTGCTGGTCGACCGCGGTAGAACCAGCGATTGGACCTTTTTTCTGCTGTTCAAAGTAATAGAATGTGGTTAAACCACCAGTTCTACCAGGACACCGGCAGCTGCTAACTGTTGGATTTTGAAAGCATCCCTAATAGCCCTGATAGTGTCTTTAAACAACCCAAAGAAGAGTACAACAGTGGGTGGACAGAGTGTAAATCTAACTTATTTAAATTTGTTTTCTGATTGAGTCAGTCACACAAATTTGTATTAAATTTAACTGACTAAAAAATCTAGAAATGCATATCAAAATTGGTACCACTGTAACAAACAATTTGTTTGGTACCAATTTGTTATTCTTTCTTGAATTTTTTAGTTACATTTTATGCAAACAAATATCTACAGTCGTAGCGGCCCGTGGGTCAAACATAGATCTCTATAGGGGTGACTTTATAGTACATGAATTGATCAGCTCTTAATAGGCGGGAATTATTCGGTTTTTGTTACTGCGCGAGTCAATAAAGTTCCAACTTACGCACGCGTACATTCGCAAAAGCATGCATCATTCACGCAAAGCGCAGTTTGCGTAGGTGCTGCGCCTAGCTGTGTGTACGCCATTCTGTATCAATCCACGATGTTATGAGTCCCTGTCTATTAAGAGCTGATCAGAGTATACAATGTACTGTAGTAGAACCTGTCGATTGATTACATGTACGTCTAGTTGGCTACATGTTAACATGTATTCCGTAGAATTACAAAATTGTTATTTTTTTCTGCCATTCCCAAAAAGACAGCGAATTTATTCAATTTACATATTGTGTGTCATTTTATGGTAATACCTCAAACCCTTGGAAAGGGCCTATGTACAAATGTATGGACTTGTAGCCCGGACGTGTAGTTACAAATTATTTGCAATCAAAGGATAGTGAGCAAGATTTTGAACTTTTACTCAAACTGTGAAAATTCGTTCACCTAAGATTTTTTGGAAGTACTTATTCCTTGTTCACTTGGTTGGTGGCCTGGTGAAGAATGATTATCAGAAACTTTTGGACCGTAAGGTGTCTGGCTGTGATGATGTACATGTAGTAAGTAAGGATATTAATTGTACTGCATGCTTGCTTGTCAATGATTTCAATCTTGAAATCATCAAGTAAACTTTGACAAATGTATAATCTAGGAAGCTAATTCCAGGATTTTGAGGGGAATGTTGCTTCCCTATTTAAGTATCTAGGGTTGGCATGTTTGTGTTGGTATGCTTTCTGTTGGCCTGTGATTTAAAAAAAAATCTTCATGGGAAATATCAAGACTGCATAGCAGGGCTTGCGCTTAAAGTTTTTAACAATTGGTCTGCTAGTTCCAGTTGGACTATTTGGCAATTGAGTTGGCTGTACATTTTACAACTCACCCGCCAGAGCAGCTTGCACAATGCATAGGCTGGATGTTACCATACATTTGTAGATTGTCACAATCTATGATTTTATCAATGGACAGGTGCTAAATTTGAGCCCTGTTCCTGTAATCTGGTCTACAGAAATGACATATCAGGTCATCAGCATAAAATAGGGGAATGTAGGCTCAAGTATCTTGTTAGGTGTCTTCATAATGTACAGATAGAGAATAACCGAGATAGCAAGTTTTCTAGTGTAACTGCTCTAATGAGAGCTTCAAGCATCTAAATGTACCATGTATCAAAGGTATTCTTTGAATTGTATTACATATAGTTAAATTGTATTATTGTGGCTGCCATTTTCGAACATCGACGGTCTTAGTTTAGTTTAGTAATTTATAGTCCCACTTGTTATACAAAATACTTACTTAATGAAGTGCTTTAATTATAAGCAAAAAGTGCAATTTGAAAATATTTGTTTTCATAAATTTATTCAGAAAAGAGCATTATTTAGATAATTACTTATTTAATGTACATGTATGTTTCCCTTGTGATATGATGTTTATTATTGCGATTATTGAAGACATTTGTGGAATTGATAAATTTTTGAGAACTTTGTAGGATATGCTACTACATGTGCATGGTTAGAGAGTAAATAAGACACATTTTTTCCACAGCCCTATCACCCCTCACCCTTCATGATAACAGGTACCTCATGAAGTATTGAAAACAAAGCTATGTTAAAACAAGTACTTGAACAAAAATTACAACAACCTCTAAACATGTATTTTGGAACAAAAATGCTATTGTTATTGCAACAAAATGTATTTAGTAAATGCATCTTTGCATTGAGCTTTGTGAAGATGACCCCTGGCACAATATCCGAGAATTCCATGTACAAGCATATATTCCTCCAAATGACACTCCACAAAAACATTCCAGTACATGTAAATTGGTCTTACAGTAATACATACTGTTACGTTAAACCTTGTCTACAAGGAGTGGCGTAGCCAGGATTTCGGAACCGGAGGGGCACAACTTGTAAATGTACCGACGGAAATATTTTCCCCGACGGATGTTTAGAATTGTAGACCCAATTTTTTTTTCGATGGTTTGAAAAAGTGAAGAGCTTATAGACACTACGAACCTAAAACCAATGAACAATTTAACATTTTTTTTACAATTTTGCCCTAAGCACGGTAAAAAATAGTCAATTTGTTTTCCACCAAAGCTTCCCTCTACCGACGGCCTTACATGAACCGACGGCCATGACAAGCGGCACCGGCCCCCCTGCCCCCCCCAAACTGGCTACACCACGGTCTACAAGCATATAGAGTGCTTTTGATGAAAGCTAACTTAATCCTGGCGCCATCCATGAACAAAATTAGAACATTATGGAGTTTTGGCAAATAAATTACCGATACAAGCATATATGCAAACAAGTACTATTGTAAGACCAATCTGTTGTATTGGCATTATTTACGTCTGTTTCGTATTAATTTAGCTTTCATGAAAAACACTCTATATGCTTGTAGACATGGTTTTACAGTAATGTATAGCTGCCTGTATCTTACTATAAATAGGGAAATGTTGTATGTATCTATGTATGTATCGCTATAAAGGCTCCGTCAGTTTCGATCCAAATGTCGCCAAATTCATACGGGAGATCGAGGAATATACGGGAACGTGTTTAAACTTTATTTGGTTGAAAACGGACAAGAATTGGCTGCAAAAACAGTGAAAATATGGGTAAAAACGGGGTTTTTGTTATAAAAATCCTTTGCCAGACTACGCGTCACTGCAGTTGGCCGGCAGCGCGTTGGCGCCTCGTGCTTAAGGGTACATGCCACCAAATAGCTTTCCATAGACTTTACGTGCAAAACAGGGGTCACGTTTTAGGCTATAAGTCGAGTTACGTCTTACTTTGAAATATATATTTGATATCATTTTAATCAGAACAAAATTCTGCATAACATATCTGAAAATGACACCATATTTTAGGTCTACTTTTTGAGAAAAATAGCGCTATATAAAAGACCCGATTTTCCCGTGTTTACGTCTGACTGCTAACCGCGTTTTGACCTCGTGTGTTCATGCGCTCATCATCGTAAACATCACTCAAATTTTCGCGTTTTCTGTTCAAATTAGTGGAGATCACATTCACAAGTTCTAGCAAAACACGATTTGCAACACTAAAATTGTTAATATTGTACCGATTTTGCACATTTTTTATGCAAAGTTGGGACTATAGTCGTGATAAACTTTTACCGGAAACCGCTTCACACGCGGATTTAGTGGTATGAACCCTTGAAGAGGCTAAAACATCGTTTTTAGGCCTTGAAAATGATTTTGTTATCTTTTTCACTACATTTTGAATTAATTGTAAGAAATTTTGGGTTATTTTCTTTCATACTTTAGACAGGATGCCGATTTCAAGCACAAGCATGATAGCCGACAATTGCCATTTTTCGTCATTTTGATGCACATGAATGCACAATGGTTGCTGATTTGCTATTTTCATGAAGATATTAATTGATGTTAATAGTAAACGTTCTTTGAACATCTTTTGCAAGTGCATAACTTCAAAATTAAAACATTCTCAGTACCTGCAGAATATTTAAAAAGACAAGAAATGTCAATCAAGTAGGCCTACCCCCCCTCCATCGTCACTTTTAACCCGTTTTGTCCAAAAAGCAAATGTAATGAATGGCTATTTGAAATTAAATATTAATATAAATTAAACTTTGAATGTTATAACAATTTAAAATACTGGACAGTGGTATAAATAAAGCAAACTAGAAACTTAAATATCTTAAATCTAATTTTTTATGTAATTTTATTAAAATTGAAGGCCAAAACTTGAGTTTAAATGACAAAAAAATTGGTTAAAAAATAACAATGAAATTGACAAACTTCTTTGTAATTTAAACACCAATAAACAATGTTTTTAATATTTTGAAACTCTTCTTTATTCATATCAAAAGGTTTCAAACTTCTACCAAAATCGGAACTTTTATTATATTGGAAATAAAAGCAGGCCTATTCGCGGCAAACGCACATACAGCGAAAAACCTGGCGGCGTCCATGAACGCGCTTGTTGATGTCCCTCCTCTTTTCTTCGCGTGCATTTTAAATAGATAAAGACGCGCGGAAAACGCATGGAATTGCTCCTTAAAGGGTACATGCCACCAAATAGCTTTCCATAGACTTTACGTGCAAAACAGGGGTCACGTTTTAGGCTATAAGTCGAGTTACGTCTTACTTTGAAATATATATTTGATATCATTTTAATCAGAACAAAATTCTGCATAACATATCTGAAAATGACACCATATTTTAGGTCTACTTTTTGAGAAAAATAGCGCTATATAAAAGACCCGATTTTCCCGTGTTTACGTCTGACTGCTAACCGCGTTTTGACCTCGTGTGTTCATGCGCTCATCATCGTAAACATCACTCAAATTTTCGCGTTTTCTGTTCAAATTAGTGGAGATCACATTCACAAGTTCTAGCAAAACACGATTTGCAACACTAAAATTGTTAATATTGTACCGATTTTGCACATTTTTTATGCAAAGTTGGGACTACAGTCGTGATAAACTTTTACCGGAAACCGCTTCACACGCGGATTTAGTGGTATGAACCCTTCAGAGGCTAAAACATCGTTTTTAGGCCTTGAAAATGATTTTGTTATCTTTTTCACTACATTTTGAATTAATTGTAAGAAATTTTGGGTTATTTTCTTTCATACTTTAGACAGGATGCCGATTTCAAGCACAAGCATGATAGCCGACAATTGCCATTTTTCGTCATTTTGATGCACATGAATGCACAATGGTTGCTGATTTGCTATTTTCATGAAGATATTAATTGATGTTAATAGTAAACGTTCTTTGAACATCTTTTGCAAGTGCATAACTTCAAAATTAAAACATTCTCAGTACCTGCAGAATATTTAAAAAGACAAGAAATGTCAATCAAGTAGGCCTACCCCCCCCCCTCCATCGTCACTTTTAACCCGTTTTGTCCAAAAAGCAAATGTAATGAATGGCTATTTGAAATTAAATATTAATATAAATTAAACTTTGAATGTTATAACAATTTAAAATACTGGACAGTGGTATAAATAAAGCAAACTAGAAACTTAAATATCTTAAATCTAATTTTTATGTAATTTTATTAAAATTGAAGGCCAAAACTTGAGTTTAAATGACAAAAAAATAAGAAAAAAATAACAATGAAATTGACAAACTTCTTTGTAATTTAAACACCAATAAACAATGTTTTTAATATTTTGAAACTCTTCTTTATTCATATCAAAAGGTTTCAAACTTCTACCAAAATCGGAACTTTTATTATATTGGAAATAAAAGCAGGCCTATTCGCGGCAAACGCACATACAGCGAAAAAACCTGGCGGCGTCCATGAACGCGCTTGTTGATGTCCCTCCTCTTTTCTTCGCGTGCATTTTAAATAGATAAAGACGCGCGGAAAACGCATGGAATTGCTCCTTAAAGGGTACATGCCACCAAATAGCTTTCCATAGACTTTACGTGCAAAACAGGGGTCACGTTTTAGGCTATAAGTCGAGTTACGTCTTACTTTGAAATATATATTTGATATCATTTTAATCAGAACAAAATTCTGCATAACATATCTGAAAATGACACCATATTTTAGGTCTACTTTTTGAGAAAAATAGCGCTATATAAAAGACCCGATTTTCCCGTGTTTACGTCTGACTGCTAACCGCGTTTTGACCTCGTGTGTTCATGCGCTCATCATCGTAAACATCACTCAAATTTTCGCGTTTTCTGTTCAAATTAGTGGAGATCACATTCACAAGTTCTAGCAAAACACGATTTGCAACACTAAAATTGTTAATATTGTACCGATTTTGCACATTTTTTATGCAAAGTTGGGACTACAGTCGTGATAAACTTTTACCGGAAACCGCTTCACACGCGGATTTAGTGGTATGAACCCTTAATGCGCACTACGCCAATGGGCGCGTAAACGGCGCAGAGCCACGCGACTGCGAGCCAGACACCAGTGGACATGATAATACGGAAAGAAGGAAAAATAAAGGACAAAAAGGTACATGGACGGGTCACGGGATTATGATAACAGGTGAACACGTCCGCAGACACGCTATGAGAGGACGTAATAAATACGGGAAAAAGATACTTTTCAATGATTCTACCTGTTCAGTAATTATTCCTGTTATGGTGAACGCTCCCATCTAGCGGGGACCCGCGCGAAGCGCGGGTATCCCGCTAGTCAGTATTAAATACTAATATACCGTACTAGTAGTACATGTAGCTCAAATTCCCAAATAATGTTTTTGTGAAGAGTGACAGTGTTTGCCTTTCAGTCTCTTTCAAGAAACCCTCAAAGGCATATGCTTGTAGGACGTAGGTGGAATTCTACAGTAGATTTATGATAAAAATTTGTAAAACCATTACTATAATACATGTATAAAAACCACCCGAAATAAGCATAATATTATATTTACTATCTACTATATACCTCACATTGTAATTTACCTAGTGTAACTGTTATTATTATTATCACAGCATTAATTCCCTTTACAGCATAGAATCATGTGTACCCATCATACCTTGTTTCATAGCAGTGGCGGCACCACGGGGGGGGCATGGAGGAAAATGTCCCAGTAAAAACCCAAAATTTACACTTTTTGCAGCAATTTTGCACAAAATTTGTTGATTTTGCCCCCCCTTTGAAATTCACTTTGCCCCATCAAAATTCAAGGTGCCGCCACTGTTTCAGAGTCTTGACTTTATAACCAAAGCATAAGGCCCTTGAAAGTTGATTGTGAGTTTTCTGTCACAAATATTTTGGTGAGTGATGAGGCAACTCTTTCAATAGGCCTGACCCGTGCATTATTTTTAAAACATTCATTATTTAAACACATATTATGTAACAAAGTTTTTAATGGTAAGTTAATCAACAAAACATTGAAGGCAATAATACTCCATTCGCAACACTCAAGAGACCTTCAAAGTAGAATCAGACCAAAAGATTATAAGTTTTCTATAAAATGACAGTATGCCATAATTAATTATTTAAATGACTTTCTGACGGAGGTGGGCGATGGGAAGCTCTGGATGAACATCTAGGGCCGTACGCACAAAAGAGTTAGACCGGGTCTAAAGTTAGACCTGGTCTAAGTGGAATTTAGTTCCATCAGGAATGGTCCTTTACCCAAATTTCCTTCATAGAGTAGTTAGCAAATTTGATAGATTTAAATGCAAAGTTCCTTAATAATACAAAATGACTTAAGAAAATGTAAAGGAAAATGTCCTTTCTCCTGGGACTAAATTCCACTTAGACCAGGTCTAACTTTAAACCTGGTCTAACTCTTTTGTACATACGGACCTAGGGGTCTAAATCTGTAACTTTTGCTTTACAAAGTAAGAAAATCCTTCTGACTAACTAGGGTTTAAAAGCTTTTAAGGTAGTTTGTTTTGAGATGTAATAACTGATGTCATGAATGTTCTATTTGAACACGGGCAACTCTATACGGGTACACAAGGCTCTATTCCGGATTCCAGAAAATACAGCACTTTTTTTTATCAATCAAATATTCTGTTTTGCTAAATGAAACATACTAGTAGCTAGATCTCAATCCATTAGTACTACGTGTAGCTGGCAATAAAAGGGAAATTGTAATATTTGGCCAAATTAAGGGAAAGCGGGCCAAAACATGCAATTTTGCCTGTTTTCTTACAATTTACAATTACATTCACAAAATTCAAAGACTTGACACAAGTCTAAGCAGTCAAAGTCTTGAGTATAGGCTAAGACTAACAGTTTACTCAAAATTTTAACATTTTATGTTAATTTTGATAATTGGTGATAAATGAGATTGGAAAATGTGTTTTCTAAAAATGTGAGTGCATATTCTGGAATTAGCCCTTGTACACATCGCTAGGCTTGATTGTCATGGCATCCCCAAAACACAAAAATAATTTTTGACCCTATGTCCAAATTATATTGGAAATAAAAGCAGGCCTATTCGCGGCAAACGCACATACAGCGAAAAACCTGGCGGCGTCCATGAACGCGCTTGTTGATGTCCCTCCTCTTTTCTTCGCGTGCATTTTAAATAGATAAAGACGCGCGGAAAACGCATGGAATTGCTCCTTAAAGGGTACATGCCACCAAATAGCTTTCCATAGACTTTACGTGCAAAACAGGGGTCACGTTTTAGGCTATAAGTCGAGTTACGTCTTACTTTGAAATATATATTTGATATCATTTTAATCAGAACAAAATTCTGCATAACATATCTGAAAATGACACCATATTTTAGGTCTACTTTTTGAGAAAAATAGCGCTATATAAAAAGACCCGATTTTCCCGTGTTTACGTCTGACTGCTAACCGCGTTTTGACCTCGTGTGTTCATGCGCTCATCATCGTAAACATCACTCAAATTTTCGCGTTTTCTGTTCAAATTAGTGGAGATCACATTCACAAGTTCTAGCAAAACACGATTTGCAACACTAAAATTGTTAATATTGTACCGATTTTGCACATTTTTTATGCAAAATTTTGGCCAAAATATAAACTTAGACATTTTATTATCAATTAGTTACACACAAAGGATTAGAATTTAGATATCTTTTATTTGCAAAACGGGATAATATCTTTTTGAATCCAAACAAATTAGTGCTGTATTTTTCTGGAATTGGAAGTAAGGCCTATATTTGATTATTATTATAGCCCAATTTGATTTGATGCAAGCAAAACGTAATGGGAATACATGAATCTCTGCAGTAAGGCATCGTTATATCTAAAGCTAAAGCTTTCGCACAATGAAAAATAAAATATTAAGTGTTCTGCCAAATTCATAATGTGTTTTTTGTTTTGTGTTTCCTTCTTTTTAACACACAAACTTTATTGTAATTTATATTATAAGATCGTATAAGGGTCTAGGCCTATATGGCCTTAAATCTCCATGTTATACGGTCAAAATAGCCCATGGTGTTTTTTTTTTTTCTTCCTCGTTATCTCGGCGTAAAAAAAAAAAAAAGGAATCGGGACAGAAAACCTTCCTGGTAAGGCCTAAAAAATTGTTTGATTGGCGTAACTTTAAAAAAAAATTAGGGTAGGCAGGGATTTATTTATTTTATTATTATTAGTAGTAGTAGTTTTATTAGTGTTGTTATTATTATTATTATTTACTTTTTAAAGCTGTAAATTGCGTAATTTTTGCGTTTGATAAAGGCCTCGGAACTTTTTTCTTCTTTTTGAAAAAATTAATCTATTAAATTTATTTTTATTATCTTTTTTTGCGTAAAAAAGTCAGGGTCGGGCATGTTTTTAGGGTAGGTCAGGTTACGCCGATCAAAAGTTTTTTTTTTAGGCTTAAGTAAATAAGAGTTTCAGGAGTAGAAATACTAAAGTTGTCTTACCCGGTGCCGGGTTGCCACGGAATAATGACTTGGAACTTTACCAACAAGAGGGCGCCAGACATGTTCAACTTCAGCCTGCAGACCAACCAGTATGTATCTTATCTGTCTTGATGACCAGTATAACCAGGGCAACGCCAGCAATATGTGACGTGGTATATCGAAATCCCGGGATCGAAAGGAGACACTTTGGGGCAGGATTTTTCACAATTTGGGTTTGTTGCAAATTAGTGATGTTAATAATGTTTAAAATATTGTCTGATAGATTCAGATCGGAATATAACTGGCATCTTGTATTTTTGAGACATTTTTAAGGTAACCTACTCTCAACATTGTTGGGGTGGGTGTGGGTCCGCACCTAGGAAATTCCGCACCAGTGCCAAAACTATTCTCCTTATGGGCCTAAACAGAGCAATAAATAAAGGTTAACTTCATGTAGGCCTATATTGTGCATTATTATTAAGGCCTTTAATAAGTTCGTGTGACCTATGGTAGGACTTTCAGTTTCAGCTAGTTTCCTGTTTTTAATTTGTAAACCAACATTGTTGTAAACTAAATATTGCTGTCCATTTCTGAGCTTTTCGCAATTGAGTGGACAGTCGTGGGAAAATCTGCGCGGGGTTGAATGAGAGTTGAATTACCGATGTATAATAAACATCTCAAAAAAAGTAACTAACCCCCTTAAATAATGGCTATTATTCAAAAAGGGGCTATTGTATTACAAATCTGTAAAATGCGTTGGAAGCAGAATTTATTTTTTTACTTTTTTGAGATGGATGGTTGTGGATGCAGATGAGTGATGAGTTTGTGAAATATAGGCAGCAAATTGAGGTGAAGTGAGTTTAAGTGAGTGAGGAAGTGAGTTTAATGATTAATAACATCGGGGATAGCACAACTGAACTTAAGGGGAGGCGATCTTTTGTGCGTAATTATAGAGGACCGGGGATTCACTCTATCATTGTAAAAAATATTCGAAGAAAGCAAAGACCCTAGGAATAAAAATTGTAGTGTAATTCACACCAGACACAATTTCTTTTAATGACAAAAATGAATTTTTGTAATCGATATTTGAAATACAGTTATGTTGATCATAATAAAGTTACAAAGTTAAAAAATAATATCGAAATATTGTAAAATCAAACTTTTCCCCTCATAAGTTGTATCAAAACAACATATTGAGGAAATTGATATGACAGATTTTGAAACTTTGATATGGAAAGATACCCCAGCCCTGTTGTCTCACCAGAGAAGATGAGAAGAAGTCTTTCTATCTGATGATTTCGAATGATAATGTCTTAACGTCGTAAATTTTAAGGTCAAATTCTTAAAATCAAAACAAAACATTGCGACGCAGATATTCCCCGACTTATGCAATTTCATCATCGTATTAGTGTCTTTATTATTTGTTTGAGGCCTTTTCCAAACGTTCGTGCTATTTATGCATAAAACGGCCAATCTATCTTTACAAAATGCATCATTTTTATGTAAACAAAAGGCTAAAGATAGCAATATGAGATTTATCTTTTATTATTACCCTACTCTGTTCATCTGGCCGAGCGGTAAAGATCGTAACTGTAATCAATGACGCGTGGAATTGTTGGTTCGAGTCCCATCGAAGCCTGTGGAAACTTTTTTTTCCTTCAAAATTCATGATCGCATTCCGAAATGAGTATTAAACTTGTCGGTAAATCGTGTATCGTATCCTTAAGGGGGGTACTACACCCCCGGACTACACCCACCCCTGCCCAATTTTGTGCCTATTTTTGCATTTTTCTCAAAAATCATAGCGTATTGGGGACAAGTAAGATATGTATATTATAGGGGCAAGGACTACAACTACTGCGCTGGAAATTTTATTTCAGCACAGACAACAGTCAAAAATGAGGGAAAACCAATATTTAATCAATAAATCAATAACTACTTACTTTGAGTTGCTGAATTTTCGGTACAGAAGTTGTAGTCCTTGCCCCTATAATATACATATCTTACTTGTCACCAATGTGCTATAAATTTTGAGAAAAATGCCAAAATAGGCACAAAATTGGCCAGGGGTGTAGTACCCCCTTAAGAGAAGGGTGGACATGATTGCAAGGACGGCTAGTCGGCTAGTAATTTTCCTAGAATCTGGAGAATATGTTTATCAGAAGATAAATTGTAGGCCAACCTTGACAAGAGAGATAATCGTTGTTTGAATCTGTCTGCTGTTTCCTGCAATTAACTGTTTAACTCAGATGTGTCGTAAGCCACTTCCTAAAATCACACCTCATATAGGCATACCCATTACAAAAATTAATTTCTGCATTTTTTTCTGGAATCTGAACTGAGTAGGCCGACTTGATCCAAGTTATGCCAAACTTAACAAGAGAGATAGATAAGATTAATCGTTGTACGAATTTCACATTCATATGTCTTATCAATAGCCAGTGACGTAGGAGGGGGGGGGCAGGGGGCAACGTGCCCCGGGCGCCACCCTTATAGTGGGCGTCAAATTGACCAATTCAGCATCGATTCTGCGCCCCTCCAAGCGATGAAAGTCAAAATTTTCGCGCGCTTCACTCGCATTTCAGCACAAGGAGTATAATCTTAATTCTTCTCATTTATCATATGAAGAAGTTTTAAAGTTGAACACGGCATAGGTCATGAACACGGTGACTATTCAGATGCAAACAATATCTTCGTTTCCAATCTGGGGGATTTTTAGGGAAACCCATTTCGAATATATTGCGTGACTTCCATAACTTTCGTTACCATTGAAAAAAGCCTGTATAGTGGAATAAATTGTAAATAAAAAGCTATAAAAGGACACTCTTGCTTTCAATTTGAACAAGAGATATGGTGAAATTCACCTCATGTTACCAGGAAATATTACTAAAGAGGGGGAAAACAAACACGTGTAGTACAAGATATTGATCATATTGTATATTTTTCTCACATTTTCCGTTTTGATGCTAGAGTGTTATTTGAATAATATAGTTGTGCTAACTTTCTTATGTTTTGTTACTAAAACGCTGCCAGGAAAATATACATTTTGCGCAAACAAAACGTTGTGATAATTATCCATGGTTGTTTAAAGCCTTGATGTACGATTTCCGTCAAATTAAATTTTGTTATTCTTTATTCAAAATGTTTAAATAATATTAGTAGGCCTAATAACGGCCGGGAAGGGTTGCTGTCCATTTTAAGCTGAAATAACAAGGTAAAGTGAAAGAAACCCTACTCTATTAAATTGCCTGATTGAATATTCAATCAAAAAGGTTGAATTTTCAATCTCGCCGTCCCGAATTAGGGCAAATCGTTTTCGACTGTATATTCTGTCGGGTGATTTGAATTTTTTTCAATCAAATGAAAAGATTCTCAATCTTTTATAATCTTTTAGTTATTAAAGTTAGGGGCAAATCTTTTTCGATTGAATTTTCAGTAAAAAGTATTGATTTTCATTGTTTTTCAATCTTTTACCGTCCCAAATTAGGGACAAGTCCTTTCCAGTTGAAAAAAAGATTGAAAATGTTCTAAAACAGTTTGAAATCTCAATCCAAACATATGCAACACATGTCATTTGGCAGTACATTAGGAGTAAGGGGAGTAACACTTGATAATAGATAGTGAAATCAGTCTACAAAGAGAGTTAGAGTGAAAACAAAAAAACATTTCAATCTATTTTTCAATCTATTTAGATTGATTCCTATCATCAATCGTTATAGGATTGACATATTTCAATCGGCCAATTTAAAATAGTACTTTGCTTGGTTGACCTACAAAGACAACAAATTTGGCCGATTCCATTTAGGTGCAAGTTGGGACATTACAAATATGCCAAAAAAGTACGGAGGTTTGAAAATAAATTAACCAATTTCATATTTTAAGATCGTACATTATGGCTTTAACTAGTCATTTCATGGCAGCCTTTTTGTTATTATTTTTTAATATGGCTTTCAATTTTTAATGATTTCACACGACTTCGACAAAATGTTATAAACATTTGGTAATTTCTAATTTAATGACGTTTAGTCATGTTTATATTTTGTTTTCTATACATAATAGGTGAATCATAATGTTGGATCTTGGTGTGGCAGTTTTTTCCGTAATCATTGCATATTGATGGGTAGGCCTACCAATCATTTTGATACAGCTTGTACAATCATGTCAGTTTACAATACAAAATCACATAAAGCAAAGTAACATTCGGGCGCCACACATTCTCAAAAAATGAAATAATAATCCGAAGCAAGAATACTTATTATATCGCAATGTACTCTTGTATTGCCACAAACGTGCTTTTTCGCCCTTAAAAACAAGAATAATTATATGAATTCCTCTCAATATATAAAACATTCCTCTATCTATTACATGTTACAGTTATTGCAAATAAATCCCGATTTTCGTCGCATTAAAATAATATAAAATGCCAACTTATTAATACTGATTTTATTACCAAATATAAAAACCTGTATAAAAATTACATTCTGTACGACACTTGCAAAGTAAAAAATGTATTATTGTATTATTTGCATATTAACTCTCTTTCAGTCTTATTCGATCAAAAGTCTCTAGCCACACGCAATTCGAGACCGAATTAAAACATACTATATTTTGCGTATGACGTCCTGTCAAACAGACCAAAAAAATCCGTGCTACGCAGGTCAGCAACCAATCACGCCGCGTCTTTGCCCTGACATAAGACGCAACATACTGCATTTACTGTCCGTTTTCCTATACACAATACACAGTGCTCTCACCATTGACGCGTGACCTCTACAAATGATGTATGTTGAAGAATGGACACTTGCCTAGTTAACATCACTGTGTGAAAAATAACCAGCCAATATTTAATTTATTCTCCAAACTTCTAGCAAATATATTTCTCTAACATGACCTAAAATTACAGCTAGGTTAGATGTTCAGAAATGGTCGCACTTTTGTAAAATATGAGTGAGGGCAAAGCATAACTAGCTCATAGCTAGCCAACTCCCCGTGTTAATTGAATGGAGATTTGACCGAAAATATTAAGCTATATTGGTAACGGACCGCTCCGTTCTGAAGGAAAAAACAAAAAAACGGTACAAGCTACATTTAAACTATTCTAAATAGGTTCTAGAAAATATAGTTTTGTAACATGTCCTAAATTTTTAGCTAATTTAGATGTTTGGAGAGGGTCGCACTTTTGTGTTTTAGGAAGGATACGTAAACGACAGATAACACCAAAAATATGAAGAAATTATTTCCAAACCGTGTTAAGTCAACAATCATTATGTTGCTCATTTTGAAGAATGCTGGTTAACAAAAAGCAGGTCATTGTCTCATTTCGTGAACAAAGGTACACATACCATTGTTTCCTTTCGTTGCCTTTATCATCGGTTACCCAACTGAAGCTATAATACCAGCTTTATTGCGATGTCGCACATGTAAAACAGACACTTGTGCACAACCAGAGAAGATCTGATTTAATCAGTTGAGCTGCTTCAATGAGTGTTATCTTGGTTTAATAGCTTTTAATGGGGTTTAAGTCCTGCAAAGGTCGAGATGAATTCTACTGTAGACATGACTGCATCATGAACTAGTATTTTTTTGATTCAGTCTTAGATTACTAGTATTTGACATTTTTGTGCCATTTAGTCCAGCAACAAACCGTTCCCTAACCTTAAGGTTACCAACTATTTTAAACTGTTGCGATTTGGTAGTTCACAGCATCTTGCGAATGATAGTGAGCTTTGACAAAAATTGCATTGCTCATTTCATAGCGAGTGTGTAGAAGAATTCAAACATCATAGATATACTTTTGTAGGTCCTGTGGTTCTTGAGTTATGTTGTGAAGAGGACTGAAACAACAACACTTTTGAAAAACGTACATAACTCATTAACAACAATAAATCAAGCAAGTATACGATTTGTAGAAAGATTGCGTAACGCTTTGTTCCTTATTGCCGATTTGATTTGCCGACAAGCTATAATTCATCGAGAGGTACCTTTTGTTCAGGACAAAAGGGTTCCGCCATTAAATCGGTACCGGAAACTGACCCGACAGCGTATTAACGTGTTACCGCGCAGGCTACTGTCAATAAGAAGTATGCTTCCACTATATTTATAAATACGTTTTTATAAATACGCACGTGACCACCTCCTCGCCGCCATAACAGCTTGTAAGTCTCGAAGTGACTTTCCACATAGCGGGTGGTCCCTATACATTTGAATGCAACGGCGGAACAACACTGAGACTACTGTGCAGCAAAATTGTCTATTTTGTTTAACTTTGGGATTACATTGTAAACGTTTCCGTCGTTGAATATTTTTTCCGTCGTCAAATATATACTTTCAAAGTGTTGTTTTTGATAACATATTACAAATTCGGAATCCCCCCATGTGTAATAATTTTGCTATTCAATTAATACTAAAATTTAATGATATTTATCTACAGCGTCACTATCCTTTTCTGTACAGTATGATAGTCAATGCATGAGGATTTGGTCACGCTTACTGGTCTTGGTATGTCGTGCCCATGGGTCACGTGCATATTTATAAAATCGTATTTATAAATATAGTCGAAGCATACTGATAAGTGATCAAAAGAAAGTCACGTGAAAGTGAGTATGATCCATGCAATACCCCTATTTCATGTGGGTTTCTGAAAGTAAATATGTGCTTAGCCTAAAAAGTGCCACCATTTAAGCTGCAATATGGCAAAAATATTCGCCATCTCGGAATCGAGCCTCTTTACACTATTCAGGGGTGTGAAATTTCAGCTTTACTTGCTTTCTTTTATTTTCAGCCCATATTTGACGTTTTTACCCTGCTTTTACGCTGTTTTCAGCTTTTTTTAAAGTAATTCTCAGCTTTTTGGTCTGAGGCCTCTCACACCCCTGACTATTGCCAAACGCTTGCCAGGATATCATCTTTACAGTGTAGACGCAGTCATGTGACATTTATCTTACACTGATTGATGAAAATTTGATATTCGGCCTTCCTGGAGTGGTAGATGACATAGCATTCTCGGTATAAAATTTCATTACAAAAACAAAAACAAAAGTGAGTTTCGGCACTTGCACAACCATGAAGTGCGTACACCGCTGTATCATGCACTTTAGAAAATATGTTCACAATATTGTCACATGAGGTGTTTGCTATCAAATTATTGGTAATCACCAATCAAACACAAAATGTTATGAACGTTTTTTCTCGGTTCTACGCTGTTTAGACAGAGGTTTTTTTACGTCTTTGTCTTTAAAAATAAACAACGTGTGTCATTAATTCTGCTGTTAAGTTCGTTTTTGCGGACGTTTCGAAAACGCTGTTTAGACGTTATCAAATGTACCAGCCTTTACATGATGTTTTTAATCTTCTGGACGTTTAAAATGAAAACCACACTTTTGGTTCAACTTAGGGAATTAGTCAAGGATAAAAATTCATGTAAATTCTGTTCTGTCTGTCATCAAAGTAACAGGTGTATTGTCAGTTCTTCTGTGGAGAACTGACCAAGCGAGGCTTCCTGTTTTAATATTACGGTATTATGACATAGACTGCGGCCTTGACGTTTTTTGTTAATACGCTACTGAAAACATCAAGGCCGCAGGGCTGGTAAGTCCGAGGCCGGCGACTCCCATTCGAAGACTAAACACTCAAAGTGTGATCCCAATACAAAGGGCCCTGCAGGGCAAGAATGCAAGAGTATTCTAATGTAAAATAGTAACCTTAATGTAATTTGTAATTTTTCTTTAATTGTTGACATTGCCTATAGTTCTTCCAAAGTTGCATATAAATGCTTGGTATTAGATGATGATTGGTCTTTCGAGTTCGATTCTGCTTGATCATCCCCAGTAAATCCACGTGCTACTTTAGAGTTGCTAGACGTAGAATTCGCTCTCTTGATTTCGCGCTCTCCATGCGATAGATCTGTCTTGGAAAGATCAATGACACCGTATGGATCTCCCACAACACCTCGCGCCTTTGGTGGGTTATTTTGAGATAATGCTACACTATTTGGGGCTGCGTAGGTTGGCGCTGCAGGCGTATCACTTGCCTGTGGATCCGAGTTCTTTTGAGCAGGTAAACTATTTGGGCTTGCGTATGACGGAGCTGAAGATGCAGGTACAGCATACGGATTATAATCTCTTGTGGACTCCTCTTGAGCTGCCGTTGATGGCGATGGTTGCGTTGAACTCTGAATTTCTTTCATGGTATCAGGATTCAAAAGATCATAGGCATTGTCCTTTCCAGTTGCATCGTCTATATCATTAGACGATGGAAAAGTTTCTCCGATGGAAGCATAAGCTGGAAGTGTATCAGATTTTCTCCATTTTAAATCCAATGTTTCTTCAATTGTTGCATATGGTGGTACTGGCGGCTCTGTGGGAACAGAGGGGGATTTAGCCACACCGCGTTCTTTAGCAGGTAAAGTTTTTGATTTTAGTAAAGGTTTCTTTGCAGCAGGTGGTTTCACTGCATCTTTGTTTTTAACCGATTTGCTCTGTGATTTATCTACCTGTGCATAAGCTGGAAGACCCTTCGAAGTACTGCTCTCATTTGAAGTTTTGCGTTGAGGCACAGATGGATTGTTCTTTGTTACTTTTTCAGCATTTTGTTTTGGGGTTGATTCTGATTTCATGGCTTTCTTCACAGATGTGTATTTAGCATCCAATTCCACCTGGTCGCCCGTGCTTTCGCGTAGAGGCAGAACGCTGGAATAATTGGATACTCCGTCATAGGATGAATTGTGGTTACCTCCGCTTGAAGGACCTGCATTGCTGGACGAAGCTGGTACGTTGCCATTGGTGCCATCAGACACATGATCAACATGGGATTGCGTATTCGGTAGTACATCTTCATCTGCTGTATAAGAAAATTCAGATTTGTATATTAATTATTTTAGAAAAGCGTGACTCAAAATGAGGAATGCTGCAGTTATTTAATTATTTTACGAATTAATTCAGTTTCAAGGTCAGACCAGCTATACATAAAAGTGTACGTCGGATCAGTAGTAACATTTTAAAATTAGTTAATTGAGTAATGTTTATTAGATTCGTCCGACATGACATTGGCATTGTAACTGGCTTGAACTTGAAATTGTTACTCCTAATAGCTAATTAATACCACGATACCGGGTTTAACTAGATTTAACAAACCCAAATACTCTGGGAATGTTGTTGGTTAATTGTTGATACAAATGAGTTCATCTCGGCAGCTCAATACTACACTATGGTCACGTAATACAACCTACCTGGTGACGATTTTCTTAAAATCCATGGCACCAATCCCCTGTTCGTAAACAACATGTAAGAGCAATTTATTAATTCATGGTTGCGATTTGTGTAATAATCATGATATCCGACTAACACGTGCTAGTGCAGATACATTTTGGAAGAAAAAAAACGGTAGAGGCGAAGTGAGAAAGAAATCTGGAGGAAACATGAGGATATATGCAAAACAAAAATATCTTTTGTAGATGTTGTTCTTTTCTCACAATTCCTATCTAAAATAAAGATGTTTCACCACTACACTAGTGGTTGGTTTCATCAGACTGGCAACTCATCACAACAAGCTGTTCCTTTTATGGGTAACAGGAGCTACCGTCGAGGGCGTGTTGAGTTAGTCAAAGATGTTGTTGAGTGCATCCCCTCGTCCTTGTTTAGAGTGTAATAGCCTTGTAATGTCTTAGCTTCTACTGTTGCCCATAAAAAGACACAGCCTGTTGTGATGAGTTGTCATTCTGATGAAACCACTGATGTAGTGGTGAAACGCCACTAAAATGAGAGTACAACGTCTTCATTTTACATAGGAATTGTAAGAAAAGAATAAAATCCACAGTTGAAACCAACATTCCTAATGAGCTTGTTCAAAGAAAAGATGTTTTTTTTATTTATATGCAATAATGGTTTTCAATGGAAATATTTTAAATGTAAAATTTGCTATAAATTGGTGTCAAGCCATATGTTAAAAAGAGGAACAGAATGTGTGCATAGCTTTCACTCTCATTATGTCATTCTATTTCTGATGATTTAAACCTTCTTGCATATAATCTCGTTCTTGCATTGGCGTACGTCTTGCCAAGGTGAAACATGTGGGCCGTCCTTCCAATTCACTATATAGAGTATATTGTGAGGTAGCGATTTCTTTACGTCTTAATTGGTGCTTACGCCCATGTAACTATTCAAATCAGTATTAAAATCATTGTGACAAAATAACTAGACGGTCATAAGCACAAAGGCGTAAGAATTCACAACCTCTAAACTAGCTGAAGTTAAGAGTGACTTACTCTTTCCCGTTTGCTCTGTATTTCCAAACCATCAGTAAAGCTATTGCTATTATTAATAGCAAGAAACACACGACAACTGGAACAATTATCTTTGACGTCGAATTGGATCCAAGCAGAGGTGCGTTATTTGTAAATGAACCTGTGGATAAGATAATAATGTCGTCAGTATTGGCATATAGCGAGCAGCGTGGCTGCGTGGCTCGGCGCTTTAGGTCTTTGAGTGCAAGAGATCCCGCTTCAATTCACATTGGGGGCAAATATAACATATTGTCCACTCTCTCCATTGCTGTATGGGGCCGTGTGCAGGGAAGGACAAGGTCTCGCTATCGGCTCCAACCAGTAATGTCTCTAACTGTCTGTACACCATAACCTGGGCATACAGATTACAAGAAACCATACACAAAGATCATGGACCTCTTGGACAACGTTATTGTAATCTTATCGCTGAAATCATTGTTAAGCAGCGTTCATAAGCCCAACTTTGGAATATGCATCATGTGCATGCATGGGACCCCACACCCAAGCAGACATCAAGAAGGTCGAAACACTTTGGAGTGGGACACACTGCAAGAAAGGCGTAGAAAAGCACGCCTAGCCATGATGTTCAAGATCCAGAATGGACTTGTGGCCATCGACCGAGACACGTACCTCACAGACTGCAACGACACCAGGACAGGACATACACAAGATCCAAGATACAAAGGGGCAACACAACCAAGAATGTTTTTAAGTACTCTTACTTTCCACGCACGACTACCGACTGGAATACACTGACAGAAGACATCTCAACAGCACCAACTCTGCACAGCTTCAGGAGGCGGCTCATGGAGTAATTTTTCACACACTCTCACATTTTTCGCGCGCACATTCGACCTGCCTTATTCCACCAAAGTTGGTGAGAGTACGACTCTAACCAGTTGAAACTAGAAACTGCAGACGAAACCATATCCAGATCCAGATTCAAAACAACCCAGGTACCACTGCCTTGGTGCACATTCAAATGTGTAAGGTTGGACACCTTCTTTACCATATTCATGATAATTATGATTGCCTTGGTATTCTGGCATCTTTAGCCGAATTGCTGCTTTAAAAATAGATCTCTCACAAGAAACATCAAACTTTGGGCTCTAGAAATGTTTTGTAGGTGAAATGGATTGCAAGTGCGTAAGC